>NC_043715.1:38965898-38997012 GCF_006229205.1 Suricata suricatta | reverse complement strand
GCGAGGGTGTGAAGAGACAGGTACCCTCCTACACTGTTGGTGGGAATGTAAACTGGTGCAGCCGTTCTGGAAAACAGTGTGGAGGTTTCTCCAAAAACTATCCATAGAACTCCCTTATGACCCAGCAATAGCACTGCTAGGGATTTACCCAAGAGATACAGAAATGCGTATGCATAGGAGCACATGTACCCCAATGTTCATAGCAGCAATGTCAACAATAGCCAAAACATGGAAAAAGCCTAAATGTCCATCACCTGATGAATGGATCAAGAAGATGTGGTCTATATCTATATCTATATCTATATCTATATCTATATATGCATATGCAATGGAGTATTACATGGCAATGAGAAAGAATGAAATCTGGCCATTTGTAGCAAAGTGGATGGACCTCGAGGGTGTCATGCTAAGCAAAATAAGTCAGGCAGAGAAGGACAGATACCATATGTTTGCACTCCTAGGTCTAACAAGAGAACAGGAGAAACCTAACAGAGGACAATAGGGAGGGGAAGGGGGAAAGAGAGTTGGGGAGAGAGAGGGATGCAAAACCTGAGAGACTATTGAATACTGAAAATGAATTGAGGGTTGAAGGGGGAGAGGGTGGGGGAAGGGAGGTGGTGGTGATGGAGGAGGGCACTTGTGGGGAAGAGCACTGGGTGTTATATGGAAACCAATTTGACAATAAACTATTAAAAAAATAAAAGAAAACCTTTGCAAGTTCTAAAGCACCTAAGGTGTGCACAGTGCTGAGTAAGACGCCATGGGGAGCATCCCTGTGTTTGGGGATATTATGATCTAGTTGAAGAGAGGGGGATCCTCAAAGCACAGCTGCAGAATGTACTGACTCCATTCATTCCTTTATTCATTCATTCAACAAATACTTCTTGGGCACCTACTGTGCTAGGTACCAGGAATATGATGATGGGAAGCGCAGATCAGATCTCTGGCCCTGTGGACCTTAGAATTGAGTGAGGGAGATGGAAGCAGACAGGTAATCAGGCAAACCGGTAAGAAGCATGGTAGGGAGGAACCAGAGTAGTGAGAGGAGGGGCAGAAGGTATGGGGGCGGCGGGAGTCAGTCACTGTTTTAGAGAAATGTGGTGTTCAGGGAAGGCTGCCTGGTGGAAGATGGGAAAGAATGAAATCCAGGAATTGAGGAACCACAAGGTGAAAGAACCCAGGCCAAGCTATGACCAGCTCAGGAAGGCTGAGAGGCAACCCAGAGAGTCTGGAAGGAAATGAAGTACATAGATTGGCAGAGTGAAGGCGAAAGTCGGTTCACTCCCCTCTGGGTGGGACCCAGAAGAGGGGCATCTGGGGGAGCAGTTCTGCTCATGGAGTCCACCCTCCATTTTGTGAAGGGCACTGTGGGGGCTACCTGAGGTGTCTACTGTTCATGCCCTGATGCCCAGCACCTGCTATATTTTGCAGCCGGTGCCATGTCAAGCCCTTCTCTTCTCCCCAGTATTGTGAGTCCGTAGCAGGTGCAGTGACGCCAGCCTAGAGCCCAGGAGCAAATGGGATTTTAAAGTTGTTAGGGCATTTTGGCATCCAGCTCCCCGAGATGAACAAAGCGTCTTGTCTGGTAATTGCAATTAATGGTTCTGCTATTCAAGCATATCCGTCAATAAATCTCCTCTAATAACCGATTGGGCACAGTCGTTGCCATAGTTATGTCGCTAAATTGAGCCCAGGGTAGTTGGCCACGACACTGACCTTACTGGGGTCAGGCCGGCTTCCTGATTGTATGACTCCATATCCCAGGAATTAAAGTTACCCTCCAAATGATTGGCTTTGAGCCAGCTGAAAGACAAGCTCAGCCCCTCGCCTTAACTGCCTGGAGATTTCCTGTAAATCTCTTAAATGCTGAATAAAAGTCTTCTGAAGCCCTGTACCATCAACGGTTGTAGTAGTTAATCCTGTCCAACCCGCTTCTGTAGAGAGCTGGGATGCAGTCAGCCAGGGGACCGCACGTCAGACCTGTGATCACTAGTGTTATTTGTGGCAGGCCTCACCTCAGATTCCCTGGCTGATGAGGTCAGTGCCTCTCCGTGGAGTCCTTGACTTCACTTCTTCCCTTCTAGAGAATTCCTTCCCCCAATCCCAAGTTCTGTCTTCGGGAGCCTTTGACTTCTCCCATGGGCCATTATGCCATGGCCACCATGCTGGCTCATTCGGTGAAGGGCTCAGCTTCCTGAGACTCCCGCTGTTCCTTCAGAAACCGGATCTGCTGCTTTTCCTCCTCAACTCAAGACACACCTCAGGTCCTCAGGACATCTCGGCTTTCTAGAATGCCATCTCAAAACCGAAATGGGAGCACCTGATGCGGTCGGGGTATTTTTAAGTGTGCCTATTTATATATTTGAGTTGATTGCAGGTAATTATGCAGAAGATGGAAGAAGGGATCTGGAAACAGAAATACTCATAAAATGGTCTGGCTTCATTTATATCTGTATAAAATCCCGGGAAGGGGGGAAGGGAAGGAAGACAATGGAAGCTTCTTTCCTTACTCTGGCTGGGCCCAAGGCTTCACTTAGGCTTTCCAAACTCTTGTTTCCATTTCTTTCTATGTTTGCTTCCTCCCCTGCCTTCACTGTTTATCTCAGCGTGAATGCTAGAGACTTTTAGAGCCAAAGGGCCTCAGAGATGCGAAGGGCAGTGAGGCAGGGCCACCATGGGGCTCACAGAGTAGATGTGAGGCTCAGGACTCTTGCTATGGGCTCCGGTCCTGCCCCACCTTCCTTCCTCCGAGGCCCTTCCTCACGTGTCAGCCTCAGCGTGTCCACCTTCTCTCTGTGTGTCTCTGTGAGGACAGGGAGAGGGGTTTCCATACGGCACTCCTTTTTATATACCCCCTGCTTATCACTTGGCCTGTAGTTTTCCATAACCTCCAAATATAATAAAAATGATGGTGTCTTTTCAAAATGGGTAATGTTTGCAAAACTCACTGTGTTCCTTGCCGGAACACTTCTAGTCTTCTGAATATTTCGAATTATTACCAAAAGAAAGCTAACCCACCCACAAATGGGTCTGGACGGGAAATGTGCATGCTTTTAAAATGCTGCCACTCCGTGGCTTAGTGTTTGAGGAAAGTTGAATGATTAAACAAAGTCAAATAGAGTTCTGGCTTCCCTATTAATGATGTGTCATTGAAAGGAGCTGCAAAAATAGCAAGAGGTTTGTTTTCATAAAAGAAGGAAAAGGGAAAGGCGAATTAAATCCAATAAATCCATGCAGCTCAGCAGTTGACGGCACCCACTTCCTTTCTTTGCCTCCCTTTTCTCTAAGCTGGGTGCTCCACCCTCAGTCAGCTGTGTTACCGACACAGCCGGCCCGGAAGTACAGGGCGACCCCTGTCTGTGTCCGAGAAGCAGCAGGTGGACGCTCCACCCCATTGCCTCCTCCCAAACTTCGGAATAGCTCCAGGTTTCTGGGCTCCGTCCCAAATCTGTTTTCTCTGCATCCTGACCAGGGGTATTTAATGGGAAGATAGAGTGTTCATTGTTGTGGTACCCGGGCATAGGGAAGGAGCTAACTGCCCACAATTCTCTGCTGAACTTTGAGTTCCAGTAGAGGGCAGATGGCCGCTGGGGCCATTCACTGCGATGCTGCTTCTGCACTCTGTGCGCCTTGAGTGCACACAGGCACATGCCTGGCCACATACTGGCCCCAGGAATGGGAGGGCTGGCTCTCGTGCTTCTCATGTTGGGGACCATGGGGGACCATGGGGGAAGAGGATCCCTAGGAAGAGACAGGAATCACAGAGAGATTGAAATGAGAATTGTCTAGAAAAGTCAGAGGAGGATTCAAAGAATGAGGAGGCCAGGGAAGAATTGCAGATTCGGGCTGGATCAGAGCAGGGAGCCTTTAAGGGGGAAGCAGTGAGTCCAGCAAGCCCCTGGCCCCAGCGCACCTTCCCTTATCCGCCCTTCCCTCCTGGCTCCCTCTCTCCCCCTTGGGGTTTTCCTTTGTCTTTTTCTCCTAGTTTTGGCTTTTCCTTTGAACTGCAGTTTTTAAAACATTTTATTTTTATTTACACATTTCAAGTAGTTAATGCGTATGTACGGTATAAAATTCAAGACAAAAATGGTCATACAGTGAAAATTGTCTCCCCTGATTGTGCCAATAGCCCCCCAATTCTCCCATGAGGGAACCATTGTTAATGGTTTATTGTATTTTTTTACAAAGAGATTTTAGGCAAATACAATACGCACTATTTTTCACATTGCTTTTTTCCCCTAGTCAACCATATGATGTTGGAAATCATGCCATATTGGTATGTATAGAGCTGCCTTGTTGATCTCAAAGACTGTACAGCATTCTATTTTATGGATTTACTATAATTTACTTTACAAGTCTTCTGTTGATGGACAGTTAGTTTGTTTCCAATCTTCTGCTGTAACAAAGTCCCTTGTACAGACATCTTTGTGTCCATGTATGTGTACATCCGAAAAATAAATTTGTAGAAAGGGGATTGCTGGTCAGAGGGTATATGCATTTTAAAATTTGAAAAATGTTACCACATTTTCCTCTCTTCTAATTTACATTCCACCTTGCCAAACCAGTGTGATCAAAAGTTGATCTTTGACAATCTGTTAGGCAAAACATGTATCTCTCTGAGTGAGTTGGCTCACTGGCATTTCCTTCTCTGTAAACTGTTTGTTCATGTTAAGGGTAGTTTTGATAAATCCACTTGGAAGAGACTCAGGTTCCCAGAGGTCACCAACTGGGAAAGATTTAAGAGGGAGAGGAAAAGAGCCAAGTGAGCTTTATGGAAAAAAATAAACTCAAGGACTATTTCTTTTGCTAGAGGAACCACTGTGTTTGGATTATGCCCTGTCAATATGCCAGTTATGCACAAGTGGCTCTTCAGTTTGATGAATTGACGTTTCTTCCCCTGGACAGTGAGCAAAGAGCCTTCCCTCCCACGGACCTGGTACTCACAATGCCATCCACCCATTATTGGAGTACGTTTCCATTGCACATTGCATATAAAACCCATTGTTTCATTGCAAATAAAAGTTTAGATTTACTGCGACATGACCACAATGTGATATTTTCCTCCATAAAGCCCTCAGTTACTTACTTGTGTTAGTGCATTAGACTGAAGTGAGCCACCTCATTTTCAGTGAGTGACCTTGAGGTGGCAGCAACATTACATTCAATTCTGTGATGCACCAAGTCCATTACAAAGTGAAAGTAAAAATTGCAATAAATCAGAATAATACTGATTGTTATAATTTTATTATCGGAGCATTAAGTCAATAAAACTTATCTGAAATGTCATTTGCATTGTATACAATTTTTACTAGTTATCCA
Organism: Suricata suricatta; assembly: GCF_006229205.1. NCBI lineage: Eukaryota > Metazoa > Chordata > Mammalia > Carnivora > Herpestidae > Suricata > Suricata suricatta. Next base: position 38,991,693 of record NC_043715.1, on the reverse strand, counting down.
GCATGTCTTAAAAGCATGTTTAAAACAACAAAATGAAGAAATCAGTGATAAATTCTGCAAAAGCTGGTATTTGTCTGCTGTTCTGGTAAAACTAAATTCTCTTTTGATTCCTTGAATTGTAAAATATTCTTTTTCAGGCTTTAACCGTACGATGATGCCTTATGTCTGCGCAGCTGTGTTTAGTGCCCTATTGTCTGATTACTTATTTTCCTGCAGGTTGTCTGGCCCTTTTGCATTTATGATTTTATATAGGAAGGTCATCTAATATATGGTATCCTTTCAGGAAAGGAGAATGTGGTTGTTTTTTTAAATAATGAGGAATAATGAAACTTATTTATGAAGGAAGTCAGAAAAATTTATTGAAGAATCACTATAAGAGAAACATGAAAATTAAAAAAAGCTGCTTAATAGCATATTCATTACCAGGGAGCTTCCCAGTAATGAAATAGTTGTGTAAAAGGCAGGATATTAGGTGATGTACTATTGCTTATATCAGGTACAATACGTGATTGCTATGCATTTTTGTCTTGTCAATTGCTATTAGATTATCATAGTATTACTGTGTAATTACTTAAAATGCAAGACACTTGGAATGTTTAGGTCTATGTTTTTGCAATCTCTTCTTTTTCTTTCTTTCCTTTTCTTCTCCTTCTCCTTCTCCTTCTCCTTCTCCTTCTCCTTCTCCTTCTCCTTCTCCTTCTCCTTCTCCTTCTCCTTCTTCTTCTTCTTCTTCTTCTTCTTCTTCTTCTTCTTCTTCTTCTTCTTCTTCCTTCTGCATTTTATGCCATGGATTACTGACATATAAGTTATAGGAAGTTGGAAACATCTGAATGTGTCTCTAGTTAAATAACATTTATGATGTTCTATTAAAGCTTTGGTCTTGGTCTTTGATTAAACCTTTTTTTCTATTTTTTAAATTCAGTCTCTGTAGATACTGTCAAAAATTGCCAATGCCAACTATATTTCAAGTCATCACGGCGGGGTATTGGGAAAAGTTTTCAATTAGCAATAATCGCGCCTTGGATAAACCTCATAGGCTATGATCCTGCCACTGTGCAAAGCTTGGTTAAACCTTTTTTTAAGCAAAGGCAAAGTTGGGGTGCTCTGCTGCCATGCGCAGACACTGGGCTGCGAGTCTAGGGGCTTGGCTTCCCACCTCCAGCTCTGCCACTCTCCTGTTTCATGGCCTCAATTAGTAGCTTGGCCTCTCTGAACTTTGGTTACTTCATTTGTATTGTAAGCAGACATTGGAATAAGTGCATATCTGCAATTATTCATTCACTCAACAAACATTCATGAGTGCCGGTGGTGGATTGGGAGTTGTTGGGGGATGTGGATCCTGAGGTGAATGAGACACAGCCCAGGCTGTGAGGGTGGAGGAGCAAAGTGTAATAACAAAGGCTCATAGCAGGTGTCATGCAGGGTGTGGTGATGGGGGTCTCAGTGGGCGACCATGGTTCATGTAACAGAACTGAGCATTTACTCTGTATCAGGTGCTTGGTGAGTGCTTTACATGTGTTATTTCTTCGAACCCCCTCCCTTACCCATGTTGCAGACAAATTATGACCATCCTCATATTACAGATGAAAAAAAACTGAGGTACAGAGGATTGACCCTTATCAGGGACACAAAGGTCATAAACGATCAGCTGGGAGTGATACACAGGCACTTCTTATCCATGTGCCATACCGTATGCACATGTTCCTTCCCTTCTCTTCTCACTCAGAAAATGCCATTTGTCTGAAGAATGTGATGGATCGCTGCATCATTTATTATACAATAGAGAAGAGGCAGGAATCTTGACTTATACAATATATTCTCTATTATACAGTAGAGAAGGGGCAAGCATCCTAGATAGAGGGAAGCTGAAGCCCTGAGAACAGTACACAGAAGTCACTTTGACCTTATTTGGGGACTGGGTTGGCTGTTAGGTCCATTCTAACATGATCCTCTGGGTATTGGCTAACTCAGAACGGAGTGGAATCCTAGAGACCTCTCTGCTCAGAATTACTCGTGCCGCTTAGAAGTGGAGCCAAGTAGTGGTAAGAAACAGGGCTCTCAAGTCAGACTGGCTGGGTTGAATCCTGGGGATAAGTCACTTACTGTCTCATCATCCCTACACTGGGGATACCAATCAGGGCTTCCTTGTAGACTTGTCTGAAGATTAAAGTGGACAGTCCCAGTGATGGCTCAAGCCCAGAGTCTGGCATGTTAGAAGTGCTCAATAAGTGTTTTCCATAACTCTTGTTATTACTGATGGTCTTTTCCTCTTGGGCAATTGGCATAAATAGATATGTAATAAGAAATCCAAAACAAAATTAAATTAGAAGCTCAAATTTGATCCAAATGCAGCTGAGACAAAGATCAAAGTAATGCATAGTTAACGTAAATAATTGAGAAATGCCTTTTGATAATAGCAACCAGCAATGTCATGAATGTCAAATAAGTTGATTATTAGATAAGATACTTATTCATCTTTCACAAAAAGTATTCACTTAATTTTGGTGACAGTGTCAATTTGAGGGGGCTGACTGAATATGTTGGAAAATATTTGTGTGAAATGGTCTAACAAGACAAGTTCTTTGAAGTGCACTAACAATCATATGTATTTATAAATTCAAGGTTGACCTGCCCCTTGGATGCTCTTGGAGCTGGGAGTCTGGCCATAACCCAGTCCTCTGTTTGACAGGCAGTCCTTGTCTGTCCAGTTTCACAAAGCCACATATTGACTTGATAAAGCCTATTTTATATGTTATGGAACCATCTCACAAACACATCACCAAACAAAAGATAAGTCCCAAATGGCTTGCTAATCCTGGCTTTTTGAGAGAGGGAAGAAGGGAAATGTCCTCTTTTGGAAAGTGACTGTATTTGCCTGAAATATTAGACCACAGATATTAGATCACAAAACACGTAAAAATAATTCACGGCTCTCCAGGGCACAACTTTTCAATGTGCACATGTTGGTGTAAAACCAATGAGCTCTGCAATTTCTGGGCTTGGCCTAAGGGGCCACAGGGCTTGGGAGGATTGTTTTGCTGTGCTGGGGTCAGAAATTTCACTTTGATCAATTGCCAAAGTGAGTTGAATCAGAGAGTCAGGGAGGCTGGGTGTGTACTTCCCGAGCTTCCTGGCAACATTTTCTCATTCATGGTCATCTTTCTGTTTTTGATAGTTGAAAGAGACCATGCGGCTTGTCAGAAAGTCGATGGGGGGGGGGGGTTTGGGTTCTGGTACTTTGAAGGTGTCACACACGCACTTGTACACTTAGGCACATAACACTCTCAAACACATGAGTGTATGGGTGCACACACATTTTTTTCCTGTCTTCTCCTAGCTAAGAAGGCCTTTATTTTGCATTGTAAGTCAGAAACACTTGTTACCACCCAAACCTTTCATTACTGGCACTGAATTTCACCCACTGATGGCGTGTAGCTTTTATCATCTCCTCTGAGCAGCCCAGTGGTTCTGATTAGCTCTATGCAGTTTTCAGTAGTATTACAGCTGAAATTCAGAACGCCAAGATTCATCTTTCATAGGGACTGTAGTCACCAATTTTCTTGTCCTGACCTTATGGCAAGGAGGTTTGAAGGTGAGGTATTTTATGCAGGAAGTGTCCCATTGCAAAAGGAGTGGAGTGCCCATTACTGAGCACTTGTTGGTATCAAAGCTAATGTGTGCTTTTCCCTTTTTTGGAAGGAAGGAGGAGGAATGTGGGAAGGAAAACCACAGACCTTTTAAGGTAAGTGGCATGCTCTACCAGAGCTTCAGTGAGCATGCTCAGGCTCACTCTTGGCTTGGTTTTAAGTTCATTTAGGCCAACATGAGAGAGTCTGTGAACAGACTACTGCTGGGGATGGCACTTTCTCTGTATCCTACAGAAGAAAATTCCTACTTTCCTAGTGCTTTCACACACAAGATGACTTTTCATTTATAATCAGGATTAATGCAGTCTGATGCCTTTGTTCCTGGATTTTGACTTGTTACTCTCTATGCCACCCTCTCTGGCTCAGTCTGCCCTGAGCTAGACTCCCAAGTGTTCTCCTCATACCTGGGCTCTAAATTATCTTGAGCCCAAAAGGAAAGAAATGGAGAGGTCTGGTTCTCCCAACAAGAAGAGAGGGCATAGAAAGGTTGAAAGATGGATTGAGCTCTTGCCTGGAATGATCCAGAAAAGATTAAAAAAAGGCCCATTATCTGGGTCATTTTAGTTCGATGAGTTCAAGATTTCAGGATGGTAACCTGATTGAACTCACTTTCTTTAACATCATCATCACCATCATCACCATCACCATCACCTTCACCTTCACCTTCACTTTCTTTTTATTTTAAGCAAAAAGTGTTTGAAGGGCTACGAGGGATTCTGGCTGTCCACCCAGAACCATAACTCACCAGGTTAACAGGCTGCAGTGCTTAATGCAAAACAAATCGCCAAGCTGGCACTGAGCAATGTGAAATCCAACTAGCTAGAAACTGTGTCTCATTAGAGGCCATCCACGCAGCAAGCAAATGCACTTGGAAGTAGTCATGTGATTCTGTCACAGGAACCATAGAGGTGATATTTGCTGCTGGGCAGCCAATCGATTCCCTTGAATCTGTTTGCAGTTTCTCTTCTTTGATATTCTGTCTCTTCTAAAACCTTATCCTTCCTCTGCACCCTCAGTTTGCTTTTGCCCACGTACCTCCACCAAACACAGTGCAATCCTCCACAAAGACATTACATTAAGTTGGCTTCCGGACCCAGCAGGGTAAGTGTAAGGACTGAATCCTCCCTTCACCCAAAGAGTTGACTTGAGGCCTCTCCTGTACTTTGCAGATTAGAAACAAACACGTTTCTGGCAGAGAAAGAACCTGCCTTTGGTTGCATCTCCACAGAGTAGATGTTTACATTTATGCCAAGATTTGTTTTTAACCTCTGCTCAGCATTTGTTTTTCTGAAGAAGTGGGGGAAAATCATCCTATGCAAACAAAGGCTAAAACATTTCTCATGTTACAGAGCTGAATGTTACCAGCACTTATATTTCTTATGAGTTATGGCCTAACTTCCTAAAACAACAAAAACAAACAGCTAACAAACCCTTAGTCTCCCTCCCAAGGATATGGGAAAGGGTTTATCATTAATCCTGACACACTAGTAACTCAAATTCCGTCAAAGAGTTGGTCAAGCAAAAAAAACCCTCCACGAGTCACCGTGAGTTTCTTTCTTCACATCCCACTTCACCAATTAATTGGACTTGTTGGCTCCACATAAAAAAAAAAGAACCCCAAGTCCAGCTACTTCTTTCCACCTTCACTACCATCATCTCAGGCCAGCACCATCAGTTACCCGGCGCCCATGAGAAGGCCCTCCCTGATCTCTCTGCTGCCACACCTGACCCCTGCAAATACTCTTCAGACAGTGGCCAGAGTCATCTTTAAAAAGCATAAAGTCAGATCATGTTGCTGTTGTGTTTGAAACAACTCAGGGCTTCCTTATGCCCTTAGAATAAAATCCAAACTTTTTGCCAAATTTCCTACCTCTTACTAATCTCATCTGGTACCCTTCTCTCCTGTGGTTTATCACACAGACATTTTTTTTCTTCACTTGAAGTCACTGATGGGCCTTGGTATGGGCTGTTATGGATGCTTGGAATGCTCTTTCCTTGATCTTTGCATGGCTGGCTTTATCTCAGCCTTCACACCTCCATTTATATGTTGCCTGAGGCTTTCCCTGACCACACAGATTATTCTAGAGGCTTCTCAGGCCCTTCTGCCATTGATGTCTCTCACTCCTGTTTTATTTTCTTCATAGTATTTACAGTTTTCTGAGTCGTCGTGTCTGTGATACGTTTACCCCTTAATTGTTGGTCTCCCCTTACCAGAAAGTGCCAGAGGAGCAGGGTGTTTGTTGGGCTTTCTCTGGTGTGTGGGATTCAGCACCTAGGACAGCGCCCAGACCTTTGTATCACCAATGAATGCGTCATTCCAAACCACTACGCCAACACATCAAGCTGTTGAATCTTCTTTGTGTCCTCCCCCGTCCCCAGTATGGTCCCTGGACTTATTTCCTGCTCTCTTGAAAATTTTTAGGTGACTCATCCTTCCAGTTTTACGTTTTATTTTCTGGAAAAAAATTAGCCTTGGAGTTGTACGTCTGTTTGCTCTGTCATGGAAGTCATTCAATGCAAAGCCATCAGCAGCAGTTTCCCAATGTCAGAGGCAGGATCGTGTCCCATGTTAATTTCCTAGTGTTTTTTGCCGAGCTAATCTGTCCTAAGATGATAATATATCAGATATAAAATGCTGAAAACGGATCTCAGTCACCTGGACAGCCCTGGCAAAGTCAACAGATGTCTCCTTTGTTGGAAAACCAGTTTGTCTGCCGTTCTGGAGAACTGGTACCACCTAGAACCTGCACAGCCCAGTTACTGCAAGGAAACATGGTTAAAAGGGCAAAATTGGTGAGAACGGGGCTACTGGAAGAGTCTCCATGGAGAAAGGCTGCTCAGCACCCCCCTCCCCAGTTGAGCCATAGTAGGGGCAAAAAGCATTTGTGCTTTAGCAGAATAAGTTTTCATAATAGGAGTTACTTTCTTTACTATGTAGGAGCAGTAAGTATGCATGCATGACTGGTTCTTTACATTGCCATTGGACACCTAGTGCTCTAGCTGGAGAAATTTCTGTTGGCTCCTGGAGGTCAGAAACCATCATCTATCTGGAGGGGAAAAATTTCTATCCAAACCAGTGTACTTCCTCAGACTCCAAAGTTCTGAGATTTTATGAACTGGGTACTAAGAAGAAGAGGTAGATTGTTCTGCTGGGTAAAATCAAGTTGGGGGATGGTTGCAGAGAACTCAGAGATGGAGAAAACAAAAATAATGAAAATCAATAGTGCATCTGCAGTGATCTTACAGTTCAATCTACGCAGTTCTTTGCACATGTAATTTCTGAGAAAATTCATTATGTTGTTGTGGCAGCAAACACATTCCATATAAATGCACAAATGCTCTGCTAATAACCAGCACTATCCCACGTTGTGTTGTGGAAAGTGTCGAACTAAAATTGGAGTTGTAGAATGTTAGGGTTGGGAGGCCATGATCCCATTTTAAAGTTGAATAAATAAAGCCAGTGTGGGGAGTTTTTCCAGGGTATCAAAAATCACTGGCTGCAGAGCTGGGCCTGCACCCAAGCATCTATCTCCTGCTCTGTGCTCTTTCTCCAGCCCAGATGTCAGCTCTGCCTTCATCCCCTGGCCCCTGTGTCTAGGTATGCTGTATGTGATTTGCTTACAAGTCAACATAGGCATTGCCTTTACACTCCAAAAGTCTTCATGCACGAAGGCACTCATGAGCACCGGGATGGCAGAGAGGGTCACAGCACAAAGACCCTATGACATCCTCAATAGGAATTTGCACCTACGGGTGATCGTCATTTGCAACTGCCCTCTATGCAGTGCCCACCACCTGGCTCTTCATAGTGCCAGGATGCAAAATCTCTCCTCTCTACGCCATACTGCTCAGGTCTTTTCTCAGTCCTCCCCTCAAACTCCCTAACCCAAATCCAATGACACAAAGCATCCTCCAGTTAACAAGAAGCTCTTTAGAAGGCAGTTTGCTTGCCATTTTTATTACTTGAAAATACTCCTGGAGTTTTACCCTCAAACCACAGGCAGCTTATCAAAGTATTTCCTCTATCTATCTACATAGATACAGTTTTTTTCTGAGAGGAAGTCCAAAGGGAAAATTTCCCTCTTGTCCTATATTCCCATCACATCATGTAGATTCCTGAACTAGCTTCCAGAGGCCCCTTTCAATTCTCTTTTCTGTGCTGGGTATCTTACTGGCAACTTTCCCATTGTGTGTTCAATCCGACCTCCTGAACCAGAACAATTGATGATGATAGTCAACATTTCCAACTGCCTATGTGAATGCCCCACCTTGGGACACCTGCGTCCTCTCAGCTTGTCTCCACTAAGGGCTGGCACTTCTCCCTATGACCATACTTAGGTGTCCAGTGGTTCCCTTTGGTTTAATAGTAGCCTTAGGAGATACTGCAGGGAGTTGTTCTGTAGGGGGAGTTGGCTGAGACTCGCAGAAGGCTGGTTCCCACTCTCTTGGTCACTGGGCGCATGTGTGGGCTAGTTCCCACCCCACTGGTGACTGCTGCTGCGGAAGGCCCACCATGTGAAGACAGGGGTGGAGATCTGCCAGTGAGAGCTCTGTCCTGTGTCTCCTGGGTGCCTCCATACCATCCCTCGTGGTGGTCACCATCAATTCCTCTCTTTTCTAGGGAGTGTGGGATGGGCATCCTTAGCATAGGGCTTTCCTCCTTTTCCCCTCAACCCAGGCCTCTGCATCCTGTCCCACACTACTTTATCACCTGCTCCCACTTCAAATGACCCTGACTCTTCCTTTCCATGGTCAATCTCAAGGCTATGATCCTTTAGAGAAGCGCACTGGTCTGATCTCTGCTTCCTGGAGGGTCCTGGGGAAGGTCACCCTGCAGCAGAGGAAAAAGCACAAGTAGATTTGTTTCCTACTCAATGGGTGACCATTAGTTTTCTCCTCCCCTTCCATGTGCTACACTCCTATTGGATACTAAGTGTTTTATGCATTGTCTTTAATCCTCACAACAAACTGGAAGAAGCAGATGCCATCATCCCCAATTTAAAGATTTGGAAATCATGGGGCACCTGGGTGGCCCAGTCAGTTGGGCGTCTGACTTTGGCTCAGGTCGTGATCTCATAGTTCATGAGTTCAAGCCCCGTGTCGGGTCCTGTGCTGATAGCTCAGAGCCTGGAGCCTGCTTTGAAGTCTTTCTCTCTCTGCCCCTCTCCCACTTACACTCTTTCTCTCAAAAATAAATAAGGAAACCTAAGAAAAAAAAAGAAATCAGAGATCTGAGAGGTTCTGAAACCTGCTTGAGGTCACCCAGCCCTTGGTGGTGGAGGCAGAGGTTGAATGCAACCCTGTGTGTTGCCAAAGTTGCATTCTTTCTATAACACCTTGCAGTGTTCTCAGTAAGAGTCCCAGGAAAGATTGCTCTTCCTCTCCTTTTTGTTCATTAAAAAAACTTTTAAAATGTTTATTTATTATTGAGAGAGACCGAGAGAGCATGTGCAGGGCAGGGACAGAGAGAGACACACACACACAGAATCCGAAGCAGGCTCCAGGCTCTGAGCTGTCAGCGCAGAGCTGACACAGGGCTGGTACTCACTAATCGTGAGATCATGACTGGAGTCAAAGTCAGTCGTTTAACTGAGCCACTCAGCTGCCTCTCTTCCCGTCCTTTTTAAAACATACAGACATAGGTGCCCTGAAGCAGTTCCAGAGCTGCCATCTGGTCGAGGTCCTACCATGGCACTTGATGGAAGATGAGTCATGGGTGAAAAAGTGCGACCCCCAGGGGGAGCAGTGTCTGTGCTGGGATTCATACCTCAAGGCGCGGCCCCTCTAGAGACCAGGTCTGTGCTTTCTTTTCTTTTTTCTTTTCCTTTTCTTTTCTTTTTGAGAGAGAGAGAGCGAGAGAGCGAGAGAGCGAGAGAGCGAGAGAGCGAGAGAGAGAGAGAGAGAGAGAGAGCGCATGCGCATACACACGAGCCCACAGACGTGTGAGTGGGGGAGGGGCAGAGGGAGAGGAAGAGAGAGATCCTCAAGCAGGCTCCATGCTCAGCGCAGAGCCCCATGTGGTGCTCAATCTACGTGGTGCTCAATCTACGATGGTGAGATCATGACCGGAACTGAGTCAAGGGTCAGGTGGCTGACTGAGCCACCCAGGCACCCCTGTGCTTTCTGATACATGATCTATTGCTCAGACCCTGGACTTATGTCTCCTCCTGGGCAACCCAGGCTTGAGGAAGGCACAAATGTCCCTGTGTGGTTGCAAGGTCCGCAGACTATAGTGCCCAGAGCCTTGGTGGACTTCGATTGGACCTCGGATCTCTTGGGGGCCAGTGGGCATCAGCCTTCAGCCAGACTTGAGTTTGCCAATCCTGGGGAGTGTCTTGTGCCACTTAAAGGTGCTGCGTTGACCATGAAGATCGACCTGTGACAAACGTGTGTGTGGCGTAACACATGTTAAAAACGTTGCAAAGGGAGAGGTTCTGAAGCAGCAGCCACTGATCTCGCGGAGTGCTCGCGTCGCTGCGGTGGAGGAGGAAGTGGCCACCGCGGGCCGCCAGCCAGCTCTGCTGTCCCGGGTTCACACTCCCCGACAGCCTGCGAAGGCAGCGCTTCTGGTCGGGATCACGCGTCTCTGAGTCGGGCTGGGGCTGCTGGGAATCAGAGGCCTCCACGAGCCCCCGGCGTCCTCCTGGCAGTCTCTGAGGCGTGGGCTGCTGCCAGATCACGGCTCCCAGACGGATGTGTGAGTGAGTGCTCTAACTCAACCCAAAAGAGCTTTTTAAAAATCAAAGGCAAATCTTGAGGAAGTCAGGGGAAGATGCTTTTGTGAATTATTGTTTTCAGCTCCTGGAAGTTACCGGAAATTTCCACTTGGATTCAACCTGCTAAGATGGCCTGCTTTGTGTACCACACCTTGCTGAGGTCCTAGGCCCATTTCGGCCACGCTGCTGCCAGGGACAGACAAGTGGCAGTCCTGTATATGTCTGCCCTGGGTGCTTGATTGTAGAATGCACAGAGAAAGCCCTCGGGATGCCATGACCTTATTCTGCCCCGAATATACCACAGTTCCAACCAGACAGATATCCAGAAAGGCCCAGGCTAATATTTATGGCTAAAAATAAATAGTACAAAAATCTCAGCATCTTGTGATCTGTGAGTGAGACTCAGGCAGGTAGTTTATGAATGTTAAATGAATATATGAACCCAACATGGGGCTCCATGAGCCTATTGGATGGGGTTCCCTGGAAATCTCCACTATCCATGAGAAGTTTATTAAACACAGGAGCCGCATAGCATTTCTTTTCACTGTGGTTATTTGATTACCAGGTTTTCACTTTCCTACATTTTACCCAACTTAATGTTTTCTTACAGAGCTACGCCATGCCGAGATTCTGACAGAATCCCACAGGGAGAGGCACAATTAAGACTCTTATACAATAACACATTCCTTTGTCCTTATGATCAGCATACGTATGGACATCCACAGTGGGGAAAATAGTGCTGATGTAGTTTCTCTGAGTTTGGCTTTTTATTTTTGTAGCTCCTATTTGGGGATTTTAGTTATCCTATCATAAGGCAGGGTATTATATACCTCAGCATTATGGTAACATTAAGGCATTGACTTCTAGGATAATGACTATTGCTTCTGCAGCAATCTTCTCTTCAGGACGCTCTGGGAATATTTCCTACTTATCAGGTTTTTGACCTCTGAGGTTTTGATATCTACGTAATTCTAAAACATATGGTCATTTTAGTGCCAAGCTTAAAAAAAAGAAAAAGCAATTAACCAGGTGCCTGGTGTGGTATAGATGAAACGATCTAGATGATCAACCTAATCTTTGATTTGGCTGATTGATTAATTAATTAAACATTTATTGAGCCAGGCCCACGATAGGTGCTGGCATGCTGTGTCTGGTAGTCAGTGGCCTGGAAGGTAATCGGCAAATGTTGATCCTGCCCCGGAAGGGAACTGGGGAGAAGAGAGGATGCACTGACCTCCTGAGTCAGCCTTGGGAGGAAGGCCTTTTCTTCACTGATACCTGCACCCAAGCATGGACCCCTGGGAAGTCAGCAAGTTCAATACTTGGTCAAGGTAGTGCTGTGGGTCTTTGTGTGGGGGCCACGCTGAGTTTGGATGTGTGTACATAAACATATTTATGTGTACACACACACTCACACACACATGTGCACCCAGGAGGATTCAGAGGGTTCCGAGGGGGCAGAAATTCCACTCTTATTGTCAGTAGGAGCGCCTACTCCATGGAGTATAATACAGTCACATCTGTGAAATGATAAGATACGCATACTCTTCGATGCAGCCATCCAACTTCTAGGAATTTATCCTACAGCTATTACTCATACATGTGCCAATGATGAATATTCAATGATATTCATTATTAATTCATTTATCAAATATTTTATGAGCTGCTGATGCATTCCAGGCACTGTTCTAGGTACTGGAGAAGGACTAGCAAACAAAACAGCCTAGTTCTTACCCTCCTGGAGCTTATATTCTAGAGGGGAAGGAGGTGAGAAACAAATACAGACAATGAATACATATGTAGCAAGGTCAGGTAGGGTGGCCATGCTTCCCAGTCGCCTGGGACAGTCACAGTTATGTCCCACTTAGAACTGTTCATAGCGCCCCCTTCTGTTCTCAGAACTGTCCCGGTGTGCACAGTAAATCACATAGTCATCCTGGTGTGGTGCTGGTACCTGCTGTGGGGGGAGGGGGGAGGAGAAAAAGAGGCAAGAGTGTCAGAAGGCGGTGTGGTTGTATGTATTATTCATTGCAGAGAGTTTGTAGCAGCAAGAAATTGGAAACAACCTGCATGTCCATCAGTTGGACGCTGGTTAAGAAATCACATTACATTCGTGCAATAGAATATTATGTAGTTGTCCAAAGGAAAGAGACAGGATCATGTTTATTGCTATGGAACACTCTCTAAAATACGTTGTTAAGTGGAAAGAGCAAGATAGAGGACAGCGTGTATAGTTTAAACCACTGCATACAAAGAAGGGTGTATGGATGTGGAGGTGTTTGGCCATGCACAGAAAAGCTCTGAAAGGATATAAAATTCTGGTACTAGTGATTGTACTTGGAGAGGAAAATTGGGACATGGAGGGTTAGGGATGGAGAGAGATTTACTTTCCACTGTATACTAGCTTGTACTCTTGGACTTTTAAAAAGTGATGTATTTCAAAAATAACAACAGGGAAGAGAAAGAAAATATCTCAAGTTCAGCTGGATATGAAGTGCAGGAGCCTCCGAGGGCAGAAGTTCTCACTCATGCCACGTGAGAATCCCCTGACAACGTTAAAAAACGCAAATTCTGGGCCCCACTGCCAGAGATTCTGATTCCGTTGATTATAGATGGGTGGGGGCACTGGTATCTAAAACTAAATTTACCCTGTTGATTCCAAAATGCAGCGGGGGCTGGGGACCAACACTTCCCAAACTTTAATGTGGGCATGAATCATTTCCAAATCTCAATAAATGACAGGATCTGAGCTAGTAGATCTGGGGTGAGTGTTCCCAAAAAGGTACTGCATTTCTAACAGGTCCCAGGTGAGGCTGGTACAGCTGGTCCATGGGTCGCACATTAGTAGCGCAAGGCTAGACCGTCTCTGGTTCAGAACAGATAATCCTTGCACCTCTGCTTACACATCTTTGGAGATGAGCTGCTCAGTTTTTTTTTGAATGTTGCTGTTTCATGCAAGAGTGGGTGCAGATAATTAGCTTTCCTAAGTTGGAAGATCTGAATGCTACTGAAGTGGTGCAGGATCCTGGGCTTACATCTTGTGTTTCTATTATTCTGTTCTCAGAGCACAGGGTGAAGTATAGTGTAATGATTCATTCATTCACTAACTCATTCATTCATTCACTTACTCGTACATTCATTCATTCACCTACTCATTCATTTCAAGAGATGGCTTCCAACCCTATTGCACGGGTGATCTTGGAGAAGTCCCTCTATTGTGGGGAGTTCAGAGAACGGCCCCGATGGCATGAGTGGGTGACCCTGAGAGGCACCTCTGGAGACTATTGGAAAGGAAAGGAAAGTGGTTAGGAGGTAGTAGGACTCCGATCTGTTGGCAGACGTGGGGGTCCGTGCCTGGTGTAGGGCAGCGGCTTAGTGCTCCTGAAGATCCCCAACACAGGAGTCACCTTCCTGAAAACAGAGGTGGCCTTGGCCAAGCGCCAACAAAACTGTGGCTCCCACCATGCAGGTAAAAATTGGAGGAAGTGTCCCGTGGCAGGTAATGGCATCTGTCCCTGCACAGCCTCAGCACGAGTTCTCATGGGTTCGGATGGTGTCCAGAGCCCCCGCAGGTCCGAGAGTTTATTGTGATGATTGAGTGAAAACCTTAAGAAAGTGGGGATTGGTACTTTTCTCTGTCAGTTCCACAGTCTTCAACCTGTAGCTGCTCAGAATGCCCTCCAATCACAGGACTTCCCCATTCTATGCGGGCAGGTGGAGCATGTGTGCGTGGACCTTTTGGACTCCTCAAGGGGAGCAGAAACACAATATCTGGGGGTGGTTTGTTGCTTCAAGGAAGCTAGAAGGAAAACCGCCTCTTGGTCTGTAGAAGGGGCTGCCTCAACAAAGAGCCGGACCATGGTGTTGCGGGGGCGCCGGAAATAAAGGAGACCATTTCCCCACAAGCCTGCTTTCGGGGCTGCCAGAAGATGCCTGCGGTTGGGGAGTGAGGGATCGGGCCGCCGGAAGGGGAAATGAAATCTACGTGGTGTGGAAGCCCCAGAACGTTTCCAGCGGGGTCTAAGGCCGGCTCCCAGGCCTCACTCCTCAGCAGGCCCCTTTCCTGGCCCGAGACGCACGCCCTCCATCCCAGCCACTCCCTTCACGGCTTAGCTCTCCCAGTAGGGAGGAGCCCTCGTCCAGAATGCTTCCAACCCTCCTCCACTCCCCACCAGAGCAGGGGCAGGCAGAGTCCAACGCTCCCACCCAGCACCTTCAGGGCTTCTTGTGAACTTGACACTGCTGCTTATCCACACATTCCTTTCTTCCCCGTTCCCCACCCCTGCTCCTGAGGCCTGAGCTCCCAGCAAAGCCCAGGCAGCCTGTCCCTTTTGTCAGGGCTCTTGCATCCTGAATCCCCTAACGCCTCGCCCAGAACCCAGTGTAACAGCACCACTGGGGACAAAAGACGGAAGAAAATACCTCCACTCACAAACATAAATACCAGCCGGCAGCTCCCGACTCAGGGGAAGAGCTGGAGCGGACAAGCTCTTCATTTTGTAGTTCACGGAAGAAAACTGAGCTGCTGCCAGAGACGTGATGGTCTGGGCCAGCCATTGGGTCCCGGGTGCTTCTCCCTCGCCTCACCCCGTGTGGCCCTATTTACCTGTGACCAGGGCAGAGGCCTGCAGGCCAGGATGGCGCTGAGGCTCAGGGTCCAGGCCCAGTGCTGCCAAGCGTGGAGTCAGAAGCAGATTTGGACCTAGAAACTCAGAGATAAGGTCCAGACTAAACAGAAGTAGCTTTGTATCAGCAGTGAGGACAATCTTTGAGGCTCACACCTGAATGAGCTGAACAGTCTTCTTTCTGGACGTGTCTGCGGCCCAGCGGGTTTAGAATGCCCATGGTCATTTCCCCACATGGATTGCGGGCACCGTGGAATCCTCTGTATGACTTTGTAGTTTTCACATGTCTTCCTTTGTGGCTGTAAGCCGTTCAGGGGTGGAGACCGAGTCTTATTCCAAGTATTTCCAGTCGAGACCAGGTTGTATTCCGGGATGCAACATAGTAGAAGCTCAATTAAGTATTTTTCTGAATGACCCTGAGTTCATAATATTTTATATCAACTCTGAGACCCCTGATTTCCTTTGCTGGACGTTGGGGCTTGATGTCTCTGACCCTGGACTGTACACCGGCTTTGCTTATCCACCAAAACGACTTAGCAGAAGGGCCTGGCATTTATCACGTAGCCCAGGATGAGGAGCATAGCATATGCCTTCAGTAAAGGCCAGTACACTCAATCTGTAAGAAAACATCATCCGTGTTTTACTTGGAGCAGGTCAGTATCTCCTTACCCAGGGTTGCTGGCTTGCTGTTAAGGAAATTACTTTTCTACCCAGTTGGAGCCCAAATCCGCTAGTCCTCACTGACCCTCAGGATAGAATCGACTAAGTTACCTCGTATGAGCCCAACTCTTGAAAGATTCAATTTTCCTAATTTCCCTCCAGGTACAGAGCTGAGTCAGTGACTGATTAGCTCTAGAATAGTCATGTGCTGGTTGTATTTATAGCACTAATTAATTAATACAGGTAAAGAGGGAGGAAGATAAAGTGCTACCAGGGTGCAGTGTCTTAAAATGACTATTAGCTCACGGGCTTGGGACCCTCTGAATGTGAGCGTATGGGCAAAGAAGTGCCATCACAGGTGGAGCCTTTTAAAAAGCATCAACTTGATTACAGAAGACATAAATTAACCGGGGGAAGTGGCGCTGTCAGTGACAGACTGTCGTCAGGATCCTGTCCCGTTTGGTTTCCATTTAAAACGACACATATGGTGAGGGGCTGCTTGAGGATTTCAAGCGTACATGCGCACGCTCACGCAGGAATCAGGAGGCCTCAGTTTCTGTGAACTCAGGGGGCGGTGTGGTCTCCCAGACTCCTCTGCTTCTCCTGAGAACAGAGAAGGGAGCGGTGAACTCCGCAAACATTAGGGAGCCCAGCGAGGGTGGCTTGCCTTGTTTAATTGCATTCATCAGAGTACCTGAGGCCCTTCGCAGATGCAATGTGGGCACAGGTGCCAGAAGGCATTGGTAGCACCAAGGCCTGGCCCGAGGAACGTGGGATTCGGGGAGGCCTGCACAGCCCTCTGGGTTCTTCCTGCAGGGAGAGGAGGCATGGAGAAGGCCTGTGGCTTTGGGGGTTCTTAGCACCCAGGAGCTCCGTGGAGGCAGGGATGGTGGGTCTGCTTCATGTTTCCTCTCCTCACCTAGCTCAGGAGCACATGAAACAGGATGGAGTCCTGGCCACGTGGCGAGCAATCTAAGGCCAGATTCAGGGGAGCTTCAGTTCTGCTGAGTCCTGAATCAGTTCTCTTCTGGCCTTGCTTCACCTCTACCTGACGAAATGACAATCAATTCTGACCAAAATGCTTCTCCTCTGAAATGCCCCAGTCAGCCTAGAAGCCAGCATTGGGGGCTTCTTGAGAGGAGGATGGGGGCTTTGAGCTTCTTGGGAAAGAGCTTGCTCCACCCAGGTTTGGGCCTGGAAGTATTTCAGCAGGACGAATGCCAGCCCACATATAATTTAGAAAAAATAGGGCACTTTTGTGCAGTGAACTACCAGCACAACTGTACAAAGTGACTGGTGCCTCAGGTGGAACAGGAAAGACCGTGCAGCTTCCTCATAACAGCTCTTTGCTGGGTGGGGATGAAGAGGTGGCACCTCATCTGGAGTGGCCCTTGTGGAAGGGCCACCTGAAACCACCTAGACATGGCCTCAAAGATGTTAACTGTGTTATTTGGTATCCGATCAGTCAAACACTCCTGGAGATTTCAAAACAGGGAACTGAGCACAGGGAATTGGTCACAAAGGTATAGGAAGAGTGGGAGCAGAGAAAAGGGTGTGGCAAAGTTAGCCATGAGAGATAGCTGCCAGAAGTTGCTACCACCTCCGGGACTTGAGGAACAATCAGGAAAACAGGTGTCGGCCAACACCCACAGTTTGGTGCCTCTGCTGGGGTCGGGAACAAGCAATTGAGCAGGAAGCCACTACCGTTGCTGGCCAGGTCACTGTCCCCATCCCTGCTGACCTTTGCTGGTACCTCTGTTGGAAGAGACACAGAAGCTGGGAAAACGGCTTTTCCCTTCCTGTTGCCTCCCACATTTCTTCCAGTGCTTTCTGAGAGCGGAACCTCACGGGAGCCGGCCATGGCACCGGAGCGTGGAAACAACCGCTTGCAGGCGTCCGGTGCCGGTGCGAGAGAGGCGTGCCTGGGGGGTGACGTTCGCTGAGAGGCAGTACCTTCTATGCTCTGCACTCACCAACGCCTGGCTCGTTTTCTCTTTGTGGCTTAAAATGTGAAGATTAGAAGATTCGGCACAAGTATGCACTGGGTGCCTGCTCCGTGTCGGCCACTCTGCTGGGCCCTGGGGCTGCGGGGTGAGCGAAGCCCGCTTCCTGCTCAGACGGAGCTGAGGGG
This sequence comes from Suricata suricatta, assembly GCF_006229205.1. Classification (NCBI taxonomy): domain Eukaryota; kingdom Metazoa; phylum Chordata; class Mammalia; order Carnivora; family Herpestidae; genus Suricata; species Suricata suricatta. The sequence continues at coordinate 38,973,914 of NC_043715.1, read as the reverse complement.
TCAGGCAGAAGCGTCCAGTACAGCGAGTGTGTCCCCGTGGCCGGGGACTGAGCTGCGGGTTTACTTGGCTGGTTCCATTTGGCTCCCACAAGAGCTCGATGCGTTTCCAGATGAGGTAATATGGGCTCCGTAACTTAGGCTGGGACAGGCAACCTGCAGGAGACCGCAGGCACCCGGGGGCTTTGGGAATCCATGGGAAGTACTTGCCGTGGGGGCGGGGGTGAGGGTTTTGCCACCCTAGGGGACAGGGGCCTGGAAGGCCTGTCTTGGACCTTGTCTAGTGGGGCCTCCAGATGGGTGGTCCGAGCCACAAGGATCTCCACCGCTGCTCCATGTCCTGGTGCCCACCGTCCCCGGCGCCCCACCAGCACACGCTACAGCGCCATTGGCACTCCTTCTGGGCCTCGCGGGAGTCATGTAGCCATCTTCCTGCTATGTCTGGGCTGGAGCCTCTTTCCCCTCCTGGTGGGCGCCAGAGGGGGGCCCAAACGTATCCGTCTCTGTATCCCTCGAATCTGGCGTAGCATCTTGCACATAACGAGTGCTCAGAAAGCCATTATTCATGTAAATCACCTGTATAAAAAGACAAGGCCATGCAACCTGTAGTTGGCAGTCTTCAAGAGTAAATTCAGCCAAAAGAGTGGAAAGCAGGGACTCGAACAGATATTGGTACACCTGTGTTCATAGCGGCATTGTTCGCAACAGCCAAAAAGGGGAGGCAGCCCGAGTGTCCGTCAAGGGAGGCATGGGTAAACAAAACGTGGTATATACTTACAAGGGAATATTATTCAGCCTTAAGAAGGAAGGAAATCTGACAGATGCTACAACATGGATAAACCTTGAGGCCATTATGCTTATGCTAAGTGAAACGAGCCAGTCACAGAAACGTACGTGCTGTCTGATTCCACTTACACAATGTACCTGGAGTAGCAAGGTGGGCTCCAAGGGCTGGGGGCGGTAGGGGCGGGAAGTTCTGATTTAATGGGAGGGGGGAGGGGACGGGAAGTTCTTTCAGTCAGAGAAAATGAAAAGGTTCTGGAGACAGATGCACAAAGGTGTGAATGTACTTAATGCCATGGAACTGAGCTCTTAAAAACGGCAAAAATGGTGTGTTTTATGTGATGTGTACTTTACCACGATAAAACCAAGTGAACTCAGGATTCTTCAATGTGGCGTCTGGGTTTGGGATGACCCCGGACTCTTCTGAGAATCCTGTTTAGGAAGGGGTCCTTGAGAGAGTGAGTCTATCCCTGCCTCCACGAAGACTATCCGTCCTGAGGCTTATTTCTGGCGGTTGGGGTAACGAACTCCTAGCGCCCCAGGCCTTTATTGGAGCCCCAAAGAGGCGCACGGGTCCTGGTCCTGCGAGGGTAGAGTCGCTGATGGCAGAGTGTCTGCTCCGAGATATGGGGTGGGAGCACTTCGTGTTTGTCCTGGTAGCACGCCCAAGGACAATGCTCAACTCTACGCATCAGCAGCTAGAATGAACGCTTGCAAATATCAGCATGTCAGGAACTTACTGGACAGCCCCAGGTGGCTCCAGAACAGGCTCAGAAAAAGGGGCAGAAACAAGGTGGCCCAAGACCCTCAGGTGGTGTGGTGGCTTCTGCAAGATCAGGCACCCACGCTGGAGGGAAGGGCTTCCTTCCTGTAAGACTCAGGGCCTGAGTCACGCAGCTCGATTGGCCAACAGGATAGCAGGCCACCTCTTGGCTTGGAGAGGGCGGTGGCCGTTCAAAGAGCCTGGGACCTGAGAAGAAGGGGCACTGGATGCTGAGTGGCCCCAAGTGGCAAACGTGCCCTGAGACGAGGGTCCCATCCCCGCTGAGACCTCGTGGGAGCACAGAGCCACCCTGGTGCCCCATCGTGCCCCTCTTCTGAGCTCCAGACAGAGCTGGGGAGCGGGAGCAGTGCCCTCCTGCCAGTCCTGCAGGTGCCTGCAGCGTTTCCTAGGTCCCCAGGCCTCCGGCTGTGGGAGGGCGCGGGCAGGCGCTGTCCTCTCTGCGTGCAGAGTGAGGCGGCCATCTTGCCGCCGCGGCCTCCTGATCTGTCTCGGGGAGAGCGCTTACTGTTGCCTTCCACCGAAACTCCATAAATCTCCAGGAGTAACAAAACCGCAGTGTTCCGGGGCCTTCCCGAATCTTTACAGGACCCCGTGGGAGGGAAAAGCAGCCGCAATCCGGTGCATGACCTCGTTTGCCCTAGAAAAATATGAATCTTGCCTAACTTTTCCCTGCTTCCCAAACATGCAGTAAAATGTTTACTTCCACATAGACTTGTAAGTGCACCACTGATGCGCTCGCTCCCCAAGTATATCAGCAAATTTAAAAGGTTCATAAAAATTCCCTTCATATGGCTATAGTAAACTTTTGTGCAATTGTTCTTCTGTGAGATTAGCAGTTCGCAGACCATCTTTTTAAGTTTGATCACTGATTTGTCTGAGAGCTAATTATTAGCAGACTGGGGAATGATGAAATTTATTTATCACCAAAGCTGGGGAGTCAACACGGCCCAGGAAGCCTCCAGGGCCTTCTACCTCAAGGAGCTTATTCCTCTGTGGAGCATGAAGTGTGTTCTCGCTCCCTCCTTGTGTGCTCTGGTCTGCAGCCAGCAGCTGTGGGTGCCTCTGCCCGGGGCTGGCACGGCACTCCTGGGGCACCTCGAGCGGGGCTTGTTAATCTACGGTGTCATCTGCACACACGTGTGCTGCCCAGAAGAATGTGCTTAACAAGATGCTTATTCCCCAAACCCGACTGGTGAGTGAAGGGGGCTTGGGTGTCAGGAACTGACGCGCACCATTGCCCGTGGGCGAGGGGTCTGGGCAGAGGCTGTGATTCAGCCACACCAAGCATTTGACTCCTCCAGGCATTTCACACAAGTGGGGATCACACATGTGGGATTGCTGGATCCTATGATAATTTTATTTTTAATTTTTGAGGGACCTCCATATTGTTTTCTATAATGGTTCTATGGTCGTACATTCTCACCAGCAGCACACGTGGGTTCCTTTTCTCCATATGCTTGCCAACACTTGTTGTTTTCTGTATTTATTTTATTTTATTTTTTTAAAATGTTTTATTTATTTGTGATACAGAGAAAGACAGAGCATGAGAGGGGGAGGGGCAGAGAGAGAAGGAGACACAGAACCGGAAGCAGGCTCCAGGCTCTGAGCTAGCTGTCTGCACAGAGCCTGATGCGGGGCTCGAACCCACGAACGTGAGATCTGACCTGAGCCGAAGTCGGAGGCTCAACAGACTGAGCCACCCAGGCACCCCATTTCATTTTATTTTTTATCGCAGGCATCCTGAAGGGCATGAGGTGGCGTCTCACTGCGGTTGTGGCTCGTATGTCCCTAATGGTCAGTGTTGTTGAACATCTTTTCACGTGCTCATTAGCCATTTGTACGTCTTCCTTATGTATCTTCTTTGGAAAAAGCCCTATCCAAGTCCTATGCCCCTTTAAATTTTTTTAATGTTTACTTATTTTTGAGAGAGAGAGAGAGAGAGAGAGAGAGAGAGCGAGCAAGTGAGGAGCAGAGAGGGAGGGAGAGACAGAATCCGAAGCAGGCTCCAGGCTCTGAGCTGTCAGCACAGAGCCCGATGTGGGGGCTCAAATCCACAAACTGTGAGATCATGACCTGAACCAAAGTCAGAAACTTAACTGACTGAGCCAAGAAGGCACTTTCCCCCCTTTTAAAATTGGATTGTTTGGGGGTTTTTTTTTTTTGTTGTTGTTGAGTTGCAGGCATTTTAAGTTTATTCTAGATATTAACCCCATATCAGGTATATGATTTGCAATCTTTTTTCTCCCATTCTGTTGGTTGACTTTTCATTCTATTGATTGTGTCCCTTGATTAATTGAAGTTTTAAAATTTGGTGCTGTCTAATTTATCTATTTTTTCTCAATATCGGACAAGTCATTGCCAAATCTAATACCACAGAGCTTTGTTTTCTTCTAAGACTTTTTATAGTTTTAGGTCTTGAATATTAGTATTCGATCTATTTGAGTTAATTTTTGTGTGTGCTGTGAGGTAAGGGTCCAGCTTCATTCTTTTGCATGTGCTCATCCAGTTTTCCCAGCTCCGTTTGCGGAAAAGACTGCCCTTTCCCCTTCGAGGGGTCTTGGCGTCCTTGTTGAAAGTCGTTTGACTCTCTATGTGAGATGTTATTTCTGGGCTCTCTGTTCCATCGGTGTGTACATCCATCAGTCTATACGGTACTGTCATTATGTCTTCATCACTCTCTTTTGTTTCCTACAGATTTTGTAGGTCTTGAAATCAGGAAATATGAGACTTCCAGCTTTGTTCATCTTTTTCAAAGTTGTTTGGCCCAAATATCTCTTTCTCAAATAGGCCTACACTCAGGGCCTGAGCTAGGGGGCGGTGCTACAGGTGCCTGGGGCATGAAATAGGCAGGGGCTCCCTCAGGTGCCCGCCCTGCGCTTGCGCGACCCTGACCCTCACCAGCGGCACCGTCAGCACTGCTGCCTTTCCTCACCCAAGTCCCTGCCCTGCTCTCCCTTCACCTTTTTCTTTCCGCAGCCCACGCTCTCCCTTACCCAATAAGCCCCCCGCCTTCCTCTCCTCTGTTTTCCAAGGCACTTGGCATCTGTTAGCCTATCAACACATGTAATTATGTATTATGCTATTGCTGTTGCCTGGCTCCCTTCACTGGAAAATACGCATCCTTAAGGCAGAGAAATTTCCTGGTTTGATTCTGCATGTCTGCAGTGCCTAGGTGGGGGCTGGCACATGGTAGGCACTCGATAAATATTTACCGAATGAGTGAATGGAAGAGTAGCTAATACTGCTTAGCCTTGCCTGGCAGGCAGGTAGGACAGCGGGTCCATCCTCAGGATTTTCCTCCTGCCAGTGACACAGCTGATGGGTCAGGGCCTTGTGCCCCTGCCTTTGGGCTGGGGACGGATTTGGGGAAGTGGAGAGAGGTATGCTGGCGGCAGTGTTTGGCTTTACGACTTCATGCTGCTTAAGCATTATGATGCTCTGATGGACAGTCTGGTCTCCTCTGCCTCAGAGGAGGAAGGTCCCTCCCCTGCCCTTCCCAGCCCAGAGCACAGAGCGCTGCCCCCAAGCCAGCCTTGGCGTCTCTGCTCGGACCACGCAGGCAGCTCCCGGGCCCACGTCCTTCCATGTATACCTCCCACTGTATTTCTTACTCTATGGGAAGGTAGAGCCAAGATATTGCCCTCAATTTAAGACTGCTTGACCCCAATTTCACCATTCACCTTTCCTCCGTCCCTGCCTTTGATGTTATCTTATGTTGGCATGCAGAGGTTCCTGCTCGTGGTGACTAACCTAAAAGCAGCCTTGTGTATGTATGTACATACTTTTCCCCTCCACTGTATTAAAAATGTTCACGCGGCAGTGTATTTCAAGGAAGTGCCCGAGTTCTGCCTTCTTCAGTTAATTTCCTCCCTCTAGGTAAGGTCCTCTTTTTGAAGTCAATGAAGACAATACTATGTAATGTTTATCGTTGATTTAACAAACATATAGATGGCCCTTACTCTGTTCTAGGCACTGTCCTAAGCCCTTCCCATGTAGTAACTCATTTAATCCTCACACCGCCACAAGAGGTATGTCCTATTTATCTCTATTTTTCAGATGGGGAAAATGAGGCAGAGAGAGGTAACCTGCCCCAGGTCACCCAGCTACTGAGCAGAAACCCAATGATCCATCCCGGTTCTGGAAACCAAACCCCATGTTTCCAACTGAGAGTCTGGCTCAAATCGTCTGCTTTGGTTCTGGGGTGGGCATCAGGTTAAGTGGATTGACACTGCAGCATTAACTGGTTTCTGATCACTTTCTGATGCCTCTGGGAGGATCTACATGGGCCCAGGGGGAGAGAGGATTGCAGAAGGTCCTGGTAGTCCAGTGCATCATTAGTCTGGGAGCCAGGAGCCCTTGGAGGAAGGCATGGTGGTCGAATCAAGAGATCTGGTGGTGTCCGGTGATAAAGGGTTCCTTTTCCTTTTAAAAGTTCACACATAGGGCAAGGTGGACTGGAAAGCAGGGGGTCCAGGCCTCCCTCATTTCCCAAAGTTCTATGAACCTGAACTGGGTTACTAAAAACTGGGGCTAATAGGAGGGAATATAAGATTTTCTCAGGCAAGAACAGAGCAGCTGATGGCCGGGGTCCGTGGGAAAGGCAGCAATCACCAGGGAAGGGCGTGCCAGGTCTCCCCGCGGATCCACAGACCTCGTAGGAGAAGGGGAAGGTCCGGGATTGACCATCTTCTCCTGAGAAGGGCACGGAGAGCGCAGTGCAGGAAAGGCCTTGGAAGAGAAAGCACGAAGCTACCTAAACTGTATAGTTCCTGTCCGGGAGGAAGGTGATCCCCCAGGGACGGCAGCTTGTTGCCAGCACCCATCTGATTCTGATCCTGCTCCCCCACAGGTCCTTGAGAAGAAGGTGGATCTAAGCCAAACCTGAAAGAATGATTTTTCGGAAGAACAACACTGAGAACAGCAAAACCTGTAAAACGGCAAAATGTTCGGACCCAACAACAAAGACGGCTGAGAGGACGTTGTGGTAGCTGTCCTCGGCAGGGCTGGGTTAGGAGCCTTCTAGGGTCGCCTGGCCACAGATAACTACGCAGCTTCCAGCTCAGAGGGGCCAGGCCAGTGTGTGGTGTCCGACACAGAGGGAGACTGCAGAGGTGGGGAGGAGAGCCAAGCCAGGGAAGGCAGGGACGCCTGCGGGCGGGAGGGTGCCCTGGAGCCTGCGGGACCCCAGTGACAGACAGCAGCTGCGATGAAGCAGTGCTTCGTGAGAACTCCACATATTGTTGCTCAGACTTAATAAGGTTCTGGAGTCCCACATTAGCAAGATTCAGTGAAAATGGTATGTGCATTTACATTTTAAAAAATCGGGATAACATTTGTGTACGGCAAAATGCACATCTTAAAAGTATAATTCCATTAGTTTTAAAAAGGTTATTTATTTATTTATTTATTTATTTATTTATTTATTTATTTAGAGCGCACAGAGGAGGGGCAGAGGGAGAGGAGAGAGAGTCTCAAGCAGGCTGTGTGCTCTTAGCACAGAGCCTGATGCAGGGCTCCGTCCCTCCAACTGTGAGATCAGGACCCGAGCTCAAGACCATGATCAAGAGTCAGATACCTAACAGACTGAGCCGCCCAGGTGCCATTTGTATATGAAAGTTTGTTCAAGTCTCTTGTTCACTACAAACATTGAATTGTTTAACTTTTCATTGTGATTTGTGTATGTTCTTTATATTGTAATACATTTGAATTGTGAGTATTTTCTCCCTGTGTGTGGTTTGCTTTTTTTCTTCTTAACGGTGGCTTTTGATGAGTAGAAACTGTTAGTCATGATGAAGCCCAATTTATCAATCATTTTTCTTTTAAAGTGGGTACTTCTTTTATCTTCTCTAGGAGACCTTTACCTACCAAGGGTCATTAAGATATTTTCATCTAGAAGTTTTATAGTATTGACTTTTCTAGTTAGCCTATGATCTATCTACCAAGGTAATTTTTTGTGGTTCATTTTCCCCCATATGTTTATTCAGTTCTTCCAGTGCCATTTGCTGAAAAGGCTTTTATTTCCCCTGTTGGGAGGTACCTTGGTACCTTTGCTGAAAGTCAGAATGTGTGGGTCTGTTTCTGGAGTCTCTATTTTGTTTTATTGATGTATTCATCTCTTCTAATTCTCATACCATATTGTCTCAATAACTGTTCCTAATTAATTAGGTGACATAAGTCTACCAAATTGTTTCCTTCCTCCCTCCCTCCCTCCCTTCCATCCGTTCGTTTGTTCGTTCTTTCTTTTCTTTCCTTCTTCTTTCTTTCTCTCTCTTTCTTTTTCTTTCTTTCTTTCTTCCTTTCATTCTTCCTTTCTTCCTTTTTTTCTTTCTCTTTCTTTCTTTCTTTCTTCTTTCTTTCTTTCCTTCTTTCTTTCTTTCTTTCTCTCTCTCTTTTTCTTTCTCTTTCTTTCTTTCTTTCTTCCTTTTTTCTCTTTCTTTCTTTCTTTCTTTCTT
>NC_043715.1:38895255-38965798 GCF_006229205.1 Suricata suricatta | reverse complement strand
TTTTGTCTTTTTATAAGTTCTTTTCAGTCCCATAAAATTTTTAGAACTTATTTATAAATTCCTACAAAATCCATTAGGATTGCTTTGAATCTATAGATCATAACTGACTCTTCAATGTCAAGTCTTCTAGTATCAAAAGGCTAATTAGAATATCAGTCAATGCTGTGTCTTCTGAATGAAGATTTAACCTACTGAACCTCCCAGGTGGCCCAATGTTATGTCTTCCAAGCCATAAACGCAATATATTTTTTTTCCATTTACTTAGGTCTTCTTTAATTTCTCCTACTGATATTTTCAGAGAATGATCTTTCTTTGTTAATATATTTCTAAGTATTATATACATATTATTTTTTTGTTTAAAGTTTATTTATTTTGAGAGAGAGAGAAAGCAAACAGGGAAGGGCAGTGAGAGAGAGAGAGAGAGAGAGAAAGAGAGAGAGAGAGAGAGAAAGAAAGAAAGAGAGGGAGAATCCCAAGCAGGCTCTGCACTGCCACCACGGAGCCCGATTCAGGGCTCAAACTCACGAACTGCGAGATCATGACCTGATCAAGTCAAGAGTTGGACACTCAACTGACTGAGCCACCCAGGCTCCCCTCCAAGTATTTTATATTTTTGAGGCTGTTGTAAATGGCATTGTTTTAAAATTTTCTCTTCTTTTTTCTTCCTTTCTTTTTTTCTTTTTTTGTTGCTGCCATTGTATAGGAATACTATTCATTTTTGCATACTGACTTATTTTGCAACCATGCTAAATTTACTTATGTTTTTGCAAGTTCTCTATAGATACCTTAGGATTTTATGGAAAAATCATCATATTCTCTGTAAATGAATTTAATTTTATTTCTTCTTTTTTAATCCTTTTCTTTTTATTTTTTTCTTATTGCATTGGCTAACATCTCAGGATGATGTTGAATAGATTGGTGAGAGAGAACTTTTTTTTGCCTTATTTCCAGTCTCAGGGGGGAAGCATTTGATATCTTATCAGTAAGTGTGATGTTAGCTGCAGATTTATCATGGAAGCCTTTTATCAGATCGATGCAGTTTCTTTTTACTCTTAGTTTGAAGTTTTCTTCTATGGATGGGTGTGGCATCTTGATGAAGTTTTTTGGTGTATAGTCAGATGACATTTTCATTCTCTTTTTCTGTTAATATTGTTCATTGCACGAATTTATGATTGTTAAACCAACTTGCATTCTGTGATAAGCTCTACTTCATCATGATGTATTATTCTTTTTGTATATCTTTAGATTTTTTGGCTAATATTTTGTGAGCCATTTTGTGCCTATGTTAATAAAGAAGCATATTTATTAGTAAGTTTCCTTCCTTGTGATTTCTCGGTCAGGTTTGGAAACAGTGTTCTCTTGGCTTTATACAACAAGTTGAAGAATATTTCCTCATCCTCTGTTTTCTTTGAGAGTTTATGTAATGCTGGTATTGTTCTTAAATATGTGATGGAATCCACCAGTAGAACCATTAAGGCCTCAAGTTTGTTTTTGCTTATAAATTTGACTCCTTTAATGGAAGTAAGACTTTTCAGATTTTCGATTTCTTCTAATATCAGTTTTGGTAAGTTGAAATCTTCAAGGAATTTGCCCATTCGTATAAGATGTAAAATTTACTGCAGTAAAGTTGTTCATACTATTGCCTTTTATCCCTTTTTGTGTCTATGGAATCTATAGTGATGTTCCTTTTTTCATTTCTGATATGAATAGTTTGAGTTTACTCTTTTTTTCCCCTTAGTCTTTCTACATCAATTTTGTTAATATTATAAAATTCAAAATTTGGTTTTATTGATTTTCTTGATTATATGTTTGCCTTTTATTTTATAAATTTCTTCTCTTTGTTACTGCCTTCCTTATACTTACATTAGGTTAAATTTAATTTTTTCCACTTGCTATGTTGGAAACTTCAATCATTGACTTTAAATCTCTCTTCTTTTCTAACATATCCATTAAAAGCTATACATTCACTCTAATTACTTCTCTAGTTGCATCCTCCTAATTTCGATATGTCATGTTTTTATCATTCAGTTTAAAATATTTTGCAATTTACTTTGTAATTTCTTCTTTGATCCATGGGTTATTATTTATTCATTTATTTATTTATATTTTTTATTTTTTAGAGAGAGAATGTGAGAGAGAAGCAGGCTCCATACTCAGCACCAAGCCCAACATGGGGCTCGATCCCATGAGTCTGGGATCATGGCCCAAGCCAAAGTCAAGAGTTGGATGCTCAGTTGACTGAGCCACTGACGCACCTCAGGGCATTCTTCTTTGACCTATGGATTATTTAGATGTGTGTGTGAATTTCCAAGTATTTGAGGTTTTTCCTTTGTGGTCAGAAAACACATTGTTTAAACTTCCAATATTTTGAAATTTATTGACACTTGAATTTGACTCAACATAAGATTTATCTTGGTGAACATTCCCTGTGCACTTGGAAACAATGTGCCTTTTTACTGTTGAGTGCAGTGTTCTAAAAATATCAATTGGGTTAAGTTCACTGAAAAGTGCTCTTAAAATATTCTATATATTTATTGATTTTCTTGTCTAGTTGTTTTATCAATTAACAAGACATGATGTTAAAATCTTCAACAGTTGTTGATTTATCTACTCTCCTTTTGGTTTGGTTAAGTTTTGCTTCATGTATTTTGAAGTCCTGAACACATGTTTTTGCATTTTTATGTCTTCCTGATAAATTGTCTATTTGTCACTATAAAATGTCCTTCTTTATCTATGTTTATACTCTTTGTTGTAAAGTCTGTTTGATATTAATATAGTCAAGCTAGGTTTCCGGTTTACTTATTGTCTTTTTTCCACTCTTTCAAATTTAACCTAGCTATTTGTTTTCATTTAAAATGTTTCTTGTAGATGGCATATAAGTTGAATCCCATCTGATTATCTGTGCTTTTTGATTGGAGAATTTAGTCCTTTATATTTAATAATTAGTGTCTACAAGTCTACCATCTATAGTATGTTTTCTAGTTGTTCCATATGATTTTTGTTTGTTCTTCCTTTCCTGAAGATTTTGCATTATTTTACTACTTTTCAGCATTCCACTTAAATTCTTCTTTTTCATACAAAGAATTCTACTGCTCAGTATTTTTTAAAAAGTTGTTCATGCTAGGCATTCCCATGTTCATTTTAAACTCATCACAGTCTATTTTAGTTAATATTGTACCACTTCACATAAAGAATAAGAACATTACAACAGTAAGGTCCTTTCACCTTACCATCCTTTGAGCTATTGGTGTCATATTTTTAATAGTACTTAATAGGTCCCACAACACTGTGTTACTATTTTTTGCTTACACAATTGTCTTACAAATAAATTAAGGGAGGAACAAAAAGTCTTTCATTTTTACCCACATTTTCTGTTCTGATGTTATTCTTTCTCTTTTGAAGATCTGAATTCCAATCTGATGAGTAATCAGCTGCCATTCATATTGTTGCTCCTCTGTTTAATTTAAAAAATTAAAAAAAATTTAAATGTTCATTTATTTTTGAGAGGGAGAGAGAAGCAAAGGGAGAGGAAGACACAGAATCCAAAGCAGGCTTCCAGCTCTGAGCTGTTATCACAGAGCCCAACATGGGGCTCAAACTCACAAACTGTGAGATCATGACCTGAGCTGAAGTTGGATGCATAACTGACTGAGGCACTTAGGTGCTCTTGTATGTTGTGAGCCTTTATTGAGTGGCTCCTTTAAATATTCTTTCTTTATATTTAGTTGTCAACAGTTTGGCTATGAGGTGATCTAGGTGTGGTTCTCCTTGTATTTATGTTCTTTGGGATTCACTGAGCTTCTTGGATCTATAGGTTCATGCGTTCCACAAAATTTCTTAAAAAAATTGCTCATTATTCTGTCTCATAATTTTCTATTTTCTCTCTTTCCTTTCCATCTTGGACTCTAATCACATATATGTTAAAGTAACGTTTTTGCCCCACAAGTCTCTGAGGTGCTGTTCATTTTTTCTCCAATATTTTTCTCTCTGTTTTTCAGATTGAATAATTTCTATTGATCTGTCTTCAAATTCATTAACTTTTGTGTTAGGCCTTCAATTTTCTGTTAAAGCTATGTATACAGAGCCTTCATTTCAGGCACTGTATTTTTAAGTTCTAAAATTTCCATTTGGTTCTTTTTGCGTGTCTGTGTGTGTGTGTGTGTGTGTGTGTGTGTGTGTTTATCATTTTTTGGATATCCCCGCTGTCACTCATGATTACCTTTTAAGTCCTTGATTGCATACATATTTATAAAGCTGCTTGAAAGGCCTTTCCCTGATAATTTCAACATGTGGGTCATGTTAGGGTAAGTTTTTGTTGAATTATTATTATCATTATGGATCAGATTTTAATGTTTCTTTTCATGTCTAGTAATTTTTGAGTGGCTAATAGACATTGTAAATGTGGGAATTCCAGAGTTTGTTATTTTTCTTCAAAGAGTTTAACTTTTGTTCTGTCAGGCAGTGATATTACTAGTGGATACTTTCTGTCCTGTTAGGGTTGGTTTAATTTGTTAAGGTCTATTTTGATTTTGAGCTTGTCTTCACTTTAAACTATTGTTCTTAATCTAAAGGCATGGTCTTCTGAGATCTCAACTGGACACTGAGCTTTTGGTAAAGCTTCTCTACTTTGGCTTGGCTGAAACTTTGAAGTCTTCCAGCACTGCATAACCTCTGGTACCACCACACCACTCTCAGCTTCATGGGAAGATGTGTCTACTAGGCTTCCTGGAATCTGACCCTGTGCATGCACATCCCAGCCCTTGGTCAAAGTGCCGTGGTGAGCCCTTAACTAGATGTACAGGGCCTTTCTTTGTGAAATTCTTTCTTTTGTTAATCTACTCAACAAAATTCAGCCACTTCAACAGCCTAGAACTCTGATCTTTACCCTTTAGCTTAGTGACCACTTGGTTTGGATAGAAACAATGGGATTTACATCACATATATGCCTTCTTTGAAAAGTACAGTCCTGCATTGTTTTGTTCAATATCTGAAAACAGTTGCCTCATGTAGTCATCCAGTTTTATAGTTGTTTTTGGCAGGAGGCAAGCCTCTTATCAGTTATTTTGTCATGGCTAGAAGCACAGTTCTCCAATTTTTTTTAAAGAGAATATGTTATTTAAAATATACATGCTGCTGGTTTTTGTCTATGTCAGTGCTTTAAATTTTAGCAGGGCCATTTAATGTGTGAATGAATTAGATGTGATTTAACTCTCTCTCTGCTATTTGAAAGGCCTTTAATAAAGAACCAACTCTTCTATTTATAGTTGGAGATGCAGATTAACATTTACACTAAACTGCTAAGAAAATGAGCCTTGGGCTAGTTGTTAGGACAGTTGAGCCTTAGCCCTGGGTCTGCCAGTAACCAGTGGTGTTCCCTTAGATTTCTGGCCTCAACCTCACTACGTGTAAAATGAATTGAATGAGTTGTATGCCCTAGGTCCCTTCTAGCTTTGACATTCTGGGATTGTCATGTTGAATTTTTAACATTTCACACTTTGGTGACAGCAAGCTTTTCTTAGACAGGTAGAAGGCAGAGATGCTGGGTAGTTTGGGCCCCTGAATGGTTGAAACAGGCAGAAAACAAAAGAGGGGCATCTGGAGGTACAAAAACTAAATTTTACCCATTGGCATTTTTGCGTATTCCAGCCTTCATTATGAAAGATAAGAGTATCAGTGAAAAGGATTCATGGAACCAGGCGTGTGTACCATCATTTCTAGACCTTTACTAATCAAGGTAGTCATTTTTTGGGTACCTGTTGTGTTCCATGTACTGAGATTCTCTCTTTCCCTCAATTTTGCTGTCACTCTTACTCTTTTTTGATACATTATGCCCTTTTTTTCCTTACAACAACTATCAGAGAAGTCTTACTATTCTTATTTCACAGATGAGAAAATTTGAGGGTGGAGGAAATTTAACAATTCCTCAAAGGTCATGTAGTGAGTGCTGTGGCCAGGACTTTAACCCAGGCATTTCTAACCTGCTATTTGCTGCATTCCTAATATACTGGCAGAGTTATATCCTAATACCAGGGGACTGTAATGTTAACCAATAAGACCTGTGATTTCTTTCTAATCCTTAACATAGGTATATAGTTTTAGTTTGCAAAGCACTTTTGTGTATAAAATCCAATTTGACTCTTACAAGAACATTATGACTATGGTCTCTTCACAGATCAAGAATCTGAGGTTACATGAAATTCTCCAAAGAAACACTCACAGCTTAAGAAAGTGGTGAAGCCAGGATTTATAGTGAGCTCTGGCTGCCTCACAGGCTCTACATGTGGTCACCTTAGTTGGGTCATGGTTAGGAACAGAGCTGAACTGTTCATGGCAGTGACAGCTAGTGGTTGAAGGTATTCACAGTAGTATTACTGCTACTGGGAGCAAAAATTGGTACATTCCCTTTGGAAGACTGTTTGCCTTTATCTACTAAGGATGAACCCATAACCCAATAGTTTCTCATATCTGCACATGTATAAGAATATTCACGATGGTAACCAAAAATGACGATCACCAATAGATTGCTTACATGGTGTCTTTGTCCTTTCAGGCCACTATTACAAATTATAGCCTGCATGCCTTATAAACAACAGCACTTTCTCTCACAGTTCTGGAGGCTGGAAGTCTGAGATCAGGGTGCCAGCACGGGCAGGCTCTGGTAGGCCCTCTTCTGGGTTTCAGACTGCCAACTTCTTGTATCCCTACATGATGAAGGAGGATGAGAGAGTGCTCTGTGGTCCTTATATAAGGTCACTAATCTCCCGCACAAGGGCTTCAATGCCATGACCTAATTATCTCCCAGAGGCCTTATCTCTTACTACCATCTCACTGGGGTTTAAGATTTCAACACGTGAATTCTGAGGGCACATAAACATTCAGTCCATTGCATACAGATTACAGAATATATATATTTTTAAAGTTTATTTGGGGTGCTTAAGTGTCTCAGTCAGTTAAGTGTCTGACTCTGGCTCAGGTCATGATCTTATGGTTTGTGGGTTTGAGCCCGGTGATAGGCTCTGTGCTGACAGCTCAGAGGCTGGAGCCTGCTTCGGGTTCTGTGTGTGTGTCTCTCTCTTTGCCCCTCCCCGACTCGCTCTCTGTCATTCTCTCAAAAATAGAAACAAAACACTAAAAAAATTATTTTTAAAAAGTTTATTTAGGGGCGCCTGGGTGGCTCAGTCGGTTAAGCCTCCGACTTCAGCTCAGGTCAGATCTCATGTTTGTGGGTTTGAGCCCCGCGTCAGGCTCTGTGCTGACAGCTAGCTCAGAGCCTGGAGCCTGCTTCCGGTTCTGTGTCTCCTTCTCTCTCTGCCCCACCCCCTCTCATGCTCTGTTTCTCTTTGTATCAAAATAAATAAAACATTAAAAAACGTTTAAAAAAGTTTATTTATTTTGAGAGAGACAGAGACAACACAGGTAGGGGAGGAGCAGAGAGAAGGAGAGAGAAAGAGAGAGAGAATCCCAAGCAGGCTCCAATCTGCCAGCACAGGGCCTGATCTCACGAAACTGCAAGATCATGACCTGAGCCAAAACCAAGAGTTGGATACTCAACTGACTGAACCACCCAGGTGCCCTCAGATGATAGGATATTAATATTAAGCAGCAATGAAAACAAATGAACTACCACTACATGGAACAGCTAAGTGAATCTCTTTTGAAAGAAAGAATCTCCATACAAAAGAGTATATACTGTATGACTCCATTGTTAAGAAGTTCAAAAGATAAACAAGCTTCATCTATGTCGTTACAAGTCAGACAGTTGTGGGGCGCCTGGGTGGCTCAGTCGGTTAAGCGTCCGGCTTCGGCTCAGGTCATGATCTTGTAGTTCGTGAGTTCGAGCCTTGTGTCAGGCTCTATACTGACAACTTGGAGCCTGGAGCCTGCTTCAGATTCTGTGTCTCCCTCTCTCTCTCTGACCCTTCCCCGCTCATGCTGTCTCTCTCTGTCTCTCAAAAATAAATAAAAAGTATTAAAAAATTTTTAGAAGTCAGACAGTTGTTAGCTTTGGGTGGTAGTACTAGGGCTCTTGGCACTTTCTGGCTACCTCAGTAGTAGTTACTTGGATATGTTTACTTTGGGATAATGAACTGAGATATTATGAATATTATATGACATATAATGAATTGGGATGTGACTTGTGCATTTGTTCATCCATATGTTGTATTTCAACAAGTAAAGTTTAATGAGTGCAAAAAAAGAAGATACCAAAGTTGAAACTAAGTGGTTTCTTTAAAAAAATCTTGGTGTAGCTGTCTTTCTGGGTTTATCTATCTTCTAGAAAGCAATTACTTAATCTGACTTGTAATCTTAATTAAAATTTTAGAAAATATATAAAGCACAAGTGACTTGGTCCTACAGTTCACCTTATTGCTCTATTTCTTGACGGGGGAGTTTTTAATCATTTGGTGTAAGCTTTATCACTTGGGAGTGGCAGCTATTCAAATTCTCAACCTAGTGATTGAAAAGTTCACTTCCAAGAATCATTTCTGTGAGCCCATCAGATGCTGGAGATGGCAGGGGCCCTGTGCAATCTGGATGCTGGCAGATTCCACACAAGTAAGTAGCTATATTCACTACTCAGACCGAAGTAAACTCTGGGCAAGCTACGCTGGCCAGTGGAGATTGGAGATTTCTGGTCCAACCAAAGATTGGGTCTTGCGATGCATTGAAGTAGACATTGGTTGCATTTTTACTCCCAACATTCATTCCACTTAATTTTACTGGGTGGGGCTTACACTTCACTTCCCTGAGCCTGAATGCTATGGCCAAGCTTTTGCCCGGGGAGATGCATGAGACCTAGTCTAAGCCAATCAGCACACTCTATTTCTCCGGCTGCAGTGATTGGCACAGGCATGGTCACATGACCCAAGTCAAATGCAGTTGACTCAGTTTCAGTTCTGAGCTAGGTTTGGACTCATCTTCCTTTGGTCTAAATGTTTATTTATAGACAGAACCGCAGGCTACCAGGGCACCCCACCAAGCCGTGGAAGAGTGTCCTCCTAGGAAGCAGAGGCTGTGGTTGACAGTGGTAGGTCTCTGAATCGTTTTTTCCCATAAGATCATGACCTAAGCCAGCTCACCCTTTGGAATCTTCATTTATGTGAGCCAATACACTCTGTCACCGTGAGGCTTTTTTCTTGGGTTTTGTGTCACTGGCAACCAAAAGTGTCTTAATTGCTACACTTGCTTATTCTCTGCCTCATTGTATATCTGGGTCTGGTTTTTACATGAGTGATGGAGATAGTTCTTTTCCTTCCTTCCTTCTGATGGAAGTACTTCTGTTTTTTAATTTTTTAAAAATTTTTTGAGAGAGAGAGAGAGAGATACAGCATGAGCAGGGGAGGGTCAAAAAGAGAGGGAGACACAGAATCTGAAGACGGGCTTCAGGCTCTGAGCTGTCAGCACAGAGCCCGACACGGGGGCTTGAACCCACAAACCATAAGATCATGACCTGAGCCGAAGCCGGACACTCAACCGACTGAGCCACCCAGGCGCCCGCTGATGGAAGTACTTCTTTTTTTTAAATTTATTTTTTATTTTTTTGAATATAACACTATTTTTTTAACATATGCAATTATTTTCCATCATTTATAATACAGTAGTTACAATGACACTCCAAACAGAAAAGCAAAGTAAAAAATCAAAACCCCCACTTCTGTTTCATGTAATTAGACTTATACAGAAATTAGAAGGTTAAGTAACAACTAGTTAATCACCTAATTTCACAGCTATCTGAAGTGGCGATCGTTATATAGCAGCTTATCTATGATACATTCAAGATACATGATACAATTTATTACTTGCCCATTGACCATTTTGTCATGGCTCTTGAGAGAAATCATAAGCACAAGTGCTTGGAAAATTTCTTTGGCCTGACGACAACAATGACACGGATAACAATACTGGCAAAAACCCCAGGCTTTTCCAAACTTCTCAGCCGCTGCGTGGCGAGTTCACACCATCTTCTGTTGGCAAGATGTGGCAAATACTGCAGCTCAGCGGTGAGAGTGAGAAACCCATGTCCTGAGCAGTTAGGTGGCTCTTCTTAGCTGTTTTACCTGTATTGAAACCTCCCAAACCTTGCTCCGTGTGTGTGTGTGTGCGTGCGCGCACACGCATGTCTGCACGTGCGCATGCACGTATGTGTAGGGATGCATGCATGCGTGGGCATGTGCATGCCTGTGTGGGGGTGCGTGCATGTTTGGGCGTGCACATGCATGTGTGTGCAGGCGTGCATGCGTGGGTATGTGTGGGTGTGTGTATGCGTGTGTGGGCGTGTGCGTGTGTGAGTGTGTGTGCGTGTGTGTAGGAGGGTTTGGACTCTCTTCCTCTTTTGTTATGAGGGAGAACAGGGAGCAGATGGGAACAGGTTGTAACACTTCCGCGCGCCGGTGTCCTGGTGCTTGTTTCATAGTGTCGTCTGCCAATTGGCGTCTGGATCCCTGCTTCTTCGATTTATGTATTTACTGTGAAGCAGCCAAATTTCAGAAAGAGGAGAGGATATTCTAATTCAATAGTGAGAGCAAGGTGTAATTTCTTATGAAGGGAAGAAAATACACCGCCTTCTTATGTGATGTCAGAAAATAAGACTCTGTTCAAGGCTTTTCCTTATCCATTTAAAAATTAAGACATAGGATGTCATTTCACCAAATGGTTATCTCAGGGTTTTAGAAGATCTATTCTTTTGTTGTGCATATGTGATTTAAAATTAAGTAGACATTATATTACAAAATAAAGATAAGCAGAATGAAAAAAAAAACCCAACCCAACCTTTCAAACAAGCAGCCAAGCAAACAAATTCCCTAAATCTTATCACTAACCATGATTTTCCCTTTTAAGTCGGTTAAAAATGGGACCTAAAGGCCAAGAGTTCGCCTGCCAGAGCTTGCGGCTATTGCTAACTGTGGGCTGAGGCTGTGAGCGCCTGGGATGGCAGATCTGGGGGCATGAGATGGGCCTGCAGAAGGGGTTGGGGGGTCAAGAACCAACATGGCTGCCATGGCAACAGCTCCCTGAAATACCGGGCATCGGGTGGGCGGTCCTTGTGCACCTGGCTTGCACCAGGAGCTCCCCAGATATGGGCCCCATTGCCTTGGCAGAAATGTTTTCCACCTTGGATACCGCCTTCCCAGGCTTCCCTCAACAAAAAGTTCGATCAGGTTAACTGATGCTGCTTAGCGTGGTGGGTGCGCGGGCATTGGGACCACAAGCAGGGCTCGGGGCAGCCAGGGGCATTATCCCACCTCTTCCAGTGACTGGCACTCAGGAGAGGCTCAGTCACCATGTGCTTCAGCCCTAGAATTCCATTTGTCTGGTTTTGAAATTTGAAGTGCTGTTTGTCTCCATCCTGCCCCACCGCCTCCTTCCATCGCACCTGCTCCCTGTGTGTACTGGAGTTCTCAAACCCTCCCCAGCACTGCTGGGTGGCCCAGTCTTGTCCTGGTATGCTGTGACTGTGAGGGGGGGCAGAGACTCCAGACCCAGCTCCCAACCCTAACTGATAAGGAGAGTAATCTCCAACTCACACGATGCCTCCGTTTCCCGGTCTTTCAAAATAGGTCCAATAATATTTAACTTTTTATGTCTTGCAGACATTATGAAGTCAAAATGAGATCATGGATGTGAACGTAATCAGGAGAAAGGGTCTATGCAAATCCATCCCTGTGATTAGCATTATGGTTATTACTTTTATTCAGGCTCAGAATGATCATGTTGTGAAAGACACAATCTGGGAACAGAAAAAGAAATGAAAGCTGCATCTACCTGCAACCTTGGAGTCGAAAAATCTCCTTATTCTGTTTCCTGTTTCAGAATAGGACTTGATGTGATCGGGTCATTGCATGTAAAATGCTTTAAGAATGTGATCTGCACTTCATCATTTTAAAATTCAAACATTCCTGGGCCTTTTTTCCCCTCACCCCGTTCATATTTATCTTCTCGGTCTTGCCTTCATTGGGCACCACATTTGTATTGATAAATTGTAGGTGGTAGGAGATGTATTGACGGGGTTGAGACAGTTCCGAATGCACAGTGCTGGGGCTTTGCATATCATTACACCTAGCTAGCTTTTTGCCTCCTGAAAGCTGTCGATTTGTGCATTATTGCTATTCAGGCTGATAAATGACAGTAATTGTTCTTAAGTTGAAGAGCTGGTTTAATATGCTGTCTGGCCTGGGAATTTCCTGAGCACCAGGGTTAAACTAGTGCTCCACTCGAGCTAGCAAAATGGCCCTTTTTTCATCTCAGACTATAGAGTTAATTGAATTACTCGCTATTCATGCAGTTTGTAGCCTTGATTCTAAAGATACCATGAACGGTACGGGGAGGGAGAGGCTTTCTAGGGGGCTCAGGGTAACCGTGGGCTCTGCTTCAAGGACATGACCTCCCTTCCCCGAGTGGAGGGCGGTCGGTGTGCTGTGGCGCAATTTACTTTATCCTCTGCTCGTGGCTGGTTCTTTTTTTTGGGGTGGGGGGGCGGGTGCCTCCAGGGCTGTCCAGATCAGGGCAGTCTCAGTGCTGTGCAGATGATTTCTCTGAGGCTGTATCTGCATATTTCAAAAAAATTTAGATATCAGAACACTTGAGTTGCTTGCATTTCATTTTGCTTACTCTCTTAGCGTGAGTTGGAATCGTGCGCTTTGATGTAGGTAAAATCTAAAGTTCGCCACATATCTGTGGGGGCAGCCCCTGGACACACCTCAGCTGCCTCGGCCTCTCCCTCAGCGCTCAGTGCAAAGGGCTCGCCCAAGCCATTCTGAACCAGACGACCAACCCTTCCTTTGACCAAAGGTGGGGAAGGTCTTAACTGCAGGAAGCTGGGCAGGAGAATCTGCCCTTCAAGGAATGTCTCGTCTGAACTGGTGTGTGGGCAGTGGTTTCTAGGAAAGTATCCTGGAACCGAAGACCTTATCTTCATGGTGTCTGTGGATTGATTGTCTGGCCTCCCTCAAAAAGAATGAACTGAAAGCAAACACAAAGCAAGTAAGAGACCGAGCCTTCCTCACTTAGCCCTAGCTTTTAAAATTAAAAAAAAAAAATATAGTTTATTGTAAAATTGGTCTCCATATAACACCCAGTGCTCTTCCCCATGAGTGCCCTCCTCCATGACCATTCCCCTTTTTCCCCCCTTCCCCTTCAGCCCTTAGTTCATTTTCAGTATCCAAGAGTCTCTCATGATTTGCCTCCCCCCCTCCCTAACTATTTTTCCCCTCCCCCTCCCGACAGTCCTCTGTTAGGTTTCTCCTGTTAGACCGATGAGTGGAAACATACGGTATCTGTCCTCCACCTGATTTATTTCACTTAGGCTGACACCCTCAAGGTCTATCCACCTTGCTAAAAATGGCCAGAATTCATTCTTTCTCATTGCCATGTAGTATTCCAGTGTATATAGAAACCACATCTTCTTGGTCCAGTCATCAGTTGATGGACATTTAGGCTCTTTCCATGATTTGGCTATTGTTGAAAGTGCTGCTATGAACATTGGGGTACATGTGCTCCTATACATCAGCACTTCTGTATCCCTTGGGTAGATCCCCAGCAGTGCTATTGCGGGGTCATAAGGGAGTTCTATGGATAGTTTTTTGAGGAACCTCCACACTATTTTCCAGAGCGGCTGCACCAGTTTACATTCCCACCAACAGTGTAGGAGGGTGTCTGTTTCTCCACATCCTCACCAGCATCTATAGTTTCTTGATTTGTTCATTTTAGCCACTCACTTTAAAAAATGTTTTTATTTGTTTTCAAGAGAGTGCAAGTGTGAGAGGGGCACAGAGAGGGGGACACAGGATCTGAAGCAGGCTTCATGCTGACACCAGCAAGCCGGATGAGGGGCTGGAACTCACAAACTGAGATCATGACCTGAGCTGAAGTTGGATGCTCAACCGACTGAGCCATCCAGGTGTCCCTACCCCTAGCTTTGGGATGACCCTGTTGAGCACCAAAGGGGTTCCAAATGACAGATTTGTTTCTGTTTGGGGACCAATGTCCCGTTTCCTCACTCACATAAGCTGTGTCTTGGTAGGGGAAAACCAGATCATTTCTCTAATATATTTTTAAAGCTTTTGTAACATTTTTTGGCTTTGTTAGTAGGTACCCCTCTTTCTCTCTTTCTCTCCCTGTCTCTCTGGATGGACAAGGATGTTTAGTACCAAATGGGGTTCAATGCCCTACCTAGAAATATTTACTCTGTTTAGATCCAACTTAAAAAAAAGTTTGAAATGCTCTTTCCACGTGCCCTTTCTCCGATCACAGTTCTCAAAGTGCCCACTGAAGCAAGGCTGAGGGATGGGACCCTATGCCTGAACAGCTGTGGGAGCGGCTTCCACTGAGGAGCAGTAATCATTTCTCATCACAGAAGCCATAAAAATCCATCCTTTGCAACCTGACAAGGTATGAGATAATGAAAGAAGATTGCTTAAAATGTAAATCATTTGGATCTGTTGGTAACACTGTTTAGAATTAAATTCATGTGTAATAGCACTTCCGGTCAGAAACGAACCGTTTCCCAGACAAAGCCATCACACATCCGATAATCTCGTATAGGTGCTTCCAACGTTAATGGGGCCGGTGCTGCTCACTTGATGATGCTCTAGGCAGGAGAGGACCATTTTTCCCCGTTCTGTAACCAGCAAACATGACTGCAGATCACTCACTCCAGTTCTTCCTGTCCGGCACCCCAAAGAGTGCAGCCCACACCATTCCTGGGCTACAGAGAGGTGCTGGCTGCTCCCCTTCCCCGCCCCATGACTCCGCACCTGGGAGAAGACAACTCCCTAAGGTCTAAGGGTCACCTGTTGAGTCCCCCATGGCCTAATAAAGGTCAGGGTCCCTCCTCACTCTCTGGGTCTCCTACTGCCCCCCTCTGTGCTGTCCCACACCGGGGGAGGGCTGGCTTGGAGCTCAAAGGAGCGGCAGGCACCAGGCTAATCTGGGGTTTCCTTTGGGCTCATCTGTGAAGCCCAGTGAGCTCTGGAGCATGGGATGTGTGCCGCTCGTGGCCTGTAAATCTTGTGGGTGCTGCAGGGACATGGCAATAAGTGCCATTGAATCCAACATCAGTCTTCCTTGAATCCACTTTCAAGCCTTCTCATTACATCTAAGAGAAAGGCTTATTTGGTGCAAATATGTCTTTAACACTTGCCTCTCTAACCTCTGGTAAACCTCTCCTTATTAAAATGGGAGAGCTGGCCGTGGATGCAGAACCTTCTTTAGGGGACAGCATCTAGGTAGAACCAAAGAAATGCCACCTTAAAAGATGATGTTTATTTTATAGTTATATTTTATTTGTGACAAATGATACTGATATCCCTTTATGGTAGTGATAATGATTCCCTCTAAATACATTTTTTAAAAATAAAAAGAGTGAGTCTAAGAATAATATTAAGTAGAGGAACATGGGTACCTAAGTTGGTTAAGCATCTGATTCTTGATCTCAGCTCAGGTCTTCATCTCTGGGTTGTGAGTTCGAGCCTCTGTGTTGCCAGTGTAGAGCCTGCTTGGGATTCTCTCTCTCTCCCCCTCTCTCTGTGCCCCTCCCCCACTCATGCTTTTTCTCTCTTTCAAAATAAATAAATAAACTTTTAAAAAAAATTTAAAAAGAAGGGGTGCCTGGGTGGTTCAGTCGGTTGTGCATCTGACTTCCGCTCAGGTCATGATCTCACAGTTCGTGGGTTTGAGCCCTGCGTCGGTCTCTGTGCTGACAGCTCAGAGCCTGGAACCTGCTTCAGACTTCGTGTCTTTCTCTCTCTCTGCCCCTCCTCCACTCATGTGTTATCTCTCTCTCTCTCTCCTTCAGATGTAAACAAACATTAAAACAATTAAAAAAGGATAGTATTAAGTGAAGAAGAGTCTGAAGGTGTCCTGAGTAGAGAGGGCTGCAGATCAGGTGACCCCCCCCCCTTTGCTCTGAGCCCCGGAAGCAAGAGGGGAAGGCGGCTTCCCCAGACTTCATCATTGTTCCAGAAATCACAGTAACTCAGCACAGATTCCAAAGTACTTTAAAAATACCACAGGCTTACTGTCTGTTTGAAAAGGAATAGATGTTCTCTGCAGAAAATTTGGAATATCTAGAAAACCCACACACATACAGAGGTCACAAAACAAGGAAAAGAGGGAAAGAAGTAATCCCCTAAGATCCCATTCACAGAAAGAGCCATTGCTAATGTCTTGCCTTATTTTCCTTCAGTCTCTTAATATGCAAACATACATACATTTTTCCTTCTTTAAACAGAACTGTGGTTACGACACACAGAGAGGCTTGCAATCTGCTTCCCTCTCTTCACTTACGGTATTGCGAATGTTTTCCCGCATCACAATTTTTCTGTGGTGCTTAGTGTTTTATTGCCGAGTTCAAATCAATCTGATACCATTAATTGAAGGTCTTTCTAGGCTTTGGGGACACACTGATGCCCAGACAAAGACTCCAGCCTGGAATTGACATTCCAGGTACATTTGGATGGAATGCAATCGCTCAACCAATCCCTTGTGGTTGGAGACGTAGAAGATTCCTTTTTTTTTTTTGGTTGTTGTTGTTGTAAGTAAATAATGCTGCCATCAACATCCTGACATATTTTTTTGCACATTTCTGTTTCCTTCAGAGAAATCCCTACAAGTAGCATCTCTGGACATAAAAATATGGGCCTTTCAGAGTGTTGACACGTCCATTTTCCTTGTCATGTGATTATTTGCCATCTGTACATCCTTGTCAGTCAAGTATCTTTTAATGTTTTTTTGCCCACTTTGTAATTGGACTGTTTGTGTTCTGTTAGCAGTTGAGTTTGAGGGTCCTTTATGGATTCTCGGTACTAGTTCTTTGTTGGATGTGTGGTTTGCAACTATTTTCTGCTCTTCACGTGGCTTCTGCAGGGCCAACATTTTACTTTTGATGAGGTCCAATTTGTCAGTTTCATGTACTTTTCTTTTAAGCCTAAGTGTATGCATGACTTACTAATAAAAATCAATGTTCCATTAAAACTATGCATTTCCCAAGGACCTACTAACCCCCAAGTACTTGTGTGGGGTGGGAAATACCATGCTGAGAAAATGTACTGTTCTTGCCCAAATGGAGTTAGACAAGTAGCAAAAATATAATTTTAAAGATATAGTAGTACATATAACTTAATATATAGTATATTATTTATATATTAGTATAATATTATATGCAGCATATTTCTATAGCACATATTATTTAATATACAGTAATTATATAATTTTACTGGTGAAAAATGCCTCCAAGGCAAAGAGGAGGTGTTCCAAGAGGGTGAAGTAGACGGCAGAGACCCTTCCCTGAAGAAGCATCATGTGTGTGGAATGAAGGGAATGAGGAAAAATTGGCCAAATGGAGAAAAAGGAGCAGACCCAGGGCCGGGCCTTGAGGCAGAGGGAGACGGGTGTGTTTGAGCAGGGAAAGATCCGGGGTGTGGGACCTGGCAGACATGCCCACTGGGAGGCAGACCAAGCAGGTGCACCCCATAGGCCCTGGGGGGGGGTTGGGACTTTATCCCAAGAATCATGAGAGAGGTGTAAGGCTGCATGGGTTGAAGGCCCTTGTGAGCCATTTACCGAACTTTCGGAAGAGCAATGTCATGTTCTTTGTTCTACAGAAATCTCCAGTCTGCATTCGTGTGAATAAGCAGACGCTGAAATTAGTCATTGACTTATTTACAGATCCTGAGGTCTAGAATCCTCTGTAGTTAAAAACAATCATCTTAGACACTTCCATGTTACATCTAGGATATGAAAATAGCCTATAAAGTATGAGGGAGATACACATGCCCAACGCAAAATGAAAACAGGGCCGGCACCCTCAGATGCGTTAGGAGACATTGAGGCTCGCCAGAGACCCGGGGTTCAGCTGCTTCTGTTCGTTACTCAGTGGGCTGAATGGGGGCCTGGCTGTGACTGACTGACTGGCACGGATGAGGTTTGGATGTGTGCATGTTGTTGGGTCTCTGTGGGGCCACCTTCTCAAATTTGCTTTTGTGTTTAGGGGCCATCTCTTAGCACCTTGGCTTAGCAAATTCTGGAAATGCTCAGTCCCTGGGAAAGGGATCCCCCTCACACATCTAGGATTGCCTGGCTAATAGGAATCGTAAGGCTGTGTGGAGACAAAGGACAAGGGTAAGGAATATAAAGGGCTCTCAAGGGGCGCCTGGTGGGCTTGGTTGGTGGAGCATGTGACTCTTGATCTTGGGGTTGTGTGTTTGAGTCCCACATTGGGTGTGTAGGGATTACTTAACAATAAAATCTTAAAAAGAAAAAGTGCTCTCAAGGCATACAGTGTGTCCAGAACTTTCATTTGTAATGTCGGTGGGACACAGATGTCCTGTGTGACTACTCCTCGGTGGCACTGGTCCTTCACCCGGGCCCGTGGCCTGACCTATGAGGCAAGGAAGGTGTCCCAATGGCATAGAGTGTGTTTTCGACCCTGACCGCGTCCCCAGAGGCGTGTTGGAAAGTAGGGGGTAAAATATTTTAGGTTCCTGTGCTGCCCCGGGACACCTCCTGGGCTGTGGGCCCCCTGCAGCGTCCTCACCCGCTTCTGCCGCCCCTGCCCCCTCCCGGAGGAGAAGCCGACCCCTGGAAGCGCGTGAGCTCTGCAGACGCTGTCCGCGCGCTAGGTTGGCTTCTCTGAGGAGGCGGAAGGGAGTAGGCTGGTTGTAACACCAGCTGTCAGCACACACGCGGCTTGGTTTCAAAGCCATGCCACAGACAGCATTGAAAACACCACACTTGAGTTAAAGTAAAGCCAAAGGAACAAAAGAGGAATTTTTGACACAGAGCAGAGTGGCCATGTGGAGGAGGGACCCGGGAGCCCTAGAAGAGGGTCTGTCTCCGCGACGCTCAGGAAGCTCGTCCAACAAAACAGGTGACCCTCCGCCACCTGTGCACCGCCATCTCCGAATGACCAGTGACCGTAGGTTCTCTGACTCATCTTTCCCTTGCTGGTCTGTCCGTGAAATGGGACAAATTGTTGACCCAAGGATCCGCAGCTCCACCTTTATTTCAGCTGGAAGACCTGAGAAGGCGGGAAAGAGGAGAACGCTAGTGCCCTGTCTGCTGCCCTCTCCTAGGAGGGACATGCTTCCCTTTCCAGGGTCCCTGGGACTCGGCCCCCTGCCAGTCATTGGGATGCTCAGGACGCAGCTCCAAGCAGAGTGGACTGGGAAGCATCTAGAGATTTCACTTTACTACTTTGTATACATTTTGAAAGGAGACACGGCTTCAAGTGAAATGCAAAACAGTAGCCCTGGGTGGCGGCAGCCCCTTTCCCTGTCACGGTGTCTGGGACATGTCTGAAATACCCAATGGGAAGTGACCCAAGTCACCAGGTGGACTTGGAGAGTTTCCTTTTGTTGGCTGAACGGGAGCATGGGACACGGCCTATGGGGCTATGCCTCCTTGTCCGTAATAAACTTCTCCCCACTCCGTGCTCCTTTGGACGCTTGATGTTTCCCCTTGGGCAGGTCCCTGCCACTCTGTCATCCACATTCGTTCCATGGGCATTTGCAGGTGCCTCTTCTACACCTGCCTAGCATTGGTTCCTGGGGAGACCAGAAGTAAGACATGGCTCTTCTTTATCTCCATGCCTCTCCTCTCCCCTCCCCTAGGTGGGCTGGGAGCATCTTGAGGGCTGAGGTAATGTCTTATTTATCCATGTGTCTCGTGGGCAAAATAGAGCACCTGGCACCACGTGGATACTTGGAGAGCCCCGAGTTGGAAATGGTGGTAGGAATCCTGACCTTTCCTCCTTCCCTCTTTGCTCTGCTATCATCTTGGCCTTGACATCTACTCCTTCAGCCAACCCATTCTGAGCACGTTCATTGCCAGATGCTGGGGCTAGGTCATGTGGTGGACCCTGTGTGTGTCTTGGGGTATCCTCACCATGGGGAGGATGTCTGGCTGTCTGTGATCACTCAGCAGAGGTCTGTTAAGCACCCCCCAGAGATGGTAGGACAGGTGGTGGGGAGGGAGACTTAGGGTCCCTGCCTCTCCTGAAAGGAGGCAGTAGGCTTCTGCATTTCCAAACACACGGAGAACCCAATACGTATCCAGGTTTACTACTCAGGAAAACCTCTGTTGGGTGAGCCAAATGCTCAGATCTTTAACAGAAGAGTTTTGTCTAGGTAGGCGATTCACAGGTGGGCACAATGATTGCTCCCCACGAGAGCTGAGTGAGTTATAACACCAGAGTTGAAGCAAATTTCCAGCATGTCTCCTGCTCTAGTCCCTCAGCCGAGATGGATCTCCAGGGATCCATGGGTCTATCAGGCACAAAGATCTCAAAACTTACCCTTGAGCTCCCCTTTCCTTGATACTATTCCTGGAAAGGATGGAAGGTTGTGGGACTGGGTGAGGTGAGCACATATTCTGGAGTTTATGGGACTTTCAAGCTGACCTCAGGGAAGATTCTGGAAACATCCCCAGGCAACCAGCTTTGGCACCCCAAGACATGCTCCTGGCCCAGACAGGGGTTTGCCACCCCGAGGTCCCTCTCTCTAGCCCTCTTGGCCACATGGGCATGAGGCTCAGACTCTGAGCTTCCCCTCCTCTCCCTCCAGGAAGCTGCTTCCAGGAATTCTCACCTTCCCCAAACCACTAGGGGAAGCCCCTCCTTGCCTCATTTGACTCGATTACATTGCTTCTTCTTTGAGACTCAAAACAGAGAAGTACACTGAGGAGGAAAACTTATTTTTTCTCTCTTCACTCTGGAAGCCAGCCTTGATCCGAATGTTCCTATAGCAACATTAATTCTCCCAAGTTGCACCTGCTGTACGATAAGTTATATATATAGAAGACCCAGTGGGGTCCAAATACCCCATATGTGCAAGGGAATGAGTTAATGCTGCCGTGAGAATTAGCAATGTTCCGCTTCCTGCTTTTCTTGCTTTCAAGATACAACCCGTGTTTGCTGGGCGCTCTGGATGCAGGGTTTGGGGAGCAGTAGGTGTGGGTGCAGTTCTGGCAGGGACCCGCCTTCACAGCGGAGGGAAGGGTGTCTGCAGAATGTTTGAGTCTCGAGATGGAAATAGACTTGGGGATGCCAATGTCCTTTCTAGTCACCACCGAATGATTCCTCGAGCTCAGCTCTGTGTTGGCCTCCACAACTCTCTGGCGGTGAGGCATGTAGCAGGGACTTCAGAGCGAGGGACGGGGGCCAGCTGGGGCCAGCGTCTGATGCTGTTTGAGTCCTGGGGGTGGGGGGCGATGTAGGCAATCCTGGGCCAGTGTGTTTGCCTGTTGGTGCAAAATGTAGATTGTTTGGCTCTGGGGGACGTTTGGGCCCTTTGTGGGTCCCTGGGCTGTTGTTTATATTGGGTAGGATACACGCAGCATCAAAAAGAAAGGAATGGCCGAGATGGTGGGAAAGATGGTTTATGTTTCATGCCAGGGACAGGCATGGCGCTCCGCATTTTTATGCAGGGTGTCATTCACTCTTCCAGCGAGTTCTGTGATTATCTCCATGGTGCAGGCTTTGAGCCAGTAAGCCAGCAGTGCCAGAGCGGGAGTAAGACCTCCCAAGCCCGTGCTGCTGGTAACACGAGACTCACCGCACCTTGCTCTGCGAGGGGCCCGTGGGTGGCCTGAAGACGCGGTGACTCCCTTGCCCTTGTAAGCCTGGTCTTGCTTCCTAACCTGGAGCCCATGGTGTGTGAGATTCCAAGGGCAGGACAAGATGTTCTGAGGCGAGCGGTGAGAAGCGGGGAGCCCTGGGGCCTCCCCAGCGCAGGGTGCAGCGTGAGGTCCCTCCGCTCCAGAGCCCTGCGGACATGGGGTCTGTGCACGCCCCGTCAGCTGCCCCGCACTGTCCCTGCCCCTGTGGCCCTCGAGGCTTGTACACTGACCGAGGTGGCTTCAGGCCTCTGCCATGTCTGAGGCTCGAACTTAGGACCGCTGTCAGCTGCCAGACATATCCCGTCCGCTGGCTGCTTGCAGGTGGGAACTCGGGGGTTCTAAAAGAATTGCCTTAACACCAGGGGGTGAAGAGTCCATCTCATTTCTGGCCGCTCCTGTTTCCTGCATTTAATGAAAGGCCTTTTCCTCCACTGCCCACAGTCAACGGATACCCTGAAGGGGTATAAAACTCAATAGACACTCACAGAGATAAAAACCCCTGTAAAAGTTCTTGGTTCTAAACCTTCTTTTATGGCCCCGTTTGGGAGTGTTCCTGGAAGGCTGTTTTGGGAAATGAAATGGTCCATTTGTCCCCTTGTAAAGCCGAGCCGAGCCCTGGGGTCCCCTGTCATCCTGCTGGTGCATCTGGCCCTAGTGCCTGGCAGAGGGCCGGGCACCGCAGTGAGGCACCTGGCCTGGGCGTGGGTGCCCCCAGGACGGATGTGCAGTGATTGGGAGCGTGCAGGCTGCTCTGGGACTCCAGAGCCAGGGCTGGGCACCCCCCAGGGCCAGCCCCCTGCATCGCTCTGTACCCCCCACCTCCCACCCGGGAGGCACAACTGCCAAGAGGTGTCCGTGCAGGTACAGACACGTGGGGGTTGTTCACTGCTCACTCTGACACCAAGGGGGCAGGCCAGGGCTGAAAAGACGTGGCTCAGTTCCGGGGTTATGGGCTGGCAGACAGCCCGGGGGGTGGGTGGCGGCTGGATGGGGCTGAAGGTCTCGTGCCCGCGTCTCTCGCCTTCCTCACAATGACCGAGTGGGCAGGGTTCACCTCGCAGGAGGGGCGTGCGGCAGGACACAGGAGACTGCAAGCCGCTTTCTAACTCTTGGGGTTCAGAGGTGTACCAGTTCACCCAGGTGCCATGACAGAACACCACAGTTGGGGGGAGGGGGCTAACCATCAGAAAGCGTTTTTTTTTCACAGTCCTGGAGACTGAAGTTGGGGACCAAGGGGTTGGCAGGGTGGCTTTTTCTGAGGCCCCTCTCTCTGTGTGTACATGACCACCTTCTCACTGTCGCCACACGGTCTACCCTTTGAGCATGTCCGTGTCCTAACCTTTTCTCTATTAAAAATGTTTATTTATTTTTGTGAGCGAGTGAGTGTGCATGCGTGGGGAGGGGCAGAGAGAGATGGAGGGAGGGAGAGAGAATCCCAAGCAGGCTCCACACTGTCAGCGCAGAGCCCAATATGGGACTCAAACTCACAAACCATGAGATCGTGACCTGAGCCAAAATCAAGAGTCGGATGCCTAACTGGCTGAGCCACGCAGGTGCCCCTAATCTTTTCTTTTCATTAAAAATTTTTTAAATGTTTTATTTATTTTTGAGAGATAGAGACAGCGTGAGCAGGGGAGGGTCAGAGAGAAAGGGAGATACAGAATCCGAAACAGCCTCCAGGCTCTGAGCACAGAGCCTGATGTGGGGCTCGAACCCACGAACTGTGAGATCATGACCTGAGCCGAAGCCTGATGCTCAAATGACGGAGCCACCCAGGTGCCCCGACCCCTAATCTTTTCTTATAAGAACAACAGTCATATTGGATTAGGACTCACTGTAAACAGCTCATTATAACTTAACTGCCTCTTTAAAGACCCCATCTCCAAATAAGTCACGCTGTGAGGGGCTGGGGGCTAAGACACCAACATCTGAATTTTGGGGGCATTTAATTCAGCCCAGCATTCCTCAAGTTTGATTGGTGTAGCTTATTGAGAAAAAAATAAACCATTGCAGACCCTCACTAGTAACTTGAATGATTTTTATTATATAATATTTATAATATAATAATATAATATAATATAATATTTTTATTATATAATATTTAAAATATAATATTTATTATTATAAAATAATAAGATTCAGTAACATTTATTGAGTATTTCTCATGTTCCAGGCACAGTGCTAAGCACTTTCCGTGCGTGGTTTCATTTATAACCACTCACGGAATGAATATAGTAATGTTCTTGACAGCAGTCTTACAAAAGTAGGTTAAACTCTTTATGCTTATAACTTGTGGACAAGTGTAAAACCAGGCCTCAGATACAAATTAAATACAAACAAAATGATAAAACCAATGAAATTTAAAATAGCAACTTCCATTTCATGGGAAGGATGATGTTGTTTTGCTGACCCTAAATCACAACTTACAGGATGAATCCGGAACTGGCAAGTATCACCCAGGTTCTTTCCAGATTGGGAAGATAGCACGTCTTGGAAGTTGGGTTGGGGGGGGAGGGCTGACTCAACTTTTCTACCATTTCTCTTCTGCTTGAACTATTCCTGGTGCAGGACAGGCGTTCCTTCTTTTCTTGACCCCTTCTTCCTCTACCTCACTCATTCCTTCCCGAAGAACCAATGAAGAGAAGGGACATGAAGGGGATAGCAACGCATGAAAGTTATGCACTAAGACCCTTCAACACTGGGAAGAAAGGCTCATCGAGACAGTCTGAAGAGTCCACGCTCCCTGAAATCTCAAAGCAATACAGCTTCTGGAAAATCTGACCCTGCCCTTCCAGTGTGGGATGGGGATCCGGAGGGGGGGTGTAGGATGGAAAGAAACCAAGAGAGCTGGAGGAGACCAGAGAGATCGGAGAGTGAGGATACCAGGTGTCCACTTGGGGGACTCCGTGTGGGCTGAGAGGTGACTCAGGGGAGAAAAGCAGGGGCGTGTTATATGCTATCCTCTGCCTTATCTTGATGGGTCCCGGGTCAGTCTGTCACAGTACACGCCCCCTTTCCCCACACTGAGGTTGGAGTAACTTAGGTCGGGCTCATACTGCCATGAACGGAATTCTAGAATTAAAAAATATATTTATTTTTGAGAGAGGGAGATGGAGTGCAAGCAGGGGAGGAGCAGAGAGAGAGAGAGAGAGAGAGAGAGCAAGAGAGACAGAGAGAGAGAGAAAGAATCCGAAGCAGACTCCAGGCTCTGAGCTGTCAGTGCAGAGCCCAACGAGGGGCTTGGACCCATAAGCCATGAGGTCGTGACTTGAACCAAAGCTGGACACTCAGCTGACTGAGCCACCCAAGGGTCCCCAGAATCCTATAATTTTTTCTTTGGCCTTCTTTCAACCCCAGGGCACACTCAGCCCCCACCCCTTTAGTCTCTGATGATGACAAAAGTGTTCTTTGACACCCACAGGATGGAAAACACAAATCCTGGCATGGGAACGGTCACCTACGGGGTCCGGAATGTTTATACTCATTGTGTCTTTTAGATGGATTTTCACTGATGTAAAAATACTATAAAAAATTAAAAAATTAAAAATTACCAAAGGCAGTGGACCCCTTGAGGATATATCCATGGGCCTCAGTTTTGAGAGTCTCAGAGTCTGTCCCAAGGAGGATGGAAGTGTTCCCCGAAGGAGCACTCGCCCCAAAGGCAGAGGAGGTGGATTTTAATTCTGTGGTGCTGCACACTAGCAGGGTGACTGTAAGATGGAGACTTCATTCCTCCAGACCTCAGTCTTCTGAAAAATGGTGGTATTTACAAGATGGTGGAGGGGAGGGTCAAAGCTGACTTTAAGGACACCTGCAGTGTGACCCTGGTCAGCCAGGGTGGGCCTGCAGGTGCCCAGTGTCTGGAGCTGAACTTCCTAGTCCCAGGGTCTGGGTGTGGAGTAGCTGGGCGGTGTAGAGGGCTGACTCTGCTGGTAAAAAGGGAGGGGTGGCTGGGAGCCGCCCCTACTGTGGTGTGTGCCTCAAAGGGCAAGGGCACTGAGTGACGGCTCCCGCAGGGGGCCAGGCTGGGCCTGACACGGGGCACAGGAATCCTGCCTGGTACTCGGAGACACTCCCTGCCTCCCCCCAACAGAGCCCAGCCTTTCTGTAGGGACTTTCACTTGCCCTGGAGGACACCTGGGACGGAATCCCCCAATCAAGCAAGGGATGAAGAAGGCTCCCGGGAGTCACTAGGCATATCTCCCTGGAGGTGACCTTTGGAGACCACATGACCAAGGGTAACAGCTTGGGTCCCCTCCAGCGCTGGGGCACAGGCCAGAGCTGGGCGTCCATACTCCTGTGAGGGCTGGGAGGCGCCCTTGGTGCGAAGTCAGGCGTCTGGAGCGGGCGGGGGGTGGGCGAGATGAGGCTGAGGAGGCGGGTGCAGGCCAGAGCCCGCTAGGCTCAGGCGGCTGTGTTGCTCTCCCAACAGGAGGTGGCTCACCGGGTACCCCGCTCCTCTCCATGTGGACAGCACAGATGTGGGTCCTGGGAGCCCGCATGGCTTCTCCATCTTCCTAGAGCTCTGGTAGGCTCCGCCTGCAGCTCCAACAAGGACCTGCAGAGGGGGTGGGGGTCCAGCTCTTTGTCACCCTCTGGTGCTCCAGCCTCCAAGGTTTGTAGTATTCCCCTCCGAACGCGCCCATGCGCCATGTGCACGTGTCTGTCTTACAATCCGCCCAGGGCCGGCGGGGGTGGGGAGGCCCAGAGGAAAGGGCTGCAGGCACACGCTCAGGTCGGGTGTGGGGAGCAGGTGTTTGGGGACCAGGCCGCTGCAGGCACCGTGTGGTTTAGTCCCTCTAACCCCGGAGGAGCTGGCCACGCCCTCCCCTTCGTGCCGGAAGTCACAGCTCCTCCTGTGGGTGGCGCTCTTCTCTTCTGGACCCAAGCTGCCGACGGTCTGTCCGTCCTTGCCATCCGGGCTGCAGAATGGGCTCCCCCAGCCCCCCTGCCTCCGCCCTCTCAGATGAGGGGCTCTGGGACCCGGTTCAGAACGGTGTCCACCCCGGGAGCGGGCGGGGCCCGAGGTTAATTTGCCGACCCCGGGCCAGTGCAACACATTTACCGTTTATTCCTGCTCGGTAATTAACACCCTTGCTGCTTGCTCCAGCCGCAGACGTGAGAGATTTAAGGGAATATTTTAATCTGAGATCTAGCAGCACGGAGAGAAGAGTGGCATGGTAGACCGGGCTGCAACGGGCATATTTATCGTCCGAGGCTGACCGTCCAACGAGTGAGTTCCGATCGTCCCTTCAGACAGGATGGCTCATCACTCTCCGTGTTTACGATTTCCATTCCTGTCCTTCAACGGGGTTGTGGTGAATTAGCTCGGTGCCATTTTCTAAAATATCAAGCATTTTTATACATTAGGTATAGTGACTGGCAAATACTTGATGTAAAGTCTGCAGTTTTACTCCATAACCAGATTGTAAAATATGAACTGAATTAATCATAACTGCGAAGACTAATGGTACGTTTTCTCTTATTTTATCTTTAGTGCCTTTCAGATCATGTTTTAAAACCTTCCACGTCTGGCGTTGGGAACGCAGCCGCGGCTTGGTGGTGGATAGCAAGAGGCAAAGGTCAGACCGGAGGCTGCGCAAATATTGTGTGCTGGATTTATTGTTTTAATTAAGAGTGTGGCAGTTCATCATAAACTGTTTATGGCGTTTCTGCACAGTGCAGCATTTTGAAATCAGCTGTTTTAATGAAAACATAATGTCATATCTGTCAAAGTTCTAAATATTTTGAAAGTGAAATATGGAAACAAGAACTTTAATTCTGGGTTTACTGAGATTAGCTCATTGAATTGCTTTTAAATCCCTTAAGAGGGTCACATCATGGGTACCGTATGGCTTCATGTAGGTGACGGGGAAGAAAAAAAATTCTAGGAGGTTCTCAGGCTGGTTGTTTAATAGTGAAAATACAAGTTGAAGGCTAATGTATCGCAAAACAAAACCATTACAGTTGGCGTTGGGGTTTCAGATTAAAGACGCAATAATGGGTGTGCAGGGCCCTCGACACCCAGTTGTTTGGGGAGACCTAATTGTGTCGACGGGGAGTGCAGAGCCTCTCAGGGCGGTAGAGAAATGGAGACGCCCCTGTTCTTTTCCAGCAGTGAAGCCGCCACATTGCCGTGTTTGCAACTAATTATTTATAATGACCTCAAAGATGATGAGGTTTCATGGACTTTTCAGGCTGAGCAGTTTGCAATCCTAGTAATTCCCTCTCATGGTCGCTGGGCATCTGTGGAGACATGTCAGCCATTCCTGGTTACATTTGTTAGGGAGTCGGATAAAATATTTGTCTAATCTGG
Organism: Suricata suricatta; assembly: GCF_006229205.1. Lineage (NCBI taxonomy): Eukaryota > Metazoa > Chordata > Mammalia > Carnivora > Herpestidae > Suricata > Suricata suricatta. Next base: position 38,937,870 of record NC_043715.1, on the reverse strand, counting down.
AAATTGTATTTTTAGCTGTACCCTCATTGGAAACAGAAATTAAGCTTGTCATTAGATGCCGGGCCACAGGAGTGGACTGAACAGGGTAATGTATGTTATATTCTGTGCTCTACTTGGTCAAGTTTCATATATATCGTATTCCACATTATTTTATTAACTTTAATATCTGCACTTCCTATTACCAGACATGCCCCTCGTTCAAAGCACAGAGGCACAGTTCTCTAATCAGAAGTGACAGGCTATATACTTTCTCTCAGCCATTACTCGGTAGCCTAGAGCAAAGAACTCTGTTTCCTTGAAAATGTTTTGAATTGGGTTATTTTTATTGAAGTATTAAAGTAATTCTTCAGATTTTAGGCTATTATTTAAGTACTTTTGGGAGAATACAATAACCTCTGGATTCTATAGGCTTTGTTACGTTAACAACCCGGGCTGCTAAATGCATCCTTTTAATGCGGGTTATATAAGTGTCTGAGAACTCATCTGACCAGCGGAAGCTCAGAGCATTCAGGTAATTATAGAAAATTAGTAGGCTGAATTAGTTTAGGAAAGCACAGAAGTATAATATGTAACCCCCTTGCAAAATATAGGCCCTGCTTGCCGGATTTGCAGTGACGAGTTAGCATTTCTGATCGTTTTGTCTTTGTGTTTTTGTTGACTTGGTTGCAGTAGCCAAGAGACTGGTTAAGGAAGCTGAATTGGGTGCAGGTGGGTGTAGTCTGAGAACGAACCCGGGATCCCGACAGTAGCTCACAGCTTTGGTGCTGGAGGAGGTGATAAGAGCAAGGGCCACACCGGCTGCGGGTGTCGGGCAGGAGAGCCCGCGGTTGGATGGGACAGCCCTAGTGTGGGGTGCTTCCAGGGGTCAGAGATCAAGCCACGAGGGCACCTTTCTGAAAGAGGCTCCATTTTACCAACAGGAACCATAAAGAGGAGACGATTCACACACGTGCCCTGAACCGGCACAGCCGTGACACTTACCTGGGGCCACAGTCTTATCGCACTTTGATGCCCAGGGGTGAGCATGTCACCAGAGGTTTGAGTAAGAGACCTTCACTTCACTGACACTACATACTCACCAACGCACAGTCTTTGGCCCGTTGTCCGTGGAATCCTTTCCTGCCAGGAGAGGCCAAAGAGAGGAGGCCATCTGCCCAAGGCCAAGTTAGCCAACGGCGGAGTTAAGATTGGAACTCAAGGTCAAAGTCAAGATTCTTCCACTCTCCCACCCCATGCCATCTCCTCTGAACCAGTGAGAAAGGTTCCAGCTCCTCTTTCCCCTTTTGTCATCTCTCAGGGTAGTTTTGTTTGTAATTGTTCATTTCTAATGTGGTCTAGGGATGAGGTGTCAGGAAGCTTTTAGGAAGAATAGTTTGCAATATGTGGCTAACAGCAACAACAACAACAACAAAACCAAACAGAAACTCCAAAGAAAAACCAATGGGAAAATCAGCGTCTGATCATTGGAAAAACAGCTGCACTTCACGCCCTCACGTGCCTCTTAGAACGAACTTTCCAGTGTGGGCAAACTAACAAAATTGACCATGTGCTAAGTGCAAATCTCAGGACCTGTTAGGAAGTCTGAGCTGCAAGATATCCCAGGATAGTTTTGGAATCCATTTAAAAAACAAAATTTAGGCCAATAATCTAGGCATTCTTCGGTGGGATCAAGTGTATGGAACCCGGGATTTCTGAAAGTCAGGGAGAGCTTGTGTACAGAAGACAGGAGTGGGGAAGAGGTGTTAGAGCAAATGGGACTCTGAAGGGCATTAGAAGCAATGTGGTTTCCAAAGCAACGAGCTGACCATCAGAGAGGACCGAATGCGTGTCACCGTTTGGTGACGACTCTGGATGCCATCGTTCTAGTCGTTGAACGAGGGCATACCCCAACATGCTGAAATGTCGGCAATATGGCGACGGAGGTTATTTCTACCAGCCTGTGTATGTGCACTAACAGTATGCAGTTTAAAATTCATGACGTCTTAGATCTCTATGGTAGCCTGTTAGTCTGGCATTGTGACCTTCATTTTATAGATGAGGAAATGATACTGTCTTGGTCTCGTAGCATAAGGAATCCAGTTAAACAAAGCCCAGTTTAGTTGCACATCAAGGGGGAAAACACTGTTTTAGAAAAAGTGCTTGGAATGTGCCTCCTTAGGTGTTCTGCTTAGGACCTGTCTTCCTTCTGTGATGATTGACTCTCTGTGAACTGGTTTGTCACTGGTGGTAGAGATGACGATGTCCATCAGACATTCCCTTCTGTTCTCCCTAAATTCCCAGCTTCCTTGCAAACACAGAGGGTGTGTCTTCTGGGCCGAAGGGCTGCTTCTGGGTCAAAGCACAGAAGAGCCTGTGTGTGGCTCATCATGCCTTTCTCTGGCTTCCTCTGTTCACAGACACCTAGGTTGAGATGTAGAAACCTTAAGATCCATACAGCCTGGATCACTGAGTCACCTGGTATGTAGCACAGTGGTCCTGTGAGCCTCCCAGACCCTCAGTGGGTTCTGTGAGGCCAGGAAAGTAACATCGCTGTGCAAAACTACTGAGATTCTGGGGTTGTTTGTCACAGTAGGCCGAGCCGGTCCTATCCTGGCTTACATGTCCCTCTGGGCACTTGCTTTGGCAACCCCTCCCCTCTTTCCAGGGCCCAGAAGTAGAGGCTCCTCGTCCTCCTCCTCTAGCTGGTTGGCTTCCCACCCTCTTGGGTTTAGCTCAGTGATGACTGACTCCACGAAGCCATTTGTGATCTTCGTGTTAGGGATGTGGTATGAAAATGAATTGTATTGTTCGCGTAGATGTCACCAATGGCTCCTCCTTGCTGAAATTGACTGTAACAAGTGGTTGGAGTTTCCACTGGAGGGTAATTTATATTTATTTGAGCTGCCACCAACTCTTATTTCGTTTGCATAAACTACCCAAGACAGAAGAGGAATCTCTCTGGACCCTGTTTATCTTGTGAAAGCAGAGCTTGCTTTAGAGAGTGGGTCACTCCTCACGTGGACCTCCCTCCGTCCCTTTTAGCGATGAATAATCAGTCATCAGTAGAAGGGATTAAAAAATAGATTTATTGCTATTTCTAAAAGTCAGAACTAGAGGATGAGTAAACACAACAACAGATGTATAAGAACGTAAGTAGAAACACTATTTTACAATAACATGTACTGAAACACATTTATGTCCTGAAGACTATGAAAAATAACTCTCTTTAAATGATTTAACATTTGCTCTTCCTTATATACAGTTGAATTTCCAATGGGAGAACAAAGATGCTCATGGCTCTCTGGGCCTTCCTTTGTGAAAACCCTTCCTTAAAACCTTCTGGAATGTTCCATGAAGGCCAGTGTATGGCTTAGCAGGAAGTAGTGCCTGTCTTCAGAGCACATGTGTTTTCCCAACTCCCCCACACATGTGGGATCATTACTGGGGTTCAGGGGACCCCGCGGACAGTCAAGAAAATCTTCTGGAACAAAGCCTGTTGGTGAAGTTCCCTTCTTCAGATAAAAGAGAGTATGCCTTTTCCTGAGGAGCCCTGCATCCCGAGTCTGCCCTCCTGGGAGAAGTCTGCGTTCAGGGTAGCTCTGGGTCAGTCATTTCTGCTTGTGGTGGGGATGAAAAGCACTAGGAGGGGAAAAAAGCTTGTTTCACTGCTTTAGCCCCTTTTTTTCAGAGGCCTCATCAGGTGGGTCATGTGGCCGGCTGGGTTGATGATATTGAAAAGGATTGTAATAAAAGGTGGTGATCTAGACAGGTAGACGTACTTCATAGTCACACTTGAAAGCGGGTATTATTTGTAGTGTTTTAAAAGTGGATTGGCCGGAAGGGTATTGCCTTGGGGTTTTTGAGGACCCTGAAGACCAGAGGGGACCTGAAGTGGCAGAGTCACCTCTGGAGTAATGTGGCCTAGGGTTCTCGATGACTCCACAGTGTCACAACAGCACAGAAATGAAAAGCTGACAGACCAGTTTGGTCCACATGCTGGGGTTGAGCATCTTTTTCTAGAAGGGACCTCTTTTTACCAGCATCAGTTGCTTATTTTGGGATCTGGGCAACTACATAGGTTCCTTTAATTTGGTCCAACCCAATGAGTAGAGAATGAGAAGGGAGCGGAATGATTTGGTACAAAAGGTGACGTCGGGCACTTGGATCTCAGATACCATTGATGTAAAGTCTCCTTCCATTCTCGTCTGGGCACAGCGTGGTTGCTGGGAGGTCTGGTTTTACGACCCTTTCCTTCATCCTGTGTAACTAGTCCAACCTTCTTTTCTTAAGAAACCGACCTGAATGAAATGTGCCTGTGACCCCAGAAGTCCCCTCAGAAAAAGGAGAGTTTGCAATATCTAGAAGAGAGAATAGGATGTGTGTCTCATAATCCTTGTTTTTATGTGTGCCAAATCACAAACCCGTGTGTGTACGTGTGTGTATGTGTGCGTGTGTGTATGCACACATGTAATGCCTAGGTTTAATTGCCTGCTTTGGAAATCCATGACAGAAAAATAACATCACAAAGGTGTGTGTTGGTTTTCTGTGTAGGTTGCGTCTCTGTTTCAGTGCTCTTGAACGGGCTTCTGTCTTTCTCTCTTCCACAGTTGGTACTGAGCAACCTTGGTATGAAAGCAGTACTAAGGACTACATAATTAGCCACCTTAATAAATTTTTCCAAGATGGATAGGCGATGTTTGGCTTTCTTCCGAAGAAAACATTCCTCTAATAGTATTCTGTGGGAAGCTTTGGAGGGAACAATGAACAGAAATATCTGGAAATATATTAAGATATATGTGCATATATTGGACATTAGCACCATACACTAAGCATATTGGGAATATGCTTCAAAATATTTCAAACATTGTTGACCTTTGTTATATAATCCCAGGCTCGGGGAAACATATTTGCATAGACTTAGCAATATATTGTAAATAACTACATAGGACAGTGTGTATTTTTCCTTAAGATGCAGTATTATAAGCAAGACATTAAATTATGCCTATCAGACAAAGCAGCCGGATCTCGACATTTTTTTATAGCACATTCTATTGGGAAGACATCCCTGCTTCTAAAAAGCACATGCATTAACTGCCTGATTCATGTGGTGACATGCGGCATATCCAAATGCATTATGGATCTCTCAGGAATAAAAACAACATAGCAAAACCATCACCTTGGGATGTTCATTGAGTGAATATTTTACAGACACACTCCTTTTATATTTATATAATAATTTAGTGTTATGACAATTTTTTTAGCAGAGTTGGCAGTTTTTCTTTTTTATAATGGTATTATATTTGTGAGCCTATTAAGTGCATATGGGATAAACTACAGAAAAAAGTATTTTTCATAATTCCTCAGGGTGCTTGTAGCAAAAAAAAACATATTGGTTTAGAAAAATGTTAATAAAGGTCAAGCAGAACTTTCCAGTGCTTAGCATGACAGCAATGGCAGTTTTGAGGGCCTGTTTGAATTGTATATGGAGGAGACGTGGGGATTTATGGGGTTTCCAGGAGGAAAACGGCACCTAATGTCCCCTCTGAAAGGGAGACTGACCCTTCGGCAAGGCTGGGAGTCTTTAACAAAGACTCTCAACAGCGTGTTGCCTCCCCTCTCTGCATCCATCCCCCACTCAACAAGGAGCCAGACTGCTTTCCTGCGTGGCCTGGGTCCTGGGAAGCCAGCACTGCTGGGCACCCTTGGTAGCTGGGCATCTTTCCAGAAGCCAGTGGGGGTGAATGGTGGAGGTCGGGGCAGTTCCTCCCCTTTCCATCCTCCGAGGCAGAAAAGTGCAGCCGCTCTCCGGGACCAGACCGGAGGGGAGAGGCAGGTGCATGGGCTGAGGCTGGGCCCCCCACCTGCAGAGCGAGGCGGGGTCAGAGGGCAGGCTCCCTGCAGAGTGGGGGGGGCGGTCAGAGGGCAGGGGCGGCCGGCACCCACTCGCAGACTGCCCATGTGGGGATCCCCCTCGCTCATGCCCTCCCCTCCCTCTTTCTCTTGCAACTGGGACATCAGGTAAGAGAGTGGAAAAATTCTGTATTTCTCCGTCTCTCTTTCTCTTTTTTCTTTTTCCTTTCAAAGAACTTGTAAAAACACAAGAATAGAGCATGGCTATTTGGGGACTTTATTTAGCAGTTGTCTGAATGTGAGCGCATCTCAGGCAAACCTGTCTGCGGTGATTCTGCACCAACCTCAAATGACACTTCCTCAAAATAGAAATGTTCTCTGTGAAGAAGCGGACAGGGAGTGACCGTCTTGGATTATGGGTCCAGCCTGGCTTCCCTGGCCGCGGTGGCGGCGGCGGGAGCCCAGGCCCCCAGGCGCCTGGAGCGCAGGGCACTCCTTTCTAAGGCCATTGGACGGTGGTCCCTGGGAAAGGTGAAGAAAAGTCATAGCATTCACAGGAAATCGGTCCTACTTTTTCTCTGGGTCTCCGATTGTTTTTCTCGTCCTCACTGCATCCATCCTGTCTGCTCTGCACTAATATACTGTCTGACAAATGGTGGCAAAGGGCTCAAGAGAGCCCAGCTCAGGGTCCTGCGTTAGAGGAGAGGGGTTTGTTGGGGAGCGGTGGCTGGTCCGGCAGGGGGTCCCTTGGGACAGGACCTGCCATGCCATCTGAGTGGACAAGATCCGCTCCTGGCACAGTGTTCAGGGCTGCTTGCCACCTGTGACTGTCCCCGGGGCCCTGGGCGTCTTTACCCTGCACCACCCTCTCAGCCAGAGGCCAGGCACGCCAGGGCCACTGAAGCACGTTGCCCTCGCCCTGGCCCTTGTGGGGACAGAGACTAATGCAGCCATCACCCCAAAGAATACAGACTCGCCCCTGACAGCGTGCAGTGGCAGGGCCTGGCCTCAGGGTTAGGCAGCTGACGCAGGGCTGTGCTGGGCCAGGCTGGACCCTCCAGTCTTGGGATTTTGCTCATCTGAATGCTTTCCCCCCACATCAGTTGTGATTTTTAAAAGTATTACACTTACCTTGATTGTTGAGTGTTTTGGTGCCTCCTCAAATTTTGAGGTGAGCGCTTCCCTTTTCCCACGCTGGAGAATCAGGAGACTAGGCTGGGTGTGGGGTGGGTGGAAAAAATGCCCCTGAGGAGGGGGCTGGGGGTTGATCTGCAGCTGAACACACGGCTCTCTGGTAATGAGGGAGAAAGTTCCGGGAGGAAGGGACGGCACACAGTTGTAGCTGAGAAGGAGGGCTTGGTGTGTTCAATGTGAGGCTGGAGCCCTGTGGGGTGGGGGCGGTGAACCCCCAGAGTTTCAGGGTAGTTAACGTGCAGACCTAATGACCCCTGGGCAGGATGCCCTGTCACTGCCGGGTGTGGCTTTCAGAGGCTGGTGGGTAGACCGTGGCAGGCAGCGGGGTGGCCTCAGGGGAGGGAGGCGGCCGGCTGGCCTGTCTGAGGGCCTGCGCTCCCGTGGGGTCTCTTGCCCTGAATGCGGCCACCTCTGTGGCTCTCATGCTCTTTTCCAAGGAGCAACCTGGAGGGAGCAAGCGGGCTCCTCCCGGCCACTGGGCACGGTCCAGACCAGGGAGCCCGGAATGCACATTTCTCTGGAATCTGGAACACCGCTTGGTAAAAAGCACACTCTGCAGGCCGGAAACTCACAGCCCACACCCGCGGGACACGCCCCTGGTGGCCCAGCCTCTGGGATCTCTGACGGCTCTGTGGGGCCACACAGCCCGGGGCCACCCTTCCTGCCCCCCTCCCCCCACCAGGATCCCCTGGTAGCTTGGGTCTTTGTCCACACGCGCTGGGGGCTCCCTGGGCTAGAGCCGCGTCTTTCCCTTCTCCGGTGAGCGCCTCAGGTCCAAGGGTGATGGACTGGGACAGGCTCTCGGGACAGGCCGGCGTCTCCAGTGTGGCTGTTTTGTCTTCGAGTCCCTTAGGGGACTGGCTTGAGGGAGAGCATTCCGGACTAAAATATGTTGTGTCGTCGGGGAGCCTGAGGGGGTGAAGCTCCCTGAAGGGGACGGGCCAGCCCCCCAACATGCCCGTGGGTTCAGGAGCCGGCGCCCATGTCCACGAGCGGTGCCCTTACCATGAGCAGGCGTGCTGTTTTGTGAGGGGTCTCATCCTTCCCTTTCCAGCCTGGGGACCCTTTCCTCGTCATGGACACAGCCCGACACAGCCGATCCCAGAGCATGCGGCCTGGTGGGAAGAGAGCGGGATCAAGGCAACCGATCCTTTAGTTTGTAGCATGTTTTACAGCCTCTGGGGGAGGGAGCATGGCTGAATGCCCGCTCAGCAACCTAATGGGGTAAAACCCTCAATGTTTAGTCAATGTGCTTATCTATTTTCTAATTTATGTCACCTCTCATCTCTTAACCATTAAAAAATATTTATTTATGTATTTCGAGAGAGTGTGAGCGAGCGGGGGAGGGGCAGAGAGCGAGAGACAGAGGGAGACAGAGATTCCCAAGCAGGCTCAGTACTGTCAGCACAGAGCGAGACACGGGGCTCAAACTCACGAACTGTGAGATCATGACCTGAGCCCAAATCTAGATGGACTGGACGCTTATTAACTGAGCCACCCAGGCCCCCCATCCCTTAACCATTTTGAGATAGGCGTGGAGGTGTCCCCTGGGGGAGGGGAAGTCATTTGGAGCAGACACTTAAGTGTGGGGCCACCTTCCCCTGTCCCCCCAACCATAAGCCCTCCCCTTCCTGTAAGGCAGGGCATTGCTGGAAGTCCACAGCGGCTCCTCACACTGCGCTCTGCAGGGACTCATCCACCAGCCAGTTCTGGTCCCCAAGGGGAGAGGCAGGGACCCCAGGGTGAGAGTTCTGGCCTCAGGTGTGACGCTGATGGGTGCGATCACCCTCTTCCGCCCGCTCCCTGCCCTGGCCAGGAGCAAACGCGGCTTCCCTGGAACACGGCACAGTGATGCCTTTGGCCTCCTGGCTAATGAGTTTTGTGCTCGTGAAGTCATTAGAATCTTGGGACGAGCCTGGATAATTAGCACCGTCTCGCAAGTATGGACAGGGAGGTCCAGTGTTGTCCAAGTTTCCCTGTAGCCAGGTTGGTGGTGACCTTCAACTTCTAGCCCGCCGGCTTCTGCCGTGCAGCCCACGTCTGAGGGCCGTTCTGACTCTGCCGTGCTTCTGCTCAGCAGCACTTGGAGACCTTGGTGTCTTTGGGAAGGCGATTCGTTATGAAGGTACAAGCCCCCAGGGCCGTGGGCCTGGCCTTCTCCCCTAGGGCGACGCCATGTGAAATTGATGACAGCGCTTACACTCTGCTGTGCTGTCTTTGGATACAAAATGGGTAGAGAAACGAGCCCCTGGGTTGTGTCTACACCTCCTTTCCACTCTCCCCTGTGATATTCTCTACTTAGCAAACACTGTTAAGCGCCTACCGTGTGCCAGGCCCCACCGTAAGTGCCAGGACAGGGCCGTGGCGTACGAGTCCAGAGTTAAGATGCTCACAGAGCTGCGTGCACACATGCCACCATGCGTGTGCTCACTCCTTCCTTTTTTGAAGCCATCAGAGTGGAAAGGTAAGGCCTTCCGACTGCAGGCCCAGGCCGTCTTGGTGTGGCGGTGTTGTCTCAGGTTTGGGTGGCTTTTGTGATACTTAGGGGGCCTGGGGCACGTCGGGGTCAGCTGGCACGAAGGTATCCATGGGAAGCTCTGTGTATCACACGCTATGACCTTTCCATGCCAGTGCCGTGGGTCCTGGGTTGGTTTTACGTGGCACTGTGCCCGGATGGCTTGGGACAGATGGATTTTGAGTTGGTTGGGAGGGTCCCGACCTGGAACACTAGTCCCGTAGCCACATGAGTACTTCCTTCTCTGGTCCTTTCACGTCTACTCAACCAGGTTATCTGCGGGCATCAGACCCTGGCTGAGCTCCTGAGCTGTCTCGCACAGAGGAACCTCCCTACACCCCTTCCCATGTACATGGTCTTCTGGGTGTACACAGAGCAAGCTTTGGGTGAAGGCGACAGAAATCACACGTTCATGGCTGATCTATTTGCACAGAGCTGATGGACCCTGGTGTCTGACCCCCAGGAAGGCATGGGACTAACCTCAAACTGTCCCAGGGCTCAGCTCCCACTTCTCCCAGCCCCAACACCCCAATGGGGCCTTTTGAGTATAAAAGAACTACTTTCCGAAGCGAGGTAACAGACCTCTTCAGAAACTGGGAAGCAGTGTGCAGGGAAATGGGAACATGGCACCAGGAGAGGCAGAGACCTCCTGTAATTGGGGGACGCTAGATGTGCAGGTCCTGAACAGGCACTCCAGTAGAAGAATAATTTTAAGAAACAATTTTCATTAATTTTTATCATACAAGTGATAATAATGATTTTTAAAAGATCCAGTAGGGAAAACATAGAATCCCCCCCTTATGAATTCAGCAGGCTCACATTGGATCTCGGGAGGAAATAAGTCATGGGAATCCATCAGTGATCCAACCCTGAGGAAAGATGTGGGGTCACATATGTCCTTCATGCCATCACATGGGCATTGGGTGCAGGAGAACCTCCGGTCCGTGTTCTGGGGAGGGGCGGCTTCTCTGCTGGCGCATGTCGTGATGGACACACAGTGAGGGCAGAGACTGGATGACCCAGGAGTTCATGTTCTCTTTGCTTTGCTTCGCCACTAACTGGTCATCATTCTGGTTCTGGTTGGGCGCAAGGCCAGTTTGTAGGATGATTTCTGGACTGGAGAGGGATGGCGGATGTTGTATCTTCGGTCGACCCCCTCAGCCTAATTTTCTGTGTATTAGAAACGTCCAGATCTACTGAGGGATGAGCACCCTCGTTAACCAGGGGCCCCGGGAAGAAATACAAGCCCCCCCCGCCCCGCAGATGCTCTCATGGCTGCTTATGAAGTTAGCGGGGGTGACGCCAAGCTGCCAGATTCTTGGGACTGCTCCGGTTCAGGCTTCGTGTCTGCAGCAACCTCCTGACTTAACCCAGAGTAGTGGTGTTCTGGGGACACGAAATTGGGCCACATCATTCTGCACAGAATCCTCCACTCGTTCCATTATAATTACACCCAGAAGAAAACCCGAACTTCCTACGATGGCCTAGAAGGTTCTCGGGAATGCCGCCACTCATCCTCTCCCTCCATGTCCCTGACCCCCCTTCTGCCAGCTTGCCTTTGCTTCCTCCCTTCCAGCCACACGAACCCCCTTCCACACACACACACCACACTCTGCCCTGAACCTTGCTGCTGCCTGTGCAGGAAATATCTGCCTGGATGTGCTGACCCCAAGCTCCTCCCTGGGAGGGCTCCTTCCCAGCCTCCACCTCGGCTCCCTGCTTCCTCCCTCCGCCTCATCCCCGCACTGCTTTCTCCTTTGTTCTTGGTCTCTCTAACCTGGAACTCCGTGAGGGTTTAATGCCTGCGATTCTGCTTCTAGAATGTGCCTCCGTCTGCGTTCTGAGCGCATTCTAGGAGTATGTGAACAGACATCTGGAAGTGCTGCTGGGGGCTGTGCATCAGGATCGCTAGGAAACCACCAAAAACCATTTTTCTCATTAACAATTGGTAAGACATCATTAAGTGTAGAAAGTTAAAAAAATGCCAATCAGCAAAAAGAATATTAAATATTACTTATAACCTCGCACATTATTGTTATTTGGAGGTTTACCCTTATAGTTTTTCTATGCATGCAGAAAGCAGAGTTACACTGTTTGTAATTCGCTTTTTATTACTTGACACGATATTATGATAAATCCTTCAACATTAGTAAGTACATTTCTATAACATTACTTCTGGGGACTCTATTGTATGGAGAATTTATACATATGTCCATACATATGTACTCTACATGTATATTTACTTTTCTACTGTTGGACATTATGATTTGTTCCCCAAAAGCAATGAACAGCTTAAGTGAAATCTTTATACACATCCGTGATTGATTCCTTTGGGAGTAGAATCTTTGGGTCGTGCATTTTTGAGGATTTTGATTTAATATTACCAAATTATCCTTCATAAAAGTTTCCCAGTTTACCCTATTGCCAATAGTGTAGAAAGGGTTCATTTCTTTGCCCTTGACAGACCTATATTATATATTATCATTGTTTCTTTTCTTTTTTTTAAGTAGGCTCTACGCCCAATGTGGGGTTTGAGTTCATGACCCTGAGATCAAGAGTTACTCACTCTTCTGAGGCGGCCCCCCTATTTAATTTGGGTGTCCCAAATGATCTCATTTTTGTTTAAATGTCCATGTCTTTGATTACTGATAAGGTTGAGCATCTTTTACATGCTTATTTATCATTTGTGTTTATTATTTTGTGAATTGCTATGCCTGTCCTCAATACAGTTTTTCCTGTTAAAATATTTCTTTGTTATTCATTTGTAAGAAAGCTTTCTACATTAGGGGAATTAACCTTCTGTTATATGTATTAACTTTTTCCCCCTGGTTTTGGTTTACCTTTCAATTGCAAAATTGTATTTTTTACATGCAGATATTTTATTATTATTATTAATTTTTCAATGTTTGTTTATTTTTGAGAGAGAGAAGAGAGTGAGAAAGAGAGTGTGAGTGGGGGAGGGACAGAGAGAGAGACACAGAATCTGAAGCAGGCTCTGGTCTCTGAGCTGTCAGCACAGAGCCTGACATGGGGCTTGAACCCACGAACTGTGAGATCATGACCTGAGACAAAGTCAGATGTTTAACGGACTGAGCCACCCAGGACCCCCCCACCAGTGGATATTTTAAATTTGCATAATTCAATGTTAGTTATCTTTTTTCTTTCTAGTGTTTGCCTTTGGAATTGGATTTAGAGAAACCTTCCCAATTGCAATTTATGTAAATGGTACTTTTTAGTTTCACTTAAAAATTTTCAAATCTTCAATGCCTACAGGGTTTGCTGTAATATGTGGTATCAAGCAGGGCACTGATTTTGTTTTCCCAATGAGTGGCAGATTGCACTTCTATTTTTATAGATGAGCCATTCTTTTCCCATTGATATGAAATGCCTTTGTGTTAAAATGTAAATGTGTGTGTTTGTTTCTGCACTTTTTATCTTGCTTTAAACTTCTGAAAACTTCACAGTTTTAATTATTGTTGCTTTCTGCAATATATTTTAACATCTGGTTGGGCAGACCCCATTTCTCTCTCTTTTTCCCTTTTTACAAAAATGTTTCTTGGATATTTTTTTACTTATTTATGCTTTCAAGTAAAATTTGAAATCAATGTGACAGAATATCAAAAAAGCTCTGATGGGATTTTATTTGGACTTGGATTTGGCTGAAAGATTAGAAGAGGGAAGACTGACATGTTGACAGTACGGAGCCTTCCTGCCCAAGAACTGGTGCATCTCTTTTATTATTCATTCGAGTACTGGGTATGCTCACTCGTCATTTCTTACAATAGTCTTCACGTAGGCATTTCACGTCTAGAAATTAGGAATGTCATTAAGAGCCTTAAACATGTTTATTTTCTTAGTAATGCCACCGCTGGTGATCTAAGCAATGTGAACAAAAGTTTATGCCTGAAGATTTTAATTACAACGTGATCTACAATGAAGCAAACATTAGAAACGCTTTGGACAATAATTGAGGGGTGGTTAAATATCTTTTGATGTAGTCACAAGTTGAAATATTATGCAGCCCTTAACAAGATATTTATGGAAATTAGTTTAGCTTAAATGTTACATGGGAAATCATGATTGAGCATTGAGTGAACACTTTTATATTTTGTATGTATAGCTTTTCCCCGTGTCATAGAATAAGATCAGAAAATGTGCTAAAATGGAAGTAAGAGTGGTTCTATTTGGGAGAGGGGTAGTAAATGATGGTTGTTTTTAACGTGGGGTTTTCTGGGCTTTCTCACTTTTCTGCAGTTTGTATGCATTGATGTCCTCCTTGGAGCAAAGTGAGGTGTGTGGGAAGTGTGCCCGCGCCCTGCGCTTGGAGCCCGGGCGGGAAGGCGAGTCGGGCCGTACCGGCCAGTGCAGTCCCGCGCGCGACCGGAGGGTGGCAGTGTCCGCTCGCAGACCCGCCACAGGCGGCCCGCTGACCTTTGTCAGCCTCCGCAGTCTCTCGTTTATCACTGATCACAAGAGTGGAATGAACATATTTACTTGTGTTTTGCTTTCCACTTATAATATCTAGTGGCATGGGAGGGAAATGAAAACAATTGTTCATAGGGGAAATTTATGAGCTTCATCTGGCTGCGAGATTTCCGCAGTTGCCCCACGCCGCCCAGGGACTCCGATTGCTTTTTGCATCTTCAGGCGAGGGGAAAGGCGCCTTTCCATCTGCCCAAATGGCTCTTGAGTGTTCGTTATTCTGGCTTTTTGTGGCAATTGCCTGTGAAAGGCAGACTTTTCCAGCCATCTTTCTCTTCCCCTTGAGCTTGAGAAAAGCGCCCGTCTCCCCCTTTGGGGCTCTCACATTACAGTGGTCCCCGTTTCTTGCTGGGCCCTCCCCCCAGGAGTCTGGATTAGCTAGTTTCCTGGATATCCAGGGGTGTCCTAAAATTTCTTTCCCTTAATGAGCTGGGGTGGGGTTCTGCTGACCCCTGCTGACCCTCAGGAGGATGCTTCCCTATCATGATGAGGGGAGGTGGGGTTTGTGGGCAAGTCCCTCCTCCTGGGGGTAGCAGTATCCTGAGACCGATTGTCTCATACCCAAGACTGGGGGTTGGTGGGCCTGGCAAGAGGGACACCTGAGCACTGAGGGCTTGTTGGGTATGCACGCCTGTGTGTGTGTGTGTGTGTGTGTGTGTGTGTGTGTGTGTGGTGGCTTCCATTCCTGTCCACCCTGGCTTTCCCAGCCTGGCAGAGAGCAGGGTGATAGGACGGGCCCTGCTCACTGTGATTCAGGACGGGACAAACCAGTGGGCCTGTGTAGTCTGCAGACCCTGTAGACCTTGGGCTCAGGGAACTTGTCCCCGGGGGCCTGGACCCAGGTCTGCCGGAGGCCCAGCCCCAGGAGGGACCACCCATGCACAAAACCCTGCTGTTGTCCTGATGAGCAGCCCCTCCCGGGCTGTGCACTGGGGCGTGCTCAGGCTGGGTGGCAGAGCTGCCAGGGGCTCATGGCGATGCAGGAGGGCCGTGTGTAAAAAGGGGAAGCCAGGCGGCCCGTACAAGGGCTTGGAGCACCAGGAGCACGGGAGGAGGAGATGTGAACACACAGGAGCTCATTGCTAGTGTGCTGGGATGTGGGGGCTTTGTATCACTTGATGCATGTCAGTATGTGTGTGTGTGTATGCATGTTTTAAATTTTCTTTTAGTCTTTATTTATTTTGGAGAGAGAGCACGAGCAGGAGAGGGAGACAGAATCTGAAGCAGGCTCCAGGCTCTTGAGTGCTTAGCACAGAGCCTGATGCGGGGTCGAACCCAGAACCGTGGTGAGATCATGACCTGAGCTGAAGTTGGATGCTCAACCGACTGAGCCACCCAGGCGCCCCTGTATGTGTGTGTTTTTATGGGGGTGCTAATATTGTCTCCAGCAGAAAAAGTGGTTAGGGGTCTAATGCACCTGGGATTCTGTCCTGGTTTCTTTCTCCTTCCCCCTTCCTTCCTTCCTTCCTTCCTTCCTTCCTTCCTTCCTTCCTCCCACTTTCTTCCTCCCTCTTCCTCCCTCTCTCTTTTTCCCTCCTTCCCTTTTTTTCTTTCCTATCTTCCTTTTTCTTTCCCTCCGTCCATCCTCCTTTCTTTACCCCTCTCTCCTCCTTTCCTTTCTTGACTGGGAGAGGTTTTCCTAAAGTGACTGTGCCCTTGGGATCCCATGAAGACCAAGCCTGCAGGGTGCTCACTCCCGGCTGCCACAGTCTCATCTTGGCTGGGACTGCCCTTGCTCTGTGCCTGCAGGGGTGTGACAGGGTGTGGCTGCTGCAGCGAGACTCGAGAGGCCCGCAGGTGAGCCTTTGATGGCAGCACGAGGGCCTCGTGGAGCGTGGCCAGGACCCTCTCCTGCTGCATGTCCAGCGCCCACACGTAGGACCTGAGCTTCCCTCGGGGCTGCGAGAGCGTCACTCAGGGATCGAGTCCTAATTCAGCAGAGTTGTTTTCTCCGAGTGAGGTTTGCACTGTCAGGAGCAGAAGGAGAACTGGTTCGCTCTGTGCATTTGAGTGACTATTTAAAGACCCCATGTTTTTGCCAGCGACGTTGCCGGCTCTGCACTCGCTGGTCGACGGTGGTCTGGTTCTGTCTCAGTGTCTCGGTGCCCACAGGACCCTCCCTCAGCTCATTATAATCCACATTTTCCCAGCAGTCTTACAATCGAATTACTCAAAATTGCACTGCTTTATTGCATATTGCTAAACTCCAAGACAAGCAAATACCCAGATAATGAACAATTATTTATGACAAATTATTACCTTTACATATAAGATTAACAGTTTTTATTAAGTTCAGTAAAGGTGACTTACCCCTCCCTGAGAAATAGCATGCAGTTTTCACGTGGAATTTCCGAGGTGCCTGCTGGAGGTCAGGTGTGGAGGGTGCCGAGAGCGTGCACGCTCCTCCTGGCTGTCCTAGAGGCTGCGCCGGCCGGCGGAGGGGAGCCCGCGGCCGACGGGGCCAACCGTCCACTCTTTCTGCCAAAGGCGGCCATCTTGCCACCTCGGAAACTGGGCGGTTTCCGCCAAGTTCCCAGCTCTTTGTCTCCTTTGAACATGTAATGACAGAAGCACTAAAGAATGGGACATGTTATACTAATTTCATTTGCGTGTAAGTTTAAAAATGAGTATCATTTGAAATTGAACTTAACTTCTAAAATTATTTATGGACTCGCTAACGTATGGTTTGGTGGTTTCTCCCCATCTCCATGGTCCTGGTGAACAGAAACCTCTCTCAGCTAATTATAACATACAGTATTTCCCCAGCAGTCTTACAATGAAATTATTCAAAATTGCATTTCTTTATTGCATATTGCTAAAACCCAAGACAAGCAAACATCAAGATAATAAACAATTATTTATTGCAAATTATTACCTAATATATAAGATTAACAGCTTGTAACTATTAAGATTAATACATGTGGTAAACTGTATTTATTATACTTATTTTGTAGCAAATATCTTTGTATAAAACATATGTTTATGTATTGCAATTAATGAGAAAAAGTGTAAGATTAACAATTTATGTTGGGTTTTGTTTTTAGATTTATGCACACTGTAAAACTTATTTATTGCACTTATTAAAAGTATTTAATGATGGACTTTTAGATGCTATATTTTTAATGTGCAAATATAAACTAAAGGAGTATTAAATTACAAAATGGAAAATTATAACCGAAGTCAAAGAATCCAACTATTTTCTGCTATAAATCTGCTTTAAAAAGATCATCACTGGAATTACTGAATCTTTAAATAGTGGCCTTTATGGTACATAATGAGTTCCAATGAGTTATCCTTTGAAAGGCTTTTTTCATCATTAAAACTAAACTCAACATCTTGCTCTTAAAGATAAATGTAGCTAAAAGCGTAAACAGCAGAATCATTTCGTTTTATGACGAGAGGCTGAAGTCACATTGGTGAAGAGCCGCGTGCCCGGATGGGTCCCGGAGGTGAGGGAGCAGGACCCACCGGCGGGAGCGGCAGGGCCCGGAACAGGTGCAGACGGTTACAATAGGAGCTCGGCTCTGGCTGGGCGGTTCTCGCGGTGCCGGGGTTCAGAGGCCCAGCCGCCTCGGTGGGAGGGGCGGGGACCCGAGCAGGCAGGCAGAACAGGGGAGCTAAAGACGCCCCTGGAGAAAACCGGCATCAGTTTTGGGTCCCTAATTTTCATGAATGTTTTTAGGAACATGTTATGCAAATGAGTAATTCCTGGGTTTTCTAAGGAGAGAAAGCCCTGGAACCCGGGGCTGCCGAGAAGAGGCAGCCAGGCCCCCGCGTGCCCCCTGCCTGCCGTGGCCAGTGGCTTATACTCGGCTTGCAGACGTAGCTTCTCTCCAACGACTGGGCGTGGGAGTCTGGGGTCTTGCGCACAGACCTCCAAATCACGTTCCTGGTGCAGCTGGTCGGAGACCCTGGACGTGGGGTTGCGTCTCTGACCCTTGGGCAAGGGTTGGCCACACTGTGCCAAGCGGGTCTCGGTGCCGTGGGGGGTGCTGAGCGGCGTTCTTCTCCGTGCTGCTTGGGATGCTAACCCTTCTTAGGAAGACACACAGGAGAAGGTGGAAGGAGGGGGTGAGGGAGGCGAGAAGGGAGGAAGGCGCTTTTTGTCCTCAGCTATGCAGATTTCTGTTCACGGATGGGAATTTGGAAGATCTCCGCTTCCTCGGGATATGGGTAGTTTGTATTGCTTTCTGTCAGCTGTTGGGAGCGCTGCCCCTCACAGTTATTTGATTTGTAGTAAAGGGCACATAAACATTCTTTGAAAAATGTGTAGAAAACATAAAAATCTCTGTTCTTTTGTGTCTGGAAGCCACGTGGGGGGCTGTGCAGCGCTCCTGTCCCGGGGCGCACATGCCAGCCATCCGGCCAGCTGTGGGCAGGCGGCCACAGGACTTTTCTCTGTCTACACCCTGGGTGGGGGGCAGCGGGCGGGCTGGGAGCTTCTGTGTCTGCCGCACCCTCCGGCTCCCTGCTTGGGAGGAACATGTCCTTCCTTCTCTTATGCACTTATTTATCTCTTTTTGTGCTTTTTAAAATTATTTTTTATATTGAAGTGTAATGAACATGCAGTGTTAGCTTAGCTTCAGGGGTGCAGAGTAGCGCCTTGACGTTTCTACATAGTTCTCAGGATTCTCGGGATAAGTGTGCTCTTCACGCCTTGGTCGGTTTCACCTCCACCAGTCTGTTCTCTGTATTTAAGTGTTCTTTTATTTTTTGACTTTTTTTTCTTTGCTTTGTTTCTTTTTTTTCTTTTCTTTAAAAAAATTTTTTTAAATGTCTTTTATTTAATTTTGAGAGACAGAGAGAGACAGCCTGAGCAGCGGAGGGTCAGAGAGAGAGGGAGACACGGAATCTGAAGCAGGCTCCAGGCTGTGAGCCAGCTCTCAGCACAGAGCCCGACGCGGGGCTTGAACCCACGAACCGTGAGACCATGACCTGAGCGGAAGCCAGATGTTAACCGACTGAGCCACCCAGGCGCCCCTGCTTTGTTTCTTAAATTCCACTTATGAATGAAATCATATGGTATTTGTCTTTGTCTTATTTCACTTATATATAAAGAATTGGGGCATCTGGGTGGCTCAGCACGCTAAGCATCCAACTCTTGATTTCTGCTCCAGTCATGATCTTACGGTTCTTGTGATCGAGCCTCGCATCAGACTCTGTGCGGACAGTGCACAGCCTGCTTGGATTCCTTTTCTTCCTCTCTCTCTGTCCCTCCCCTGCTGTTGCATGCTCTCTTTCTCAAAATAAATAAGTGAACGTTAAAACAAAACAACAAAATATATTAACAAATTATGCACTTCAGCACCAAAAAACCCCCAAATAATCTTATTTGAAAATGGGCAGAGGACCTGAATAGACACACAGACGGAAAATAGATGCGTGAAAAGATGCTCAACCTCACTAATCATCAGGGAGACGCAAACCAAAACCACAGTGAGATATCTTCTTATACCTGCCAGAATGGCTAAAATAAAAATGATAAGAAATAACAAGTGGTGGCAAGGATGTGGAGAAAAAAGACCTCCATGCACTGTTGTAGGAATGCAATTTGTGCAGGCGCTGTGGAAAACAGTGTGGAGTTCCCTCAAAAAATTTCAAATAGAATTACCACAAGAGCCACTAATTCCTCTACTGGGTATTTATCCAAAGAAAATGAAAACACTAATTCGAAAAGACATCTGTACCCCTGTGTCTATGGCACCATTATTTACAAATGCCACAATACGGAAGCAGCCCAAGTGTCCATCGATAGATAAATGGATAAGGAAGATATCATGCGTATAGACAGTGGAATATTACTCAGCCATAAAATAATGAAATCTTGCCATTTGCAGGGACATGGATGGAGCTAGAGTCCATTAGTTAAGCAATTCCTTCCTTCCCTCCTTTCTTGATTCATTGGCAGTTCATTCAGTACCTCGGTGTGTATGGTGGCCTCCTGGGCAGGACCTCCAACTGTGTCCTAGCCCAGTTTTCAAGGATGAGGAGCTGGGACAATTCTCTCTAGGTCTGGGTCTTCATAAGAGTTTCGCAGTGATGTCCAGTCTTCAGTCCCAGAGACCGCTTCTAGAGGTTTTCCTTGGGACCTCCATTCTAGACGATTCCCAGGCAGGAGGCTGGGGCTCCACAGTGAGAACCGCGGCTCAGGGTGTGGGCTTGGGCTGCGGAGGGGTTGGCATCTGAAAACTCACTCTCCTGAGTAAGGTTAAACGGTAGGCTGTATTTTCCCAGGGAGCCCAAGGAATTAAACTTGAGTGCATCTGAGTTTACCACATCAGAGTAGTCAACCTCCTCGTAATAAAAGATGCTAATGTTAATAGGAGGTGACCTTATTCTAACCCATCCCATTGGTCAGTGTTTGCTTGCAAATGTGCTGGTATCTGGCTAGAGGCCAGGAGCCAGTGTACCGCAGCCGGCTGCAGGTGGGAGGAAAGGGGACAGTGTCCAGGAGGGCAGAGTCCCTTTCCTTCTGACCTGTGGATGCTCCTCGAGGAATTCATCCTGAGGACATGATTACAAAGGAACACGGAGATTTAGCACAAGGGTGTTGTTTCAGCATCTTGCATAAAAGAAAGAGACAGAGCACCTTTGTCCCGCACTGAGATTAGGGGAACATCCTCCGAGATGGGTGCAAGAACCCGGCAGTTTTGAACGACGAGAGGCAGGGGTTGAGTGGTTACTAGAATCAGGTTTCTTTCATGGAGGAAGAGCTTATCTGGGCCACAAGGAGGAGGGACAGCATCGAAGAGGGCAGTATCTACCTTCAGTGCTCCCGCTCCCTGCCAGGGGCCGTCCCGGCTACCCTGGTTTTCTGCTGTCCCGCTGCTTTCCTCCAGCAAAGCATCCCCACAGCCTTACAGTGTGTACACCCTTCAACTCCTGACTTCCACTTTTAAGAATTGTCTGCAGGGAATAATCCTGGATGAAAACAAAGAATCATGCCCGGTGGCATTTGCGGCTCTATGTGTGACTTGTTATTATAGAAAACGTAACAAATGTATAGAAGTGTATCCAGAAAAACAGAACCCCACGTACCTGTCCTTCAGATGCAACTCCTCGGTCCCTTCCTGTCCCCAGGTTTATTGACACAAATCCCAGATCCCATGTTATTTCCCCCATCAATCATTTAGAGAGCATCTCTGAAAGAGGAGGGTTTTGAAAAAGTGTAAGCTTAATACTCTTATCTTACTTTAAGAGCACCAAAATTGGGGCGACTGGGTGGCACAGTCGGTTGAACATCTGAATCTTGGTTTCGGCTCAGGCCATGATCCCAGGGTTGTGGGATCGAGCCCCATATCACGTTCCGAACTGGACGTGGAGGCTGCTTAAGAATCTCTCTTTCTCCCGCTCTACACGACTCCCATGTTCTCACTCTCTCAAAAATAAATAAATAAATAAATAAATAAATAAATAAATAACCCCAAATTCCTTCATGTTGTCAAATATCCAGCCAATGGTCAGAGTCCTCTGTTTATCTCAGAACCTGACTTTTTCTTTGAAACAATTTCTTGGAACCAGATAAGGTCCCTCCACTGCAATTTGGTTGACATGCCTCATCTTTTTTCCCATTTCCTCTCTCTCCTCCCTTTGGAATGTTTTGAAGAAACTGGATGAATTGTATTGTTTTCCACAGATTTGATTTTGCTGATTGCTTTGTTTTCATGGCACTTAACATGTTCCTTTGTCTCTTGTTCCCAATAGAGGTGACAGCACTAGAGCTATTGCAGACATCAGTGTCTCAAAATAGAGCTATGCTCATCTCCACTTTGAAGTGATTGGGTATTCCACTAGACCTTATTATTTGATAAGTCAATGAATATTCCACAATTATTATTATGTCATAGGTTGGTTTTTTATAAAATATTTTGATAATTATATTTCAGTAGTTTATAACCTATATAGTTTATTAAATTTCATTTTTCTGAGAAGGAGTGTATCCTCTTTGCCAAAAACCAGAAGGGTCAATGACCCCACAAGGAAAAATCTTCCATTATGTTTTTTAAGTTTATTTATTTTGAGAGAGAGAGAGAGAGAGAGAGGGGAGAGAGAGAGCACGAGTGAGCAAGCAGGGAAGGGGCAGAGAGAGGAGAGAGAGAATCTCAAGCAGGCTCCATGCTATCTGCACAGAGCCTGACCTGGAGATCGATCTCATGAACCAAGAGATCATGACCTGAGCTAAAATCAAGAGTCAGACACTTAATTGACTGAGACACCAGGTGCCCCCAATCTTCCATTATTTTAAGCCTGCAAAGTGGTTACATTCTATTTCTGTGACATCTTTTTCTTCTTTTTTTGTTAGAGAGAGAGGAGAGAGAGATTGTGAACAGGGGAAATGGCAGAGAGAGAGAGAGAGAGAGAGAGAGAGAGAGAGAGAGAGAGAGAATCTTTTTAAAAAATGTTTATTTATTCTTGAGAGACAGACAGAGTGCAAGCAGGAGAGGGGCAGGGAGAGAGGGAGACACAGAATCCGAAAGCAGGCTCTGGGCTCTGAGCTGTCAGCACAGAGCCTGACACAGGGATCAAACTCATGAACAGTGAGACCATGACCTGAGTTGAAGTCAGACACTTAACTGATTGAGCCACCCAGATGCCCCAAGAGAGAGAGAATCTTAAGCAGACTCCATGCTCACCACGGAGCCTGACACACGACTTGCTCCCACGACCCTGGGATCATGACCTGAGCTAAAACCAAGAACTACTGCTCAACTTACTGAGCCACCCAGGTGACCCTCACATCTTGTCAATTCATTACCTGGAATACTTTTATAGGGAAAAGTACCTATCATCAATTATTTGGTTACTTTGATTTTTAGGGGTTTTAAAAAATGAAACTTTACTTTGAGATAATTGTAAATTCATGTGCATTTGTAAGAAATAGTACAGAGAAATCCCATGAACTCCTTTACACAGTTATCTCAATCATAACATTCTGTAAAACTCTAGTGCGCTATCAAAATCAAGATGTTGACACTGATGAAGGCAACATACAAAGCAGTCCATTCCCATAAGAATATTCATGTTGCCCTTGTTTTAGCTACACCCATTTCCTTCTTCTTCTCAACAACTCCTTAATCCCAGCAACCACTAATCTGGTCATCATTTTCTATACTTTCCTTATTTCAAGAATGCTACACAAATGGAATCATGCATTACACAGCCTTTGGGGATTGGTTTTTTCACTCAGTGTAATATATGTACACACACACACACACACACATATGGGATTTTGAAAGAAATTGCATTAAGCCTGTATATCAATTTGAGAAGAAGTAATCTCTTTAGCACATTGAGTCTTCTTATCTATGAACATGGTATGTCTCTTTATTTATTTAGATCTTTGATTCCTTTCTTTTTTTTTAAAGTTTATTTATTTTGAGAGAAAGTGTGTGTGTGTGTGTGTGTGTGTGTGTGTGTGTGTGTGAGAGAGCAGAGAAGGGGTAGAGAAAGAGAGAGAATCCCAAGAAAGCTCTGTTGCATGAAACCTGCATGAAGCCTGATGTGGGGCTTGATCCCATGAACCATGCGATCTTGACCTGAGCTGAAACCAAGAGTTGATTGCTTAGCTGACTGAGCCACCCAGGTGCCCCTTTGATTCCTTTAATCAGCATGTATCATTGTCTGTATATGCCTTGCACATGTTTTGTTAGATTTACACCTTAGCATTTTATTTTTGTAAGCAATGATAAGTGGATTCTATTTAAAATTTTGGTGTTGATGTGTTTACTGCTAGTATATTGAAACACCGTTGATTTTTGCATGTTTATCTGGTATCCTGCAAGCTTATTGAATCACTTGCTAGTTCTAGGAGATTTTTAAAAATAGATTTCTACATAGATAATTATGTCATCTGCATTAAACAAACAGTTTAATTTCTTCTCCTCATTTGTATGCCTTTCATTGCCTTTTAAAAATTATTGCGCCGGCTAACATTTCCAGTAACATGTTGAATAAATGTGGTGAGGGTGACACCTTGCCTAAACTCTGATGAAAATAATTCAGTCTTTCACCATGAGGTGCAATGTTAGCTGTACGTTGCTTGTAGATGCATTTTATCAGATTATGGAATTTCCGCACTGTTCCCAGTTATCTGAGCGTTTTTCTTCTTCTATTTTTAATATCATGAGTATGTGTTGAATTTTGTCAAATGCTCTTTCTGCATCAATTAACATAATCATATAATTTTTTATTATATTAATATGGTGGATTACATTGGTTGATTTTCTGATATTAAAACAGACTTGCCTTAGTGGAATACAGGTATTTGTTATTGTGTGTAATTTTTGTTTATGTTGCTGAATTCTATTTGCTAATATTTGTGAAGGATTTTTGTATCTATCTTGATGTAGTTTCCCTTTCTCCTCCTTCCCTTCCTCACCCCCTCTCTCTTTCCCTCTTTCTTTCCCTCCCTTCCTTCCTGGCTTTCACAGTCTTTGTCTGGTTTTCATATCAGGGCAATACAAGTGTCATAATATGAATTGGGAAGTGTTCCTCTATTTATTTCCTGGAAGAGATTATGTAGAATGGTGTTAATTCCTCTTTAAACATTTGATAGAATTTACCAGTGACACCATCTGGGGCTAGCAATTTCCTTTTTGGGAGTTTTAAAATTATAAATTCAAATTTCTTAATCGTGATGGGGCTATTCACGTGATCTTTTTCATGTGGGGTGAGTTACGGTTATGTGGAAAGAATGTAATGCCTAGAGCAACCGCTAAAGAAGCTGTTCAAAGAGAACCCACCACACAACACACCAGATTCTCTGCTGGCGTCACTATGTCGCCAGCTGGAATGAAGCATCAACACACGACCACCTTTTAAGTACCTTTATCTCCCCGTTATAATACCATTTTTTTCCCAGCATTTTTCTCTACATATACTTAGAACCACATCAAACAGTGTTATAATTTCTGCTTCAACCATCAAACATGATTTGGGAAACTCAAAAGAAGGGAAGCCTATATATTGACCCACATTTTTGCTTCTTTAATTCTCGCTTCCTTCTTGATGTTTCACATGTTTTTCTTTTAGAGCAACATTTCTGTTTAAAGAACCTCCCTTAGCCATTCTTCTCAGGGTTGCTTTGCCCTAGACAAACTCTAAGTTTTCCCTCACTGGAGGATGTCTTGATTTCTCCTTATGTACTGGCGGTATTTTTGCTGGGTATAGATTTCTGGCTAGGCAGTTCTTTTCTTTTCAGCAGTTAAACAACATTGTGTCACTTCTACTTTATCTATAGTTTCTGATGAGAAATTACTATTATCCTATTCTTTCTCCCCCTATACTGAAATGATTTTTTTTTCTGGTTGTTTTCAAGATTTTGTTTTTATCTTTAGTTATAAGAAATTGAATTACAATGTATCATCATCATCATCATCATCATCATCATCATTATTTAGTATTTATACTGTTTGGGTAAACTTACCTCCTTGAATCTGTAGGTTTATGACTTTTGTCAACTGGTTTTCAACCATTGTTTTATTTGAGTACTTTCTAGTTCCACCCTCTTTCTCCTCTCCTTTCAGGACTCTGATGAAATGAATATTAGTTCTTTTGTTATAATCCCACAGGTCTCTGAGCCTCTATTGTTTTTTCCAGTCTATTTTTTCTCCCTGTTGTTCAGATTGGGTGGTGTCAATTGTTCTCTCTTCTAGTTCACTGATTCTTCCCGCCTCCCCTCCCTTCTCCTCTTAAGCTCTTTGACTTAGCCTTTAAAAAAAATTTTTTTTTAATGCTTTAGTTTTGATACAGAGAGAGACAGAGCATGAGAAGGGGAGGGGCAGAGAGAGAAGGAGACACAGAACCCGAAGCAGGCTCCAGGCTCTGAGCTAGCTGTCCGCACAGAGCCTGATGTGGGGCTCGAACCCACGAACGTGAGATCTGACCTGAGCTGAAGTTAGAGGCTTAACCGACTGAGCCACCCAGGCGCCCCTGACTTAGCCTTTTACTTCGGTTATTATCTTTTTCAGTTCTAAAATTTCCATTTGGTTCTTTTTTATATCTTTTATTTCTTTTTTGAGACTCTTTTTTCCCATTTATTTTAAGTGTGTTTGCAATTGCTCACTGAAGCATTTTTGAATGATGAATGCTTTAAAATCTTTGTCAGATGATTGTAACATCTCTGTCATATTGGTGTTGGCATCCAATTGTCTTTCTCATCCCGTTTGAGACCTTTGTTTTTTGTGGTAGGATGATGACTTTTTAAATTGACACCTGAGAATTTGTGTTATATTATGAGACTCTGAATCTTACTTAAGCCTTAGTTTTAGGTGGTTTTGTCACCAGTCTAGTAGGAGGGTGGGGACTTCTTATCAGTTTTGGCACTGAATATTTTGCAGCTGTGTTATTTGGTGGACACACATTTAGGCTTGTGTCTTCTTGGTGGATTAATCCTCTTATTATTATATAATGTCTCTCTCTGTCTCTGATAATTTTCTTTGCTCTATTTTCGTCTATTTTATCTGATATAAGTATAACCTACCAGCTTTCCGACTTGCCTCGGTTGACGCTGGGGGGAGTAGGAGCCTTACTACCTTGGGTGAGAGTACTAGCTGCCCATGGAGGCGGCACTGATGGGGTGATGGGGGTGGTCTTGTTAAGCTGGATGATGGTGAAAATCTTGATCTTCTGCTAGGCCTGCTCTGACTCCATCAGAGATGGGAGGCACATTTTGGTACTGATAAGAGAGAGGTAAAGTCCAGGCTCTCCATGGTCTCGTCAGACAATTTGGAGAGAGAGCCATTACCCCAGAGGGGATGTTGGGGTTCCTTGTTCCAGCCTCCTGAAGATGTAAGTCTAGACTTCTCATTTGGCATTTGCTGGTGTAGATGTGAATAGGACCACTTTTTTTGTGGTAAGGTTTGGCTGGAGTAGAGTGGTTATTGTCTAAAAGTTTTCTGTCTTCCTTGCCTGCCCCTCTCCTTGTCCTTTGGCTAGAGAGATCAGGCTTTTGTTGGGGTTTCTTTTCTGTGACTATTGTAGTTTCCAGATTTCTGGTTTCTTTAATTCCAAGCCTAGCATATATGAAAAAAAAGAAAACCAAGGGAACTGACTGCTATGTCATTTCTTGGATTTTAGGTCCTAGCAGTCTGCCTCCCCCACCCCCGCCCACCTCCTCTGGGACCAGTGAGCAGCCTCCTTCCCTGATCACTTTCCCATGGGGTTAGTTCCATGCTGTTGAGCACATGGCCTTTGGATCTCATTCATTTATTCATTCATTTCTTCTTTCGTTTAACAAAATTGGTTGGGTGCCTATCCCCATGGATATGATGGTTAAAGGCCCTGAGTTACAGTCAGTGGAAGAGACAAACAGTAATCTTAGGGTGTGGGAAGACAGTGTCCCCTGAGCTGGCCTGGCGCCGTCCCGGTGAAGGGCACTCTAGAGGCAGGTCCTGGGTCTGGCTGCTCCTGCTCTAGGATGAGACAGGACTCCTGGTCATGGCCTTGGTGGGAGGCACCTGGGTGCGTGGCTCCTTCAGGATGCATTTACTTATCTACTGAGCACCTGCTGCCGCAGGGCCTGTGCTGCAGAGAAATGTGGTGCACGAGAGGTAGAGCCAGCTGTTGGCAGCTCCAGGCCCGGCTGGGCCTGGGATGTGGCTGTAGAAACAGTCAGTGCCTGGAAAGCTCATCCTTGAATGGACAGTGAGGACACCAGTGGTGCTAGGGAATCAGGATATGGTTTCCTTTAAAAGGACACTTCTGTGCTAGACCTGGGTACTGACTGGAAAAAAAAAAATCTTGGTAGACAGATGAGCAGTGAGCCCTATTCTCTGCTCCAGTCAGATGGGGCCGCTAGAACAGGGACCTGGGGACCCAGGTTCCCACCAGGCCCCATCCTGGCTCCGTCTCTCTCCTCCCCACAGGCATTGTCTTTCTCTTCGCATGATGCCCCATCGGGGCCCCAGCCTGCTGACTCCCCGCTCCCCCATGGGCACTCTCTTCTGCCCATGACGCCGGTCCAGGCCCGGCATTGTGGCTCACCCGCGTGGGTTATTATTAGCCTGCAGTGAAGTGAAAGGCCCTGAATGGGGGATGCCGAGCTCCGGCTTGACACCGTGGCCGAGGCAAGAAGGGAATGATTCATTATGGCTACAAGGCGCGCTCTAATTTCACAGAACGAAATAAATGACAGTCGTATTTTGGGCGCCACCACGGGCTGATAGCATTGTTCCCTGCCTGCCTCTCACCCAGGCTGCAGGGAGAATTAGAGCAGCCTTTGTGCGGGGGAGATGGGAGGCTGGGGGCGCCTGGGGGCCGGCAGGTGCCGTGACCCTGGGAGGCTGGGTAAAGTCCCTGTTCACTGGCTGAGGCCAGGGAAGGGGGCCCCAGGACCCCACTCTTCCAATCAAGCACCCCAACCTGCTGATCCCACGTCAGCTTCCTGTGCCCTACTTCATCCCCTTCCATTCTCATGGCTTCTCCAGATCCGGCTTCCTGTCCAGTTCTCCATCCTGTTCAGGTCCAGCTCTGGGCCCCCTCCTCCAGGAAGCCAACAGCATCCATCCTGTGCTGTTCTTCCCGGTCTGTGTGAGTGCCTCCTTCCCTCCCTGCAGGCTCCCAGGCTCTCCATCAGCCTCTGACTGGGCGCACTGCAACCATGCCAGCAGCTTTGGGTGAGGCTTCTTCAGCGGGGAAGGTGGCCCCAAGTTCGAGGCTGTGTGCCTTCACCTGGTGTCTGCTGGAGAATGCCCTCGCAAGCTGAGACCCACAATGGTGTGGCTGTCGAGGCAGGAGCCCTCCAGGGAAGGGCTGGCTGGGTGATGTGTGGAGCCTAGGGTGACATGAAAATGCAGGACCATTTGTTAAAAACTTAGCGGAGGATTTCAGGACACAAGAGCAGAGGCTTGAACCCAGGGTAGGGCCCTTCTGAGTGAGGGACCTAGGGCAGTGAGCTGATGCCAGGTGTGTGAAGCTGGTCATATCCAGCATCAGAGACCAGAGATCCAAGGTGGAGCCTAGGGTCCCTGTGGGGACAGCATGGGGTCGTCTTCCCTCAGCTGTGGCGGGCAGGCTGGCAGGGCCATGGGGAAGGACACCGGACCAGCTGGGATGCAAGCACGTCGGCAGGTGCCAGAAACAGCCCCGGATTGGGTTTCCCCAATGTGCTTCATTCGTGCTCTGGAACCAGAGATAAAAATAATAGAGGAATAGGATCACATTCAAGGGCAATTTCATCCTTGGGCATCAAACCAGCAAAGGAAGCCTTGGGATCACTGGACCAGCGAATTCTTGTTCCTGCAATATTTGCACACAAAATGGTCTCATGTTTAAAAATGCACATTAAAAGGCATGTCAATCCTAGACGCTTGGAAATAGGTGGTGACTTGACACGGAAACAGAACTTATTCATGGAGTTTAATTTGTTCAAACACCTTTCACAGTTGGGGTGAAAGGAGGGCCATGGGCCAGGGCACCCACACCCTCCCGACCGGCTCCTGCTGCAGTGGAGGCCACTGCATGGAGTGTGCCAGCAGTGAGATGCCCGAGGCTCTGTGGAAGGGCCCTGGGCAGCCATGCCAGACAAGGCCCCCTCTCCCTGGTCTCTCCCCTGTTCTCCAAGATAGGGTCCTGGCATCACCTATAGACCAGAAGTGGGGGGCTGGGCAGGCCAGCTCCCGGGAGGGCAGACCCCACCCTAGTCAGGGTCTGCACTGGGTCTGAGCCTGTGGGGGCTCTTTAGCTAGGTCAGCTTTCCCTGGGCGCTACTGCAGGTTGCAAACGATGTTCTGTAGGCCGAAGTCTTCAGGTCCAGGTAGTTTATTTATTTTTTTTTGTGGGGAGGGGGTGCTGTGAATTGTTTTAATCAAACTTAAATTAGATGCCAGTCTGTAAATATCAGAAGATTGAACACAAAAATCCGAAGTTCTAGCTTCTCTTGGAAAGATCTGGAGAATCCTGCATGACCATGAAGGGGGCTGCTCCTTTTAAGTGGGGCCATGCTCTGTAGTTCACCGTGGGCCCCGCGGCTCCGGACTTTCGCTCAGTCCTGCAATGAGGGGCTGTCCCCAGAGACTCTGATTTGCACAGTTGTGTTTCTTACACCTGGCAGGTGTCCTCGTTTAGGGCGACTCCTGCCCCCCTCAGGCATTTTGCCCCTCTCCTCCTCATTCAGAACTTTCCTCTGGGGTCTTGCTGATTGTGGAGGGCCCAGTGTTGGGGTGTAGAAGGAAGCAGAGGAGGTGTCCGTGCGGTCTCTACCCGCCTCCATCCTCACATGCTGAGTGTACTTGATCTATCCTGATGATCAAGGTGCGGGGCTGGAGATTCCTTACTGATGATTGAGAGCAAAGTGGGCTCAGAGTCTCATACTCTGCCTACAACCCACCTCCCTGCCTGTGGGGAGGCTGGACGGGCAGAGAAGGCCGTGGCTTTTCTGGAAGGAGGCTAGGAGGGCGGGGAAGGTTCTCTATGACCTGCATCCACCGAGGAGGGTCAGCGGGGCTGTGGTTGCCCCAGCAGGACATGCCTCGTAAGATCTCACCCTTTTCCTTCTCTTTGACATCCGTAGATCCAGGAGTGGAGAGACAAAGTCAAGGACGCCACGTGGCCCAGGAGGCTCTGGTGTGTGGCTGCTGCTCATCCGTGGGCCTTTGGAGACGCTGATGCTGCCCACAAATTCATGTTGTCTCTCATGGCACTATTCTACAGGGCATGGCCTCTGCTCCCCAGCAGGTGCTGACTTGCCTTGACCTTCGAGGGAGGCAGGGACAGAGTTTTCTTATCTTATTAGAAAAATGGCAGATGCAAAGACACAGGTGTGGGCAACTACCCCAATGTCTGATTAAGGGAACAGCCTGCTTTTCTTTTTTTTTTTTTAATTTATAGTTTATTGTCAAGTTGGTTTCCATATAACAGTGCTCTATCCCACGAGTGTCCTCCACCATCACCACAACCTCCTTCCCCTTCCCCCCACCCCCTTCCCTCCCCCTTTTCAGCCCTCAGTTTGTTTTCAGTATTCAAGAGTCTCTCATGATTTGCCTCCCTCCCTCTCCTTAACTCTTTTCCCCCTCTTCCCCTTCCCATGGTCCCCTGTTAGGTTTCTCCTGTTAGATCTATGAGTGACAACATATGGTATCTGTCCTTCTCCGCCTGACTTTCACTTAGCATGACACCCTCGAGGTGCATCCACCCTGCTACGAATGGCCCAATGTCATTCTTTCTCATTGCCATGTAGTACTCCATTGTGTATCTTCTTGATCCATTCATCAGTTGATGGACACTTAGGCTCTTTCCATGATTTGGCAGCCTGCTTTTCAAATACAACCTTATTAAATGGTTATCCAGCAGAAGATTGAGTTAGAATTTTTAATGTTTAATTTTATTTTTTGCGAGACAGAGAGAGACAGAGTGCAAGTAGGAGATGGGCAGAGGGAGAAAGAGGGAGACACAGAATCCAAAGCAGGCTCCAGTCTCTGAGCTGTCAGCAGAGAGCCTGATGTGGGGCTCGAACCCACAAACAAGAGATCATGATCTGAGCCGAAGTCGGACTCTCAACTGGGGACCAGTTGAATTAAACCGAGGATAAGGTATGTAGTGGTGGGAATGTGGATCATGCAGAGTCAGGTTAAATGTTGCTCTGCTTTAACTGACGGACATCACTGCTCTCCAGAATGTCCCCTGGCCATGTGGCGAATTGGACTTCTGCTACACAAGTGATAGAGGGTTCCTTTGCTGAGGATGTCTGGAGCTGGGTCATGCGATGTGACTGTCTGTCTCAGGGACGAATGACAGCGCTCTGGTTTCTGGGACCCACCTGTGGCTCTCAGTGGGGGGGGGGGTCCAGGGAGTGTAATCATCACCCCCAGTCTTCAGCTGCCAAGTTGGTGCCATGGGGACATCACATAAACTTTTGGGGTCCTCAGCTGGAAAATGGAGTCAAACTCTGGAAGGGTCTCATCTCCCTAAGGGGACATTCTCTTGGCCCCTTAATGTCATTTTCTTCAGAGAACCTTTTCTGATTCTCAGAAAGGTTGCCATATGCAAAACCAGGCTGATGTTGAAAGCCATTCCATCTGGAGGTCGAGGGTCTTGGGGACATGGTAGATTGGTCCCTTGCTGGCGAAGGACAAACATTGGCTTTGAAATGATACCATGCAGGGCCTGGAACCTTCCCATCCAGACTAGGTGGTCGGCGACACTTGTCCACAGGCAGGGCTTGAGTTTCCAAGAGCAAACGGAGTGTGTTAGATGGGCCCAGGGGTCTTCCATGCCTTTCCTCAGCTCTTAGAGCTGTGGCATCTGTCTTTTGAAAACCCAGAGGAGAGCAGGGGACCTGGCCTGGTGGCAGAGCACACCTGCCTCTCTGGTGCAGCCTGTTCCTCCCTGTGTGTCTTCACTCAGCCTCCTCCGTGGCTCCAAGCAGAGGCCATCTGAAAAGTGAGCCTTGGAGAAATTGAACAACTTTCCAGCAACAAGGGAGTCCTAAGGGAGGCTGAGAAATCCCGTGAAGCCAAAAACGAGCTCTGTAGGGCACACTTGGTGGCCACCACTGCCAGGCTGTAGGCAAGAGTGGAGGCTGGCAGGGTGAGGCGGGCTCCACTCTGTCCTGAGGTCCCGGGTTCAGACGATGTGCTGTTCCTCTTCCATACCTTTAGACACTGACATACTTGTCCTGCTTTGCCCAGGACTCTCTTGGTTCTGGTATTTTGAAAGTCCATATCCTGGGAACCCCCTCAGCCTGGCAAACCAGATGGCTGGCCACCGTACCTGGGCATCGTCCCCAAGCCAGAGGGGCGGTCAGTGTGTAAAATGGGGTGGGGGTGGGGGTCGTCTGAGTGTGAGGAGCAAGCCCATGGAAGAGGCAGCCACCCTTTAACGTGAAGGGCCATGGAGTGCTTCGTGCGTTTCCTGGCCTCCCCGGCCTACGCAACATTGTGACATTGCCCAGAACGCCGCTCGCAACCCCTGGCGTTCACGATGTGAGTATTGTGGCTACCAGCCCACGGTCCGTGTGTGTGGAGCTGGGATTTGGAGCCGGGGGGTCAGGCTCTACAGCCCACACAGTCCACCTGGTGGGAAACTGGTGACAGGTGCCACTTTTGGAGACTGTGGTCTGTGGAGCAGCTCGTTTTCGTGTGCTGGAACCTTGTCACCCCTCCCCCCACACCCCAGCGAGTGCCCTCTGCTCACCCCAACTGCTGGGGGTGTGACTGGGATCAGGCACTCCTTCCCCCTGCCCACCCGGGAAAGAGATGGGTGCCCAGTGCACGTGTGCCAAGTGAATGTCAGCATCCGCACACGGAGCCCATCCAGCCTCTGATCCTCACCAGATGCCTGAGAGCACATGGAGCTTAAACACAGACGTGGACCAGCTGGGTGACCTCTTTGGGGATTTATGTTGTCCTTCTGAGCCGTGATTTTCTCCTGGTAAAATGGGGAAAATAAAAATGTACCTGCTTCACAGAGACTCCAAGACTATGAAGCTCTAGGACTCTTAAACTCTAGGATTCCACATGAATGTCAACCACATCTACCTCTATCCACCTGCCCTGCCCAGTGATGTCCTCTCCACTGGGCAGCATGGGGGCAGCTGAATTCTCCTCTCTCTCTCTCTCTCTCTCAGCTGTGTGTCCTCACAACCGGCCTGTTTGGGCACTGGGACCCAGAGTCCAGGGCCACGATGGGGAAGCGTGTGCAAGAACAGAGGGCCTTACCACAGTCTTATTACACGTGTAGAGAGGGGCACCCCGGGCTCTGTGTGTGCCTGGTGGGGAGACCCTGGCATGGACACATCTGAGCATGTGCATGGAGACGAATATCGAGAAGGTGGTAGGTTCAAGTGACCACACCCACTCTCCATCCGGCAGACCAGGAGCCGTCCAGGCAGTGAGGGAAGGCAGGGGGCAGAGCAAAGGGACAGCGGATGGTTCTCTGCCTGCAGAGACCCAGCGTGATCTTCAAGGGCCAGTGTGCACTCTGTCCCCTCCGCGTGGGCTTCTTGTGTCCTGGTCATTTCTTCATCTGTGTCCCCAGATGTGCTCATTTCCACCTTGCCGTGTGTCCTCACATAACTGGGAGAAGCCTGCAAAGGCAAGGCGGTGTCTGAGTCCACTGTGATTGTCACTCCCGGGAGCTGGCTGGGACACAGAGGGGACGTATGCCCCTTCCTTCCTCACTAGACACTCTGGGGCACCCCTACGTGCCCAGCGGGGACAAAGCTATCAGAGCCCTGAGTGCCCAAGGATATAGTGACGCTGGCCTGAGTCACAGCAGGTGACGCAGGACCACCTTTTAGAGTCTTACATGGAGGCGGATTTGCTTTTCTGCGCGGTTGTGCTGTCTTTCACCTTTTCTCCATGTGCTTTGCACACACGGCATGGTTGGTGGGTTGCGGTATCAAAGGACAAAAACCACAGCCCAGCAGTCTGCATGCCGCACGCGCCAGACCATGCGATGACGCACAGCGGCAAGAGGTACTGGTCTCGATACCTCCCCGCCTGAGTTGATCAGAGCGCCCGAGACCACTCACACCTTCCTCCGAGATCATTGGTGGAGGTGTTTTTTTTCCTTTTTTCTCTGTGTCGAGAAGATGCTCATGGGAGCTTCTGATGCTTTGTGACGGTAGTGAAGGGGATTACAATGAAGGCCATGAGCGAGCCTGCATGGAGCTGGGAAGGGCGAACAGGGCCCTCCACGGGAGCATGTACGGACCAGGGCTGTGGGCTTCTGCAGAGTTCAACACTCTATTCACATTGGACTTCCCTTAGACCACGTGCTCTGTGGCGTGCTAACAAGGAGAGTAGGGCGGGATCCCTTTCCTGGTCCACTGGAGCTACCAGAACAACACAGGCTGAGTGGCTTACACAGCAGGAGTTAATTTTCTTGTAGTTCTGGAGGCTGGAGGCCGAGAGGAGGGTGTTTGCATGATCGGATCCGGTGTGAGCTCTCTTCCTGGCTTGCAGACAGCCACCTTCTCACTGGACCCTGCCCGAAACCCTGCGGTGGCTCCCCATCGTATTAGATCAAACCCCTAATCCCGTCACAGCCCCAAGGCCCTCTATGATGTGGGGCCAGGTTGACCTCTACCCCAGTCACTGTCCCAATGCTTGGGAAGCACTGACCTTTCGGTTTCTCCCGTTTGGGCCTCAGCATTTGCTGTTTCCTTGTGTGCAAAGTGCATTTTGTCATTCGGGTCTTGGCCTCCTGATGGCACAGCTGGCACGGGTCTTGCTGTCGCTCTGTCACATCACAAGTTGTATTTCTTTATCGCTCTTGTGGCCCGGAGGCTTGGCCGTCGGTTCAGAGTCTGTCCCGCCAGGCAGGCGCCACCACGCTCGCCCATTGTGCAGAGAAGCGACCGCCAGTAGGCAGCCCACTGTCACGGTTTGGTGACTGCGCCTCTTCCCTTGGACAAAGTGTGGGGGCACTCAGAGGGTCTTCGAGGCCTCCCTCCCACCCTTGCCAGCTCTCAAAGATTCCCCTTCTTCCCCCATGCTCTCTTCCTTGGCTCCCCACCTAGTCCTAGTCCTGGTCCCTGGCCCCACTGACCTCAGACCACTTTGCAGGCTAAAACACACAGGGCTTTAGCCCCATGGTTTGCAAAGACCTTCGCAACTCCCTGAAATATCCAAATCAGGATCTTCTAGATGGCTCTGAAAGTCCTTTTCAAGAACCTGTCCCCTGTTCCCTCCCTAAACCTCTCCCTCACCCAACAAGGTGGCATTTGTCTTCTGAGGAGTCACCATTTCTTCCCTTCATCCTGCTACTTGGGCAAAGCGGGGTCCCAGGCCCCCGGCAGTGGAGGAACTGGGTGGAGAGGCCGGTGATTCAGCAGCGGCTCTTCCCCTGCCCCCTCAGCCACCTGACGTGCCGGTGCCGCTGCCCTCGTTCCTGCAATTCCGTGGCACTCTGCACACAGCCGCGGTCTCCGGGAGCCTGCTCCGGCGTTCAAAGTATGTTACTCATGCATGCATTCACTGAGGCATCCAGGAGCTTCCAGGCCCTGTGATAACCGGTCAGGAGGCCGGGAGAACGGCCCCGCCCACCAGCGGGGGATGGGTCCCGGGTTTCTCAAAGGCGGTGCCCCGAGGAGTCTCTCCTGTACCTCTCAGTAGATGCCACAGTATGATCTTGATTGCAGAATGTTTAAAAACCACGCAGACCACGACCATCATAAGTATTATTTCCAAGGCAAATTTTGTTCTGAGGAGTTTAGGAAGATGGGGCATTTAAACATAATTTAAAAATCTTGCAAAACAAGGGTGGGAGGTCCCTGTCCTGGTTTGAGGCCACGCCCCTGGAACCTTCTGGCAGGAACACAGGGCCCCTGAACAAAGTGTGTGGGACAAGCCAACTATGGGGAAGTCAAGCATGGAATTCTCAGGGGACACAAGTGTGCATTGATTGCACCAGGAAGCCATGGCTGATGCCCCCAAGTACGAGTGCCTGCTGTATGCTCTCCCTGTCCACTGGGGCGTGGATGCTTCAGGGTCCTTTCTGGAATCAAGTTCCAATTGTTTCTGGAGACTTCCACAGATGTTATCTTTCCTTCTTGGAATGCTGTTTCACTTTCTCCGTTTCCTTAAAGCTTATCTGTTCTTCGAGAAGCCGCCCCTGACATCCCCCGCTCCCTCTGGTGCTCCCTGCTTTTGCATCATCACTGTTCCTGGCTGCTGAGTGCACCCAGGAGGGGCTCGGGGGCTGGGGAGACCAGGCTCCTATCTCCATCGGGGTCCCCACAATTGCTTCTCTCAGGCCGTGGCAGAGTTTCTGGGCCAGCTCTGTGCAAACCGTGGATACTGCCACCCACCCCGGGGCTTATTTAAAGGTTGTTAATTACTCTTTTCCACTCCTCAGCTAGATTATAATCCCCTCAGAGTCACCTGGAGCCCAGGACTGCGCCTACAGCCAAGCTGTTAATAAATATTTGAGTAGGATTTGGAAAAAGACAATAAATGTAAAGATGATTTGAAAAATCCTTCCCCCACCCCGTCCCCTGAATTTAACTTATGGGAAAGTTCATTCGGATGATTAAATGAATAATAATGGCACAGAGATTTTGAGGGGGAAAAGGTGAGATGGAGAATTTGTATCAGATGTTAAAATGCATTTTAGAGCCGCAAAATAAGTCAAGATAGCAAAATACAAATCCAGAAGCAGACCCATTCTGGCTTTTTAGAAAATAGACGTTGAGGGCACTTGGGTGGCTCAGTTGGTTAAGGACCTGATTTTGGCTCAGGTCACGATCTCGAAGTCTGTGAGTTCGAGTCCTGTGTCTTCTCTTCTGCTGTCAGCATAGAGTCTGCTTCGGATCCTTCCTACCCTTCGTTCTCTGCCCCTTCCCTGTCTGTCACGCTCTCGCTCTCTCTCTCTTTCTCAAAAATAAAATAAACATTAAAAAAGAAAACAAAATAGAGTTTGAGGCAGGGATGAAAAGAATGGTGCTTTACTTAGGAGGGACAAACTGTGGACAGAGGGAGTGGGGGAGGGGCGAGGCGAGGAGGGAAGGGAAGCCACGCACCGTGCAGAGCTGGACAGAGAGACACAGCAGGTGGCTCAGCTTGGCTGGTGGTCTTCTCCAGATGGGCTGTGCGCAGAAACTCTGTCTCTGAGTGGTTGGTGGGTGAGAGGGAAGAGGAGATTTGTGTGCCTGGCTCCCTCCCATCTCCCGTTTTCCCGCCGGTCAAAGCTCACCCCGTGGGTGGTTATCTCCTCCACATTTCTGCTTTGCATCTCCTAGCTGCACCTTTGGCGGCTTCTTATAACACTGGCTTCCTGCCCAGAGGTGAGGTGTTTCCTGGGAACCTGCAAGGGCCCGGAGATGCTAGAAACGTGAGGGTAGGGGCTGGGCTGCCCGATGCACACCGGTGACCCAGGTAGGAGGGGTCAGGGACTAGGGTCAGGAGAGTGAGGTACTCATCTCGGGTGCAAAATTGAAGGGAGTGCTGGCCAGCCCTGTGATCAAGCTAAATCAGATTTTACTGCAATATCTAAAAAGTCAACATTAATGCAAAAACTCATGATGAACAAAATATCAAAATTTTATTTATTTACTTTTAATGTTGATTTATTTATTTTGAGAGAGAGAGAGAGAGAGAGAGCAGGGGAGGCACAAACAGGGAGGGCGCGAGAGGCTGCCGAGCCGGCTGTGCGCTGTCAGGCCGCACTCACCATGAGATCCTGGCCTGAGCTGAAACCAGGAGTTGGACGCTTAACTGGCTGAGCCACCCAGGCGCCTCCCAAAAATATCAAAAAAATTAAAAAAAAATTTTTAACGTTTAATCATTTTTGAGAGAGAACAGAGCGTGAGTGGGGGAGGGGCAGAGGGAGATTGAGACACAGAATCCGAAGCAGGCTCCAGAATCTGACTCAGCCTCGAACTCACTGACGATGAGATCATGACCTGAGCTGAAGTCAGACGCTCAACCGACTGAGCTACCCAGGTGTTCCCGCACCAGTACCAAACTTTTAAACAAAGACAAGAGCAGAAAGAGTTGGGATTCAAGTAAAGTGAGCAAGGCACCTGTGCAGTTTCGTGTCTTGCCTTTTAGAGGTCTGGAGGGATGTTTGTGGACGTGTTAAGTGTGAGACGCCAGCCGCACATCCAAGGGGCAATGACTGCGCAGTGGGACCTGCACCGGCAGCTGGGGAGAGAGGCGGGCTGAGA
The DNA here is from genome assembly GCF_006229205.1 of Suricata suricatta. Classification (NCBI taxonomy): domain Eukaryota; kingdom Metazoa; phylum Chordata; class Mammalia; order Carnivora; family Herpestidae; genus Suricata; species Suricata suricatta. The sequence continues at coordinate 38,899,243 of NC_043715.1, read as the reverse complement.
TGGGGGGCTCGCTGTAGACAGCTGAAAGCTGGTCCTGGACGCCATGGGGCTGGAGGAGCACCAAGCGCATGCGTGCTGCTGGGGAGGAGATGAAATCCAACGCCTGAGCCCTGGGCCCTGGGCGCCCCCAGACAGAGCTGGCTGAGAAGGCGACAGCTGAGGAGCCGCACAAAGTGGAAGCACTGAAGGACCACAGCGACATGCCGGCCGTGCCGGTGGTCCAGATGGATGGGAGAATCATGGGTGGTTTCTCTTGCTTATCTGCTTGTGCACACGTCTCAAGGATGAGCATCTATGACTTGTGCCGTGAAAAACCTCTCCACATTTGCAAAATACTGTCATGTGGGTGGCAGAGAAGGAGCCCATCAGAGAAGGGAACCCGCGTCTGAAGAAGGGCTCGGTGCCGGCCTCGCTAAGGGCGATGCTGGGCACCCGGCCGTTGCTGTGTGTCTGGACCTCACGGGTGTTCTGAGGCTCGGGGCTGCTGGTGTGGCGCTTTGAGGACCAGAGGTGTTTGTTTGTTTGTTCTTATGGGTTTTTTTTTTTTACATTTATGATAGTTTATTTTATTTTATTTTTAAATTTTTATTTATTTATTTTCTTTTAATATAATTTATTGTCAAGTTGGTTTTCATATGACACCCAGTACTCATCCCCACAAGTGCCCTCCTCCATGCCCGTCGCTTACTTTCCCCTCGCCCCCACCCCCATCAACCCTCAGTTTGTTCTCAGTATTTGAGTCTCTTATGGGTAGCCTCCCTCCCTCTCCATAACTATTTTTTCTCCCCTTCTCCAGGACCAGAGTTTAAATTGGATTAGGAAGCTTGGCCCCCGGTGAGCTCTCCTTTGGGGGTGGAGATTGGCAGGGGGAGGGCTTACCTGCATTTCTCGATCAGCAGGGTGGTCTTTCTAGGAAATGTGGGCCCTGTGTCTGGCCTGCTAGATTCCTGAGTAGCTGGTCTTGGTACAAATGTACCACAAACACGGATATGTGACAAAAAGCCCAATTTGCTCGTGGCCAGTTTTCACTGAGCTCATTTTGAATAAATGTCTGAATGAATAAATGTGCCTGGCTCTCTCTCACTGGAGCACTTATTGAGTGCCTCTTGTATACAGGCACCGTTCAAACAAGAGATCAGCCATCATTGCCGCTGTGAGGCTGGCAGTGAAACATGGAGAAGGGCCACGTTAGATTAATTACTGCACAGATCATTTCTTGATCAGGATGATGATAACCATTTTGAAGAAGGAGAACAGAGAGCAGAGAGGCTCCCCTGACCTGGCAGTCAGGGCAGGCTTCCCTGAGGGAGTGGCAGACAGGTGACAGTGGAGGCATGAGCAGGCTGTAGGGGCCGGGCAGGCAGGAGTCTCCCTGAGCGCACCCTATGAAGGAGCCTGGTTCACGAGCCTTTCAAGGGTGCTACGTGGGAATGGCGAGAATATGCCGCAGAAACAGTAAGGACAGCTTGTGAAATTTCCCTGGCAGGCTGTGGGGGAAGGCTGGCGGTGCCACGGGTGCAGGTGACCCCCTCTCGCCCTCACCTGTCCTTAGGGTTTCTGGGGGGTGGGGTGGGGAAAGCAGGAGGGGCAAAGTTGTTCATGGAAGGAGATTGGAGAAACTGGCCCCGTCTGAGTTGAGTGGATGCCCACCAACCGCCGGAGTGGGCATGTCCGGCAGGTGGGAGTCGGAGGCTGGGCGGGGGCGGGTACGTGCCACCAATCCCACGGAGGTGTGGACATGAGGCCATCAGGGAGAGGCGTGGAAGCTGGAAAGGTCATGGTCAGAATCTCTGGGATTGTCAGGACGGTGGGAAGGAGCGGGGTGAAGAGGGGGTGAGGGGAGCCTCGGAAGAGGAAACAAGGACAGGAGGCCCCTGGTGAGTGTCAGTGTGCCTGCCTCCTGCCTGGAGCAGCCCATGGCGCCGCCCACCACAGAGCGTGTGTGTGTGTGTGTGTGTGTGTGTGTGTGTGTGTGTGCGTGTGCGTGTGTGTGTGTGACAGCTTGGTCTCCCCCCCTGCTGTGGCATCGTGGAGCACCTTGGGAATGTCAAATGTCGGCCAACAGTGGGCGGGCCGGCAAGCCTGGCCTCCTCCCAGGTGTCTCTGGCCAGGGACAGAGGCGGAGTTTGCCCTTGTGGGAAGAAGGGATATTGGGGTTCCATGACCTGGCTGGAGAGAGCCCCCCAACAGGCCCAGCCCCCGCACTCCCGGCTGGGCCCTCTGTAGAAGGCTGGAGAACACCAGCCCCACTGCTGCTCCGCCCTCACGGCTCTCTTGTCCCTGGGCGGAGTCGCCCTCCCGGGAGGGATGCTTTCCAGCACACTCTGCGGTGGCGGGAGAGTGAACGTGGATGAACGCATGGGTGGTGGGGCTGAGGTCACTCCAGCCAAGTCAGATGGACCAAAGTTGGGGAGATACTGTAACTCTCTTTCCGTAAACATCGTGCCAAAGCTAGAAACCGAGTCTAATCCATTCTGGGGAAGCAGTTAATTGGGAGCTCCTCAGCTGAGTCCAGGATGGCCCAAGCCCTGTCCCCGGGGTGGAGGGGTGGCTGGCGTGCAGGGGTGGGGCCGGCCACACATCCTTCAGGACTCCTGCCCAGCAGCCCCCACTGGCCCATGATGTGCCCAAACAGCCAGTGCCCTGTCCCGCAGCAGGGGCCCCAGATCCACATGCTTTCTTTCCCAGCTAACCGCACCTCCTTCCTGGGGGCAGGGAAGTGGGGAACGTTGGTGGGGTTTCTCTGCTGCCCGGGGCCTCTGGGGACTTCGAGGGGCTGACTGGGACCTGCCTGCCTCAGCCCCACAGGCCCATCTCTGTCCCGTCCTTCCTGGTTGGTGCAGGGAGCTCTGCAGGATGGTGGCAGGCACAGACAGGGCTAGGCAGGACCCAGGGTCCTGCTTGGATGGTCACGTTGCCCATGTGCTCTGCACTCTTGTCCCCTCTGACTCTTTTTTCTTCCCTAGACCAGTTTTGACTAGGTGATGGGCACACCTGGATTGCCCCTTACCCTTAATTTCTTCCACCCATTTCTCAATGTTTGAAAGACAAGAATAAAAACGTTGACTTCATCACGCTCTTGGTTTTAACAACTGATGCATTGCATCGAGCCGCCTGCGCCGTAGAAGGGGGTCTGGGGGAATGCAGAGGTCTATACTTCACGGTGCCTGTGTTTCACCATCACAGCCTGCCCACAGCTCCTGCTCCTTGATCCCCCCACCCTGTGGTCGTCAGGCCCCATGAGCATGTGCCTCCAAGTCATGGCCATGTCATGCTAAGGCAAAGGGCAATAGCAAGTTCATGTGCAGGTGACAGCCTGCATCAGCTCGAGAATTGTCTTTGGGTCTGGAAATGTCAGTAACATGTACACGAAGCAGAAGGAGCACAAAGAAGGAAGTGATTTCCATGCCTCCCTGGATGGGAGCCACCAGTGTTTATCTTGGCAGCCTCAGTGGACCTGAAGAAACCCCGAAGCTGGGGGTCTGTGTGAGGAGAGGGGCTTGAGGAAAGTGATTAGTCAGGTGTTGAAGAAGAGACTGATGTTCACGGTGGTTCTGGGCTTCATTACTACATGCATTCATCAAGATTTGGGACCCAGAGCCTGAAGGATGCCATGACACCGTGTGATGAAAGGGACACAGGGTGTGCCGTGTACCAGGCACTACAGATAGAGAAGAGGACACGCTCCTCCTGCCCTTGAGTGGCTCAGAGTCCAGTGGTGGAGGCAGGACCGCACACACATGACCACACGAGAGCATCTGGCCCGAAGGCTGGTGCCTAGCTCGCACAGATGGGGGGTCCTGGGACACTGAGAGAGATATGAACAGGGCTAGAAGTGTGAACAAAGGAGGGAAGAATTCACTCTTCTGGGGATGGGGTGGTAGGTGGTTCCAGTAAGTGTGACACCGAGGACACGCAGGCTTGGCGTCTAACCCTGGCACTGCTGTGGGCACACTCTGTGAGCCTAGAAAGCCACCCCCAGTTTCTG
>NC_043715.1:38894116-38895155 GCF_006229205.1 Suricata suricatta | reverse complement strand
GATGGGGGGTCCTGGGACACTGAGAGAGATATGAACAGGGCTAGAAGTGTGAACAAAGGAGGGAAGAATTCACTCTTCTGGGGATGGGGTGGTAGGTGGTTCCAGTAAGTGTGACACCGAGGACACGCAGGCTTGGCGTCTAACCCTGGCACTGCTGTGGGCACACTCTGTGAGCCTAGAAAGCCACCCCCAGTTTCTGGGTCATATTTTTGCCACGTCTACTGTTGACCAGACCAGAGGCTGTGGACTCAGATGCCTTCAGGGCCCAGATTGGTAAAATACCTGGGTTTAGTGTGCGGGGAGGGGCCAGCAAGGTGAAGTGTGCGCCTGCTGAGTGCGGCGCCTGCAATCCTGTCCTGGCCATCTGTGCCATGTGCGAGTATGGACCCTGTTTGGCCCGCTTTCCCACTCTCTAGAGAAGCCGGGACTTTGAACATTTGTGAGAAATCTCGCAAGTTTTATTTATTTTTAATGTTTATTTATTTTTGAGGGGGGTGGAGAGGCAGAGAGAGAGAGAGAGGAAGACACAGAATCCGAAGCAGGCTCCAGACTCTGAGCTGTCAGCACAGAGCTTGACGCGGGGCTCGAACCCATGAACCACAAGATCATGAGCTGAGCTGAAGCTGGACGTTTAACCCACTGAGCTGCTCAGGCGCCCCTCTGAATCTTTAAGTGGCAAGTACTTCAAATAAGATCGAAGAACAGCACAATATGGAACAAAAAGTCTATGGGCCAGATTTGCTTTTTGTCCTTCTCTTTTGTGGCCTGGGGACTGGGCGTGCTCTGAGGCCTGGAAATTACTGTCAGGCTGGGATCCTCTGCGGCACAGAAATCTTGCCAGTGAGGTCAAGGGCCTGTGTGGCCACCGCATCCTCCAGAAAACCCAAGGACGCCCTTGAGAACCTGGGGCCACTCTCGCTCCCTCGTCAGGTAGCCCGACCCTCAACTGCTCATTTATTCAACAAATAATGACGAAAGCCTCTTTGCGTCAGGTTCCTTATGAGTACAACCGCTTTTCGGAATTTTCTAAGGTTCTTCA
>NC_043715.1:38892635-38894016 GCF_006229205.1 Suricata suricatta | reverse complement strand
CAGGATCCGCGGGGACCCGGTGGGAGCTGAATGTAACTGCAGGTTCGTCTATACCACAGCCAGCCGACCAGGTGACCGCTTAGCATGCTCGCTACGACAGTCACTGTGTAACAGCGACGCCTGCCCCCGGTGCACAGACAATTCCGCCACCCGCCCGGCGCAACTTACACTGCGCATGCCCGTGTGCCCGCCCCCCCCCACAGGGAAAGGCCACCCTAGTGTCTTTGGTAGGGGGAAGACACTATCTCTCTCTGCTTCTTTGGTTTGATTTCAGAAATCTGCACGGCACAGCCCCAGAATGGAGGCGGCTTCTCGTGCCCACCACCTTTTGTGAAAGCACCCTCCTCCCCTGGCCCCCAGCAGGGACTCGGGGGCAATCTGAGTTTCCACCAACTTGACCCATTTCACAGATCCAAGTAATCCTTGAGGCCACATCTCTGGTCCTTGGGAACATGCATCATAAATCCCCCAAAAAAGGAAGGCCTACCCTAGACCCGGCCTGACAATCCCTGGAGCACAGATGAGACACCTCCAAGAAAGTGGGGGTTCCAGCAGACACCCCCAGCCCAGCCTGCCCCATGCACCTGCTCCCAAATTTCATTTCCTAGACTTTCGGCCACATGCTCGATGGTGTCACAGTGGCCGTGAGGCGCTGCCTTGGAAAAAAGGAAATGCAATTGTCCGACCAATAAAAAGCATTCCTGTATGTAATCCCTGTAATAGATTTCTTAAATTCTCGGCGCTGACACACTGTTATGTGTTCCCGGTTATTATCTGTCCACTTCCAAACCTTAAGAGGTTAGATTGTTTAAAGATTTGTTAGCTATGAACTGCTTAAAGAAGGCAAAGTATAAACTCCTGGCTAATTGAAAAATAGCATTTTATCAGATTCTCCTCTGATATGATATTGTTAATGGTCGTACTTAGAATACTCTCGATACTTCAGTAAGTGGGGAAATTAAAAAAATAACATCTTCAGGGCTTTGTAGAAAATGTGGCTGTTACCAATTTATACTGCTTTTTTAACCATTATTTTCGTATATTTCCCACAATGCCTTGGATCCGAAGCAAACAGAAACTGAGTGATTACCCCAAAGTGTGCTAGATGAACTGGAAAAAGTCTATTCAAACAAAGCTCATTAGTTCTGATACCTCCAGGGCTATGACAAATTAAGCGCTGGTGAGTGTGCTAGCAGACAAAAGGATGGTGGCAAAAACTAGGGCTGAGCTAGGCACTGTGTCAATAAATTCCCCTGAAAAAGGTAAAAATTACAATTGGAGCTAAAATGGAATCCCTTTAAGGAGCATGTACAAAATAGATCATCCCTTCTTTCTTAAGTACATCTGTGAGCCCGCCTGTGATGAATTATTGCAGCCGGGA
>NC_043715.1:38846097-38892535 GCF_006229205.1 Suricata suricatta | reverse complement strand
GGGGGGGGGCGGGCACACGGGCATGCGCAGTGTAAGTTGCGCCGGGCGGGTGGCGGAATTGTCTGTGCACCGGGGGCAGGCGTCGCTGTTACACAGTGACTGTCGTAGCGAGCATGCTAAGCGGTCACCTGGTCGGCTGGCTGTGGTATAGACGAACCTGCAGTTACATTCAGCTCCCACCGGGTCCCCGCGGATCCTGCAAGACTCATCAGCTTCCTTTTGTAAACGGAGAAAGTGGGATCTGAGCTTGTGGGGAACCTGCCCCTTGATAGCAGGGTGGCGAGCAAAAGCGGCATGATTTGAACCCAGTGCTCTTTCCGGCTCGTCGCATGTTCCCAGCCCTGGCTGCGTTACACCTCTAGGGCTAGTAACCCTGCCAGCAGCCACAACAAACTCTCACCGGTGCCCCTGGAACTTGAGGCCCCACCCAGGCTGCGTGGGGGGCTCTAAGGTGAAGATCTCCGGAGGCTGAACTCCAAGGGCGGAGCAGATGCCGAGTGACAGTGCAGGAAGCCTGACAGTGCAGGAAGCCGCGGGAGGGGACGGTGGCAGTGGCCAGCCCAGAGTGGTGACCCCTGCATAGACCTCTCCAGGAGCTTTGCTCCCCTCGGACAGCACCACACTTGGGGGGCTTTGTCTTTGGAGAGCCACTGGCAGTGGCCGAAGACCCAGGCTACAGAACTGATCTGGAAAGGCACAGGCGGAAAGGTCGGGCCACGGCTACCGGGTGAGGAGTAGTGCGGCCACCTCTGGGGCGGTGAGGAGCCGTGCAGCCTCCCAGGGAGGCCGAGGCAGGGTAGGGTTTGCGTCTGGCTCTGTCGCCCTGGAGGCTGAGGGTCAGAGGGGCTGAGGTCACACAGGGGAGAGCCGGAAGGTTCTCTGGCTCTGCCTCCTCATCCGCACAGTGAGGCTGTTTGGTGTCTCAGCTACGCCTGCTAACAAACAGCCTTAAACCTTTCGCTAAAGAAACCACCGTTCCGAGGGGTGCTGGGCAGTTCTGCCTGGGCGGCCTGGCAGTGTCCGCTGGGCTCCCTTACGCTCGGGCAGCCAGCGGGAGGTTCCCGGCCGCCCACGGCCTGGGTTGGCCTCACTTGCGTGTCCGGTGGTCAGAAAGGGGCACCTGGCTTGTCCTCTGTGAGGGCTCTCACCCACAGTGTCCAAGAGGGCGACAGGCCAGTGTGCACCGGACCTCTCCTTTCTCCTCTCTGGCTGGGCCTCTAAGCCAACCCTGTAATTTCAGCTGACCTGCAGAGGCCAGCTCTGTGTGTGGGCTGGGAGTGAGCGCTCTCATAATAATAATAGCTGTGATTATGATTAAAACCAGTTACTCACGTAGTTCCTATTTAAAGGACAAAAGAAAGAACATAGGGGAAAATTCCACATTGCAAATATCCTTTTTTTTTTTAATGTTTATTTGTTTTGAAAGAGAGAGTGTGCTTGAATGGGGGGAGGGGCAGAAAGAGAGGGAGACAGAATCGGGAGCAGGCTCCATGCTGTCAGCGTGAAGCCTGACTCGGGGCTCGATCCTAGGAACTGTGAGGTTGTGACCTGAACCGAAACCAAGAGCCAAACGCGCAACCGACTAAGCCATCCAGGCACTTCTCTACATTGTAAATATTCTTAGGCTTCTTCTTAAAACAAGTGTCAAAAGTCATGTTAAGAGGGGTCAACTTTATAACCCTGCTGGTCCCCAAGACCACTGTGTCAGCAGGAAGCCCTAATGCATGAGTGCTGCTTCAGGTTTTCCAGATGCTGTCACCTGTGTTCTCTCTTTTGAGCACCCAAACCAACCTTGTGAGAAAAGATGGAAGGGATATTGTTCAACTCTCATTGTATGGCTGAAAAGAGAAAGGACATGTAAGAGAGGACTGTCCAAGGCTGGTTGGAGAGCAGGGACTTGGACTGTAGGGGTGATTTTCCTTCCACTTTCCCTCACAATCCTGACTCATCATCAGTAGTGGCCCACTAGGACCCCTGGATCATTCTCTTTTCTAATGAAACTTACTTGGCTCTCATTTAACAATATGATGCATTGCTTCTGGCAACAGATGTTCTGCTAGAAGAAGACTAAGCTTTGGGTTGTGAGGGATCCAATAGCTAATTTGAAATGAAAATCACCCTATTTGAATTGTCATTTCGAGAGTCTCTCTAAGGTACATTGCCAAGGACAGGACTGATAAATATATGCTGTGATTTATCTCTGAGCATCTCTTTCTAATTTAAATGGAGTCTTCCTTCTTCTGGAGCTTTTCAGAGATGATCACACATATACCCGCTAAACCACTACGATCAGGCAGATTTTCCTGTAACTTGAGATTTGTTTCCCCCGTGTTTCCTGAAGGCTCGGAGGACGTTCGGCGTGGCTGTCCCCTTCTCGTCTTGCAGATGACTTGGCGTGCCTCTGAGCCATGGTGGAGCCCACGAGGAGCGCAGGAGTTGCAGGCAGGCAAGGAAGGACTGCCCTGCGACCTGAGGGTGGCTGCCCCTGCCCTTGTCTGAGGTCTAGCACAGCCCTGGTGAGCACGGAGATGGTCACGTAGAGGGGCTCTTGCACCCTGGGGAGCAGAAAGTGAGCCCGGTTGGCATTCTAGTCTCAGGTTGGTCACTCAGTTGCTGTGAGACGTTCTGTGTATCCCTGCACCTCTCTGAGCCTCTGGTTCTTCACCCTAAGCCCGCACACCCTGATGCTGAAGCTACAATGGGGATTGCTCAAGGGGGCAGACCGGGTGTTGGCCTCTCCTACCGCACGACGGGTTGTCTTTTCCGACGTGGAAGAGAATTTGCTTCTTCAACTTAATTTGCAGCATCCCAGCCTGTCAGGAAGTGCTAGTTCGGAGGTATTCACGTGAACCTCGGTGGTTCCAATTTTGTATAATCAACGGCAAGATAGACATTCTGTTAATTTCACATGGTGGATTCTTGCAGCTTAAGTCATGATGCAGAGTGAAAAAAAATGCTGTGGATAAATATTGCCTGAACTCACTCAAACTTGTGATAGCATAAAAAAATGATTCCTTAAGTTGTTAAACCCTGAGCTCTCTGATTCATAGATTCTCAAAGCCAACCCTTCTGTTTTCTCTTTAATGCTTTATGGAGTATAATCCCTGGGATGAGCACAAAACTGGAGTAAGTTTCTAAGACTATCATAGTTCGTAGGACCCTTTCTCAAATGTCATCTCGTTTGGTTGGCACAACAGCCCGGTGGTGGATTTGGCTCGGAGCGGAGAACGCACCCAGCTTCCTGCCCCGGTGCCCGGCTCCCGAGTGGGCCTCCCTCCCTGCCTTGTTTTCTGGAGGTTCAAATGACACAAGCATCGAAAGGAGTAGCTCACCCTTTTGAGTTCTGGCAGAAGAAGCCTTTGGGGATCGTTTGAGGGGCTGGGGCAGGAAGGGCTGCAGCCCTAGCCTGTGTGCCCTGACTTTCGGGCGCCTGGACCTCACAGCCGCCTAAGCTCACTGCCGTCTTGATTAAAAGCCCCTGAGGGCAGGACCCAGACATTCTTATGTTCTTATGTCCCCCCCTTTCTTCCCATTGCAAGGGCCTTGTAAATGCATCTTGAAACTACCACAGAGAGGGTTTCCTAGACAAACAGATTGCCACCAATTTCATTTCACAGGGGCCTTGCACTTGCTGTCCTGGGGGGGGGATTTGTGACTCGTGGCTGACCCCAGTCTCTGTGCACTGTCCATACAGTCACCTAAGTCTAAAAAGAGAAACGACTCATCCTTCGTATTGTTTTTTAATGTTTACTTGTTATTTGGTTTTTGAGAGAGACAGAGACAGAGACAGAGCATGAGCAGGGGAGGTGCAGAGAGAGAGAGAGAGGCAGACACAGAATCTGAGCTGTCAGCACAGAGCCCAGTGCGGGGCTCGAACCCTCAAACCGTGAGCTCATGGCCTGAACTGAAATCAGACACTCAACCGAGCCACGCAGGGCCCCTCCTCATCCCTTGTATTCATATGGTTATTTGACATCTAGGAACGGCCAGTTTAATTCTTCCAGCACCTGTAAGGCGGGTGGTCTAGGTTTCCCTTCTAGATGCGCCAACGGAGTTTTGACCTCACACGAAGCGCCCAAGGCTCTGCGGCGGCTCGTGCTTCTGATTCCACGTTCACGTCGTGGTTCTCAGCCCAGGGTGGAGCATAACTGACTCGGTGCTTGGACAGAGTGCTGTTCAGAGACTCCTGAGTTTGTATGTTGGCTGCCGTGGCCTGGGCGGTCCGAAAGGCCAGGACAGGGAGAAGCCAGGGTGTGGGGCTGCGTGTTCGCTTGGCTAGTCATCAGCAGTGAGTTGTCTGTTGCTTTGGGGAGATATTTGGTTGGGGACCCACCTCGGTGCCTTCCCTCCCTCCCCGCTCCGTAAGAGTTACTGATGGGCACTGGCAGGAGGCAGCCGGAGGGCACCCCATCGTAGCTGAGCACATCTTTCTCTTTCTAATACATGCCACTAGCTGCTCGGGGCAGTGGGCAAGTCCGTCTAGAGAGGGAAGGCAGCCCAGCTGGTGGGAGCAGAAGGGGGCGTCAGGCTTGCCCGCCCGGAGCAGCAGGGAGTGGGGGTGGCAGGGGCCTGCACGCATGAGCGCAAGTCTTGGACTTATTTAACTTTTCCATAAGTTGAAGGATAGGAACAAAGGAAGGTGAACCAAGGCTGGTTCTAGAACCTGAAAGCAGTGTGGGGATGGACCCGGAGCTGGGCCAAAGCCGCTGAGACCTGCTAGGTTCTGAGCACCGCTGGTCACTCTGTTGGGCTGTTGGGGAGTGCTTCGTCAGGGGAGGGAGGAGTTCAGGCCCTGTTCTTCCAGCGCCCCTCTGGCCATCACCCGGGTGAGGGGAGCCTGCCCTTTAGAATCCTAAGATGTCTCCTTTGCAACTATTCAGCAGCAAAAACACTCATATCCGTCACGGGTGTGGCCTAAAGTCACTGGCTGGGGGCCCTGGGGTGGATTTGGCCATCAGAGTATTTAAAAAAATGTTTTTAAGTGTTTATTTACTTTGGGGGGAGAAAGAGAGAGAGAGAGAAGGGGGGAGGGGCAGAGAGAGAGGGAGTCCCAAGCAGGATCCACACTGTCCATGCAGAGACTGATTCGGGACTCAAACTCATGAACTGTGACATCACAAGTGGAAGTCAAGAGTCAGATGCTTAACCGACTGAGCCACCCTGGTGCCCCTGGCCATCAGAGTATTAAAAAAATTTTTTTTAAAAATGTTTATTTGTTTTTGAGAGAGAGAGTGTAAACAGGAGACAGAGACAGAGAGAGGGAGACACGGAATCCGAAGCAGGCTCCATCCAGGCCCCGAGCTGTTAGCACAGAGCCCGATGTGGGGCTCAAACCCACAAATGCGAGATCATGACCTGAGCTGAAGTCTGACACGTAACTGACCGAGCCACCGAGGCACTCCCAGAGTATTTTTATGTAGCCAGCAGAGTGGATCTTTCATTTGCTTTAAAAAATGTGAATCAACAATAAAAAATGAAGAAATTGTCTGAAACAATCCAGATTTCCAGCTTTCATCAAAAATTTAGACTCTCTGGCCACGTGGAGCAGCTTTCCTTTGTAGCACTGTGTATTTGAACAGGGTACAGCCGCCCCCCTCAAAGGGGTCACGTGTTTAAAGCTAGCCACGGCCCCCACGGCCCCCACGGCCCCCACGGCCCCCCAGTGTCCCTGACATGGAGGAACAGGGTCAGAGGCTGTTTCTACGCTGCTCCTGTGGTTGTTTTTCCTTCAGGTGGTGAAGGATTGTCTGTTTCCATGTCTCTCCCCAAAAGGGGAACAGGAGATGGCGTTTTTAAATTTAAATTTAATTTTTTAAATGTTTATTTTTGAGAGTGGGAGAAGGGAGAGAGACGGAGAGAGAGAACGGGGGGAGGGGCAGAGAGAGGGAGATACAGGCTTCTGGCTCTGAGCTGTCAGCACAGAGCCTGACCGGGGCTTGAACCCACGAACCATGAGATGACGACCTGAGCCCAGGTCGGGTACCCAACTGACCGAGCCACCCAGGCGCCCTGAGATGTTTTATCATGACGCAGGCTTTCTCCTGCTGTGACCTTCCTGGGCCCAGCAGCCGTTTGCACCCGAGACCATTGGAATAAACAGACTTGCTCAGAGGAAGGAGGTGGGTGACGAGGAGCGTCTGTGACCCGACATCTCCAGATGCAGGGGTCCCCAGGGAGAGGGCTGGGCGGGGGCTCTGCAGGGGCAGGTGGCTGAGAGCCTGGTGGAGTCCGGTACAGCTTAGTCAGGTGTAGCCGGTTGAGGGCAATCGGCATCTCACCAGGACCCGGAGCCGGTTGCTCCGAGTCTAGGAGTTCGTTAGGTGAGGCTCCCTTTGCAAATCCCGGAACGACGGTTTCTCACTTGGCAGTCCCTAGTGTTACAAAGTCAGTCACGAATGCGGGGTTAAATGAAGCAGCCACCCGGTTTGTGTGTACGTGTGCGTGCGTGTGCGTGTGCGTGACACACCATGTGTGGTTTCTTGGAGTCGGGGAAAATCTGTCAGCCTTTCTAATACTGACTTAGTTTTGACAACAGAATAAGATGTATTTTGAACACATGCACGTCCTGCCTTTTCCAAAGGGGGGCTAGTGAGTGTGGGGCCCCGGAGGAAGGAGGGGGTGAGGCGGGGCTTCTTTCGGGGGGGTGTGCTCATGGAGCTTTTTCTGGGGACAAAGACGCTGGGCGTCTGTGGGCCACCTGGACGCCAGTGGCCTCTTGGGCTAGTCCCAAGGGCAGAGAGGGCAGGGGACCTCCCTTTGGACCTCAAGCTTCATTGTTCAAGGTGACTCAAAAACCAAATCTTCTCTGGCCCCCTCTCCATCCTCCCCTGGGCTCCCAAGACAGGGTTCTGCAACGCCACGTGAAATGGGAAGCGATCTGGGCAGAGTGGCCTACGGAATAGAATAAATCCTTTGAACCAATTGTATAAAAATGCAAATTTAAGGCAAGCAATTAAAAACACATAGAAATTAGAGATTTGGATTTTGCAGAGCAAGCTTTCTACAGCCACTCTCTGATCTCTGTGCAATTTATCTGGATTCCGTCAGTGGTGGCCGGGCTGGATTTTGATAAAGAGCCACAAATCTGTCCCTCTCCAGCTTCTGTGACGTGCCACACACTCCATTCAAGCTGAAGTCTCTGCACGATCCCTTGCATAATTTGAAGTTAATCATTTGTACTTCACAGCCTCTGAGAGGCCTCAGACTTGGGAGGTGGGGACAGATTTGGCTTTTTAATCGCCTTGTATATTGTGTAGCTCGAGATAAATGACACCGACTGTCTGAAATCTACATTCTTGCTTCTGATGCAAAACTGTAATTAATTTTGTGCAGTGTTTCAGAATTGATCGTGGTCACTTGAATTTCTAATTTTTCATTCACTTCAAAGACCCTGGGTTTTTTTCTTCCTTCCCTCTCCCCTTTCCTTAAAGGAATGTGCTCAGGGTAGGGGAGCGCTCTGTGAGGCCTGTGCGCTAGAGGATCCTCCTAACGCCTCTTTTTCAATAAGGTGAAACAGAGGTCAGGCCTATGGCTCCTGTTTATCTCTGAGCTCGTATTCAGACGTACTTCCCGACTTAGAGGAAATACTATCAGAACTTATTAAAGGATAACTAAACAGTTTGGCAGCACTTACGTGCTGTAAAAGGCTCAAAAGTTTCATTCACACATCCTATTCACTGTAAGACAATTAAGCACAATTTAGGCAATAATTACCCTAATTAACTACACTATAATGTTTGTATTCAAGATTATGGCAACGTTGTATCACTTCACTCTTTAAATAATAACAAGGTTTCCTAATTTCTCTGTATTGATAGTTGTTGTATGTGATTCTTTGTTTGGTGTATTTCACTGTAAAAATATTTGTCAGTGAAAGATTGAACAGTATGAATGAATTTGATTATGCCATTGTCAAAAGCGCCATGCATCACAATTCCTTGTTTTTAATCACTACTGTAAACCTTGCAGCCGGAGGGCATAGTTTTAATTTGGGTGTCTTACTAATGAAAAGAAAAAAATAATTGTTTTGCCAGGATTTAATAATAAGCAATAAAATCAGCCAACCAGATTTTACCTCTGCATTCAATCTCTTTTTTATTATAAAACATTTTTGTCCTTTTTTTAGATTACAGGCGTAGATACTGAACATTTTACTAATAAATATTTCAGTTTGCTTATGGAGGCTAATGCTGTCATCTGAATATGGAATTATATTTCTTTCATGCTTCATTATCATTTCATGGTAGTAATGACAGTGAGGCGATGGAATATTTACAGGCTTTTCAGAAGACATTTATCCAATACATTCCCTGAAGGGCACCTAGGCTTAAAGATACATTATCCTTTTCTAAAGCTCTGCCCAGACTCCCAATTCCCGAGTCAGCCAATCAGAACTTTTTTTCCCCCTGCAACACTTAACACAATGATGAAACTTCCCTCCCTTCCAGCCCTGCTGATGGGCCATTCATCCTGGAAGTTAAGAAAAATAGTCAGGGGGAAATAGGACTGTGGCCTCAGTTTACCCTGTCTGTGAAATGGGCATGTAACTCAGGCCTCCACTGTTACCTTGGGCCTTGGGTGTGACTTTGTTCCAGTTTTGTCTAAAGTGATTCTTTCACTTAAAGTGTTTGCTAAATGGTTTCCAAGCCTCTGGAGTTATTTGTCTTATTAGTTGTTGCTGCTATGAGGGTTGTAGATGGTGACGCTCAGGATGGTGAGGACCTGGGATTATGGTACAGAATGATGGTGCTTCTGATGGATGGCAGGGCCACTGGGAAAAGGCAGAGGTTGTCTGTGTTCCTGCTGTGGTCCTGGGGGCCAAGGGCAGGGTTTCCCTGGGGCCCCACAGAGCAGGGACCACACAGTAGGGGGTTTGGGGACCATGGACAATTGGCCAGCACATGCCCCGTCCACGTGGGTGGCTCTTCCTTGGCTCTTGACACCTGGATGGACACAGGCTCAGTATCATTGGATCTTCTGGTTTTTTTTTTTAAATGTTTATTTATCATTGAGACACAGAGAGACAGGGCATGAGTAGGGGAGGGGCAGAGAGAGAGGGAGACACAGAATCCGAAGCAGGCTCCAGGTGCTGAGCTGTCAGCCCAGAGCCCGACGCGGGGCTCCAACCCCCAAAACTGTGAGAGCATGACCTGAGCCGAAGTCGGACGCTTAACCGACTGTGCCACCCAGGCGCTCCTGATTTTTTAAGGGAAACCATAAATCTGGATTTTTCCTTTGAAATTTCCTACTTTTATTTTTATTTTATGAAAAAATATTTATTTTGAAAGGGGGAGAGGGGCAGAGAAAGAGAGAGAGAGAGAGAGAGAGAGAGAGAGAGAATGAGCATCTTAAGCAGGCTCCATGTCCAGCACAGAGCCCGCTTCGAGCTCCATGCAGGGCTCCATCTCACGAGGTGAGATCGTGACTCGAGCTGAAATCAGCAGTCAGAAGCGGAACTGCCGGAGCCATCCAGGCGCGCCCCCTTCTGGTGTTTAAATACTGGCCATGATTTCAGATCTTCTCAGACTCCTGGGGCAAACCAGATTAGACTGCGGGCAGTACTGAGGACCGCGAGCCGCCAGGGTTGGGCCTGTAGTCGAGGGGCGCCAAGAGGGTATTCGTAGCGGTTTTGTGGGCAGGACATGGAGGTAGAGGGGGCATCCCCATCCTGTGGCGCGGGCCGCTGCTCCCGGGAGGGTAGGGCTGTTGGTTCCTCTCCCTGGTCCCCTTGTTCTCCCGGCTTAACCTGTCCATTGTGTTTTGGAGAGGCATTGAGTGGCTAGTCTTGTGTGACTTTGATCTCTTCTAAAACTTTTCTCTGAGACAGGCTGACGTTTGTCGGACGATGCTGATGCCTGTCACACCCGCATCCCTGTTCTCGGAACAGCTCTAGCTGTGGCTTCACCCCAGCTTTTGGACCCTACCTGAGGGCTGCAGCTGTTTCCCAGCGAAAGGCATCGCTGGCGCTATTTCCCAGAACTGGGTGAAGGGAAGGAACATTTAGGCGCACAAATCATGGGCAAGCCTGTCGCCTGGGGCGGCGGGGGGAGTTCCTGCTGGCCCCTGGGTGCCAGGCTGCTCAGGAAAGTGCTGGGTGCGCAGTGGGACTTTGCTGTGGGAATCTTCTTGGAGTCTCCCGCCTTAGGCTGATGCTCAGGGGCAGACTGCTCTTTGGCAAAGGCACTCCGCTGTGATGCGGCCAAGATGGCTTGTGTCCCTGTCACTTCGCCACTGTCACGGTGGGCGGGAAGCTGGAGATGTGTCCGGAGGGCGGTGAGTGGTGTGTGTGGGACGCAGGTGCCGCAGCTGACGGGGAGCCCGGTGGACTTGCCACTGTGACGCTGATGGGGACCCGCCCTGTCCCCCGGGGCAGGATCACTGCTGAGGATGCCGTCCTGAACCTGGTCTTACTGGCATCTCTCTAATTCAGAGGAGAGGAGTGAGAACCCAGCTCTCCCTGGGGAGAACGGGGACACTGGTTTTCTCCGGCGTGTCCTTCTGCAGGCTTGTCTATATTTAGGTTTCCATATGATTAAGAAGCAACAGGATGTGAGACTTTCTGGTCTGTGAGGGAAGATGAGTCAGTCTGGCCGTAATTGATTTGAAAAAGGAAGCGGTGCTGGCTCCCCTCCCCCACCTGCCAAGTGCATTATGTTGTTCTGTTCCGGGATTGCTGCCGGGCCGGGTGGGAGAGGAGGACCTGGGAACTTCCACCGTCCTCTAGAACGAGCCCCAGCCAGGTGGCATTGAGGGGCCAAGGCTGTGCATCCTGGGAGCAGGAAGGGATTTATCGAGGAGAATTCTGGGGGCCCCCATCTTTTTGTGGTTGTGCCTTGATATCCAGCCTGAGAACGGTCCGCCACTTCGGGTCTCATTTACACCCCTGCAGAATCCAGATGTGGTCAGGTCCCATCTACTTGGGACCAGGGTCCAAGTTTCCTCCAATGATTGGGCTGCTGGCCTCAGAGGAGGCAGAGTGTTTGCGGAAAGCCTGGATGGAGGGCTGGAGGGGGTGCCTGTGCCTGCCCGTCCTGAGTTTGGAGCCTGGTTTTGCTTTTTTACTCCTTTCTCCCTGGTCACAACCCTGGTTCTCTCCGGAGAGCTTTCACACCCGGATAGGATTGCCAGGTGAAACAGGATGTTCAGTGAAATTTAAATTTCAGGTAACTACTTTTTTTTTGCATGAATATGTTTCAAATACATGTGGGACATACTAATCTTAATTTTTTTCCTTTAGGATTTCTTTTAGTATTTATGAACAGTACCTTAAAAATATAAGTATGTGTCATGCATATTTGGGACATATTTATACTAAAAACTTATTTGTTGTTTATCTGAAATTGAAATGTCACGAGACATTCTGAATTTTAAAAAATTTATGTTTTTTATTTATTTTTGAGAGACAGATCGCGAGCAAGAGAGGGGCAGAGAGAGCGGGAGACACAGAATCCGAAGACAGCCTCCAGGCTCTGCGCTGTCAGCACAGAGCCCGACGTGGGGCTTGAACCCACGAACTTGAGCTGAAGTCGGATGCTTCACCGACTGAGCCACCCAGGTGCCCCAGGCATCCTGAATTTTTAAAAAATACTTATTTTTGAGAGAGAGCGCGTGAGCGCATGCACAAGTGGGGGTGGGGCAGAGAGAGGGAGACAGATCCCAAGCAGGCTCTGTGCTGACAGTTTGAACTCTCGAACTGGGAGATCATGACCTGAGCTCTAGTTGGAGGCTTAACTGCCTGAGCCACTCTGGCACCCAGGTCCTGCATTTCCCCCCTAATCTTGGTGATGCTAATACAGAGACCGTGCATTTCAGATACCTGGAGTGTGCTGGAGCCTGCTAGAAAGACTTGACCTTCTTGGTACTCCTATCTGTTTGGAAGCAGAGGGGGGGCTATACTGAAAGCAGGTTCCCTTAAGCTGGTCCATATTGCTCATGGTGGGGGGCACTTGTGGGGAGAAGCACTGGGTGTTACATGGAAACCAATTTGACAATAAACTATTATTAAAAAAAAATCTCATTGGAATTTTGTGAGCTGAGCGAACTTCTGCCTCACTCGTTCCTACGCCTGTGGAATGAAAGAAGGTGTCAGGCAGAATGCCTGTACTAATGTCTCCCCCACGTGTCCCGGCCCTCCCCCAGCATCCACAGAGATCCCACAGCCCCCGAGTCTGCCCCTCCCGTGTCTGGGCTCCTCCTGGCTCAGGTCTGCGAGGTCTGTCCTTCTCCCAGAGAGGCTTGCCTGCCAGGCGAGGGTGGGAACAAGACTTCCTCACTGGGCCGAGAGGAGCAGGGGAGACTCCTTCCTCCCTACACTTTCCTCCTCCCCCTCCACTGGCCTCAGCTCAGGCTGAGGTGTAAGGAATGGTCCCAAGAGATTAGCAGTAGTTTTTCAACCCTGATTTGTCTTGGGCTGAGCGGGAAGGGTGGGAGGGTGCTTGGAGAAACATTACCTTTGTTATTTTGTTTCCTCCCATATTGTTTGAATTCCTTGCAAAAAGCCCCTGTTATTTTTAGAACATAAACACCAGCCATGATGAAGAGGAAATACAATGCGAGGATCTAGAAGCTTTTGCCAGGTGGGTAATGAGGCCAGCAAGGAAATGCGCTCCTAGACATTTGAAATGTATCTCCAAACTTTTTCCCACTCCTGGATGAGGGGAGGGGACAGCAGTTCCGACATAAAAACCAAACCATGATGATACGCCCACACAGTGGGTCCAGTTCCTCTTTGAGAGGGTCTGGGACTCCCTCCATTGGGGTCAGAGGGACCAAACCCTGGAGCGACCTGCTGTTCACTGATCCTAACTGAAATCCCCAGAGTGGCGCTGGGAGTGCCCGCGTCACTCCTGTGACACTTTCTTGGCCTGGGTGACCTGGTGCCATGTGGGGTCTGGCTGAGTCAGTGCCAGCAGGATTCCAGCCCAAGCAGAGGGCTCAACCCCTGCGGTGGAACTTGGAAATGCTCGGCACCCAGCCCACCACAGACGGCCCGGGTCGCGATTGGAGGCCAAGGTTCCAGGTCTGCGGTGCCCTCCAACGTCTGCCCGGCCAGCCCTTGCTTCTCCCAGGCCGGCAAGGAGGAGACACATCATATTTTTGACGTAGGGCTCCAATCACAAAAAGCAGTGATGGCTCCTGCAAATGTATCGATTTGTTTTTCCTCCATAGACCTGTGTGCTGTTTGTAGGTAGAGGGGGAGAGAGCCTGCGAACAGAGTCGAATCTACTTCTTGGAAGCCTGGGTTATCAAACTCATTAATCTACATGTCAAGAGGCTAGGAATGAATAATTGCGTGTAGAATTTATCTGCCAACATGATAGCTACTTTTCAGCTCTCCCCTCAGAGCTCCAGCACCGCGGTGCCCCTTATTAGACGCTTTGTCTTCTCCACGCGGCGGCGGCATCAGACCTCGGCCCTTGCGTGGACGGGGGCGGGGACACCAGGAGTGGCCTGAGCCTGCTGCGGTCCCCGGCCCACGCAGAGAGGTGCGGCGCCCTGTTCGTGCTCTGCGGTGGCGGTCCCATCGGAACGGTGGCTGATTAGGCACAAATGCCAAGCCCCCTCGGCCCTGGCAGTGCGAGATCCTCCTTTTCTGATGTAGTGGAAGGTCACTTCCTGCCTGAGTGGGGGCAGGGGTGTTCCGCACCTTCGCTGTCCTCTGTCCCCAGTAGAGCGGAGTGATTTGAGGGGGGGCGCTGGGGTCACTGGGTGGGCTGGAGCTCACCCCCTTCACCCCCAGTGGGTTGGAGACACTCGGCAGAGGTCAAGGTGCTCTGGGAGCTGAGTGGACGGCAGAGGCCGTGCAGGCCTTACGCTCTAAGGCAGCGTGGCCGGCACCCCTTAGCAGAGGGGCCCACGAGGACCAAGCGCCCCTCCCGCCCCGGAGCCCCTCGCCCGCTGCAGGCTTCAGGAAGCCGCGGAGGCACAGAGTGGACAAGCGGTCTTTGCCTCGCCCTGTCGTCGGGTGCATGCAGTCAGTACTTTCCGCAGCGACCCCCTTGCCAGGAGCATCCCCGGGCAGCCTCTGCCTTGTCAGCTACATTTATGATGTGCTCATAATTAAATGTCCGCCAAGCTCGCGGCGCGCTGACCACAGAGGGGCCATAAGCTGTAAGATAAATGAGACGGGGAGATGTAATATTGCTTCACTCGTGGGCTTCGGCTGATGTTCAGGATTGTCAGTGATAATTATTAATATGTGACCTGGTTGAGTCTTTACGTGAACGATCACAATTTTAATAAAGTGGTAAACCCGGAGCTCACCCTATCGCACATCCCGCATCTGACACCCCCACTTTACACTCGCAAATTTTAGAAGAGCCCTTCTTTCCTCTGTTTTGCAGGTGGTATGACAACCCAGTAATGGAAGCTTACACCCAAATGCAAACTGATGCAAAATCTGGCAATGACAGAGCGTGCCCTCTTCCACGCCTGCAAGAGGAGAGGAGAGGCATGGGGCGGGTGTGGAGGGCGGGGCCGGGTGTTAGCAGGTGCAGGTCTGGCTGGTTCATTCCGCCCAGCAGGGCTGGAGGACCAGGTGGCCACTGTGCCTGCCTGCTGCTTGCATTGCTGTTGTGAAGCTGACCCCGTCGGTACCCTCTCCAGACCCTCCCCACCCTTTAATCGGCTTCTGGTGTGGTTTGCCCTCAGCAATCCCACCCACCGGCTTTCTCAGGGGCGTGTCTTTTGGACACTAGAACCATTTGACCTGAAAGGAGGACTGGAACCACGTGGAGGAATTCCGTGTGTGTTCCAGCGCCCAGGGCGGTCCGGGGCCAAGGGCTGTGGTGCGGGAGGAGAGAGGCCCGGGTCTCTGCCGCAAGAGGCAGCACAAACATCAACGTATAACTTATGACTTAGGAAATGCTAGTCTATGTGATTTGAGACATTGTTTGAAAAACTTAATTCAAATGTTAAAAATTAACTTTTGAAGGTAAGTTATTTTTTTAAATATATTATACAAAAATTAATAATCCAAATATGAAATACCAGGTCATTTAATAAGCATCTAAGGAGCATTTGGGGAGGAAACAATTGCATGAGGTTTAGAGGAAGAGAATACAAATGTTGCTAACTTCAATGTGTTAAAAAAGAGAACTGAAAGACTCAATTTCCTTTCCGTTTTTAAAAATTAGGAAAATGCTGAAATTTAATATAATGGTTAAATGACACTTTTGAAACACTTAAAACCACTTAGTAGTTGAATTGTAAACTGGATCACTGCTTATTGACTGCAGTCACAAGGGTAATAGATTTCATACATCAAGGATAAGGCAGAAAAGGAAACACAAAAAAGCAAAAAAAAAAAAAAAAAAAAAAAAAAAAAAAAAAAAAAAAAAAAAAAAAAAAAAAAAAACAAAACCCAAAAAACACCCCAAACCAAAACCCACCCCAAATGGCTAAAACAAGATATACAAGATCTATCAGGCAAAACAAAGTAGGATACTATGGGGACAGAATATGGGCATCGGATGAAGTAGAAATGGGGGGAAAAATGTTAGTTACAGCAGAGAAACTGTTTTTATTGATGATTGATGTCTACTTTACACCGACGTGCTGTCATTTGTAAATTCTTAGATTTATTATTCAATAAATACTGAGCTAAGGGTGGTGATTCAATGCTAAGCAAGGCAGGTGTGAATCCTGTCTTCCTTGGGCTTATAGTCTAGTAGACTGAACTAGTCAAGGATCCTAATGAGCCAAGTGACATCAGGGTGAAATACGGTGGGCAAATCGTTAGGAGTAGAAGACGTGGAAAAATTCACAGTTGTGCTAGAAAACTTTAAGACACTCTTTTGATATTTGGCGGATTTTGTAGGCAAAGATTCTACAGACTTAGATAGTTTCAAATAATAAAGTTGTTTCTTAAACTGAGATGTTTCTTAAAATAAGAGATTATATCAGAGTCCATGAAATATTCACAAAGCATAATATGTATTGGCTAGAAAGAGAGCAGCCAGTAATTCTAAGTGGATGAATTTTTAAAAAGGAACAAAAAAGGGCAATTGAAAATCTTCATTAGTAATTAAAAAAATTAAGACCTCTCTGAAATAACTTTACTTCAAAGAGGAAATCAAAGCTCTATTTAGGGACCAATGAGAAAATAAGGACAATGAGAACTCATGGTGTTTGGTTAAAGCTATACCCAGAGGAAAATACATAGCTTTAAATACCAAATTATTAACATAGAGTAAAAATATATGAATCAAGCATTCAACTCACAATAAATTAGAAAGACAACAATTGGACAAACTTAGAATGATATTGATAAAGACAAAAGATACTGTTAGTGAACCAGAAAACAGAAGATTGTCAAAGAATGGGAATGAGATAAAGACATTTGAAAAGTTATTCAAGTAAAACAGAGTGAGAAAACACATGTGATGGCATTAGAAATAACAGAGAAATATTCATGTATTCTGAAAAGTTAAAAAATGGTAGAAATATAGTATATATTAACATAGAAATGTTGTGGAAATGGGTGATCTTCTAGGAAATTTTATGTGATGAATTTTAATGGTAGAATAGTTGAATAACAAAGGAAGGAAGTGGAAAAGTGTTAAAACAGATACTTGTATAAGAAATTCATTTAAATCTCTTAAAGGGAAGAGGATGATCATGCAATAATTATAGATGGAAAGCATCCCAATTCACCTTATAAATTAAGCATAATCTTACACCGAACCCAACAAAAGTAGTAAACAAACCTACAGATCAACTTCCCATATAAGCATAAATGTGAAAGTCATAAAAATTAACTCAGTATCCATATGTATATTTTTGTATATGTAGGTCTTATATCGATAGCTAAGCTTTATCGAGGTATAATGGATAGGCAAAAGTTTGCACCTGCGTAATAAATACATCTTGACAAGATTAGACACATGTACACACCCATGAGGCCATCACCACAAAGTACTAAACATATCCAACACCTCCAAACATTTCCTAGGGTTCTTGTGTGTGTGTGTGTGTGTGTGTGTACGCACGTGCATGTATTTGCTGGTAGAAACACTTAACGTGACATCTATTGCCTTAATGTATTTTAAAGTACACAGCACAGTATTTTAACTATAACTACTATGTTGTACAGCTGACTTCTAGAACTTGCTTATCTTGTGTAACTGAAATTTTATACCCTTTCAATGACAATTCCCCATTTTCTCCTCAGCCTGGCCTTTGGCAAACATTACGTTCTCTGCTATTATGAGTCTGACAGTTTTAGATTCCTCATATAAGTGGAATCATGCAGTATTTGTCCTCCTGTGACTGGCAGGCTTCACTTACCGTGTCCTCTCCATTCATCCAAGTTGTCACAAATGGCAAGATTTTTCTTTAAAATCTTTAAAGAATCTTAAAATGATTTAAAAATCATTTTAAAGGGCTGAATAATATTCCACTGCATGTATATTTTCTTTATCCATTCGTTTGTTGATGAACGCTTAGGTTGTTTCCATGTCTTGGCTGTTGTGAACAATGCTGTAATGAACACGGGGATGCAGATATTTATTTAAGATCTGAATTTCAGTTCTTTTGGACACCCACCCAGAAGTGAGCTCATATGGTGGCTCAATTTTTAATATTTTGACATGCCCGTACTCTTTTCTGTAGTGGCTGCACTATTCTACATTCCCACCAATAGTGTAAAAGATTTCCAGTTTATCCACATCCTTGCCAACATGTTTTTTCTTGTTCTTTTCCTTCTCCTCTCCCTCCCCTTTCCTTTCTCATCTCCCCCCTCTCCCTCTCTCCTTTCCCCCTCCTCCATGTTCTTTCTCTGCTCTCTCTTCTTCTTCTTCTCCTTCCCCTCCTCCTCCTTCCCATTCCCTCCTTCCCCTCCGCCTGTCTCTCCCTCCTCCTCGTATCGTGTCCTAACAGATGTGGAGTGATACGTAATTGTCGGATTGATCTTCATTCTCTTCATAACCAGTTATGTTGAGTGCCCCTTCGTATGCTGGTGGCCATTTTTATTCACATTTATTCAGGTTCTTTGCCCATTTTTTAGTTATTTGTTTTCTTTTTTTGTTGTGCTATTGAGTTGTAGTAGATTCTTAAATATTTTCTATATTAACTTCTTACCAGATAGATGCAATTTTTTCTCCTATTCTGTAGGTTGCCTTTTCACTTGTTGATTGTTTCCTCTGGCGAGCAGAAGCTTTGTAGTTCGACGTAGCCCCACTTGTCTCTTTTGGGTTTTGTTGCCTGTGCTCTGGGTTCAAACCCAGGAAATCACTGCCAAGACCAATGTCAAGAAACTTCTCCTTATGCTCTTTGTCAAAGAGTTTCATAGTTTCAAATCTTACTTGTCTTTCATCCATTTTGAGTTGATTTTTGTGTGTGGTGTAAGAAAGGGGTCACATTGCATTCTTGTGCATGTGGACATCTAACTTTCTCAGCACTATTTGTATATTCTTGGCATCTTTATCAAAGATCCATCGACTGTATATATGTGGGTTTATTTCTGGGCTCTCTATTTTTTTCTATTGGCCTATGTATCTACCTTGATGTCAGTATCCTATTGTTTTAATGACTGTAGCCTTGTAGTATATTTTGAAATCAGAAAGTGTGATGCCTTCAGCATTTAGAGGCCAATATCCATCTTGAAATAGATGAAAAATTCAACAAAATTCTAACAAACCAAATTAAATAGCACAGTAAAAGGATCACATACCATGATCAAGTGGTATTTATTCCTGGAAAGCAGGATGGCTTAACATACACAAATCAATCCAAGTGTAGACCGCATTCACAGAAGGCAGGGTGAAAATTATATGATCATCCCAACAGATGCAGAAAAGACATTTGACAAAATCCATTACCCTTTCATGATAAAAAAACACTCAAGAATTAGGTATGGTAGGAGTGACTTCAGTGTAATAAAGACCATGCATGTTAATTAAGCCCACAGCTAACATCACACATAGTGAAAAACTGAACCTTTCCCTGTAAAATCAGGAACAAGACAAAGATTTCTCCTCTTGTCACCTCTATTCAACATAGTACTGAGAAACCTAGCCAGAGCAAGTAAGGAACAAATAGAAGACATCTAAATCAGGAAAGAAGAACTTAAATTGTTCCTGTATGCAGATGACATGGCCTTATATATAGAAAACCCTGAAGATGGGGCGCCTGGGTGGCTCAGTCGGTTAAGCATTTGGCTTCACTCAGGTCATGATCTCGTGGTTCGTGGGTTCGAGTTCCACATCGGGCTCTGTGCTGACAGTTAGCTCAGAGTCTGGAGCCTGCTTCAGATTCTGTGTCTCCCTCTCTCTCTGACCCTCCCCTTCCCTTCCCTTCCCCTCCCTCGCTCGTGCTTTGTCTCTCAACAATAAATAAATGTTATTTTTAAAAAATAATAATAGGGGCACCTGGGTGGCTCAGTCGGTTAAGCGTCTGACTTTGGTTCAGGTCATGATCTCACAGTTTGTGGGTTCGAGACCCGCATCGGGCTCTGTGCTGACAGCTAGCTCAGAGCCTGGAGCCTGCTTCAGATTCTGTGTCTCCTTCTCTCTCTGACCCTCCCCTGCTTGCACTGTCTCTGTCTGTCTCTCAAAAATAAATAAAAAGCAAACCCTAAAGACTCCACACAAAACTGTTAGAACTGATAAATTCAGCAAAATTTCAGGGTAAAAAAATAAACATAAAATTAGTTGTAATTCAATACACTAAAAATGAACTATCTACAAAAGGAAATGAAGAAGATAATTCTGTTTACAACAACATCAAAGAATAAGATATTTAGAAATAAACTTAAGGAGGTGAAAGACATACATTGAAAACTATAAAATATCAATGAAGGAAATTAAAGCAGATACAAACAAGTGAAAAGACATTTGTATTCATGGACTGGAAGAATTAATAGCGTTAAAATGTTCATACTATCCAAAGCACATAGATTCAATGCAACCTCTATGAAAATTTCAGTGGCATTTTTACAGAAATAGAAAAACAATCCTAAAATACATATGGAACCACAAAAGACCCCAAATAGCCAAAGCAATCTTGACAAAGAAGAAGACTAAACTTCTAAGAACAAAACAATATCTTTTGACAATAAGGCTTTATTCCAGCATTGTAAGGATGGTACCAAATTAGGAAACACCTAATTAAAAATTTATCACACCTGTAGGTCATTGGAAAAAGTATGTATTCATATGTAAAAAAGATATTTGCTCAGTTCAACATCCAGTCCTGCCAAAAGTTTTGATTAAGGTAGAAATAGAGGGACAATTCATTACGTTAGTGGTTTTCAACCAGGGATACTTGGCTCCTCAGGAGATGTTTAACAATCTCCTGATAATCAACATATTTGATTATTGTGATTTGGGGGTACAGGTACAGGTCAGGGTTGCTATAACCATCCTGCAATGCACAGGAAGGTTCCCTCCACCTCAACAAAGAATTCTCTAGTTCAAAATATCAATAATGCCGAGATTGAGAGATCCTAGTTTACACGATAAAGATAACCTGTCTGAAAATTATAGCCTATACCATACTTAAAATGGGAAACGTGGAAGAATTCTTGTGATAGTAACAAAAGAAAGTCTAAATAATTAGGTTATTATAATCAAAGGACTAAAAACAATGGGGAAGTAAATATTGGAATGGCCAAATCCAAATAATTGTTATTTTGTGATATGAAAAAGCTTAAGAATGTTGTCTACTTTTATACTGTATAAAGGAGTTCAGTAATATGTCCAATTATAAAACAGATACATAGAAATCAATAGATAGCCAGTATTTTAAAGTAGTAATAAAAGAGATAAAAGGGAAAGAAAAATACTCTAGTTCTATAGATGACACAAAATGCAAATTATTTAAAATAACCCACACAACTTAAGTAGGCTAGACACATATGAAAGAAATAAAAATTTTCTGAAGCTCATGTCAAAAAACTTCAATACAGAGATCTCCTCAAGTTGATTCATAAGTAAATCTATTTTGGAACAACTATTAAATTGTATTTTCTTGGGAATTTTACAAAATGCATGTAAAGCTAATATGGACTAATTAATATGCTAGAGCAACCAATAAGTATCTATCTACAGCAAATTAATTTACAAAGCCACATGGGAAAAGTGTGATACTGGCTCCAAAATAATAAATTAAATGAATGGAGAGAAACAGTGAGTCAAGAAATAAGCCCATCTGCATTAAAAGTTTGTGATGTGATTCATGTGCTATTTTAGGTCAGAGGGGACACATTAAAGAGGGTACAGAGGAATTCATATTACTAAAAAAAAATCTACCAAGATGATGTATTGGTTGTGCACCTTGTGTCCTTACAACTGTAGATTAGAAAATATAAAACAAAAACAAATAGAAATATAAAGATAAAATGACAAGTCTGCAATTAAAGTGGGACAAATTTCACACCTTTTAAAAGAGATGATTATTTCAAGTAAACAAAAATAGTGATGCATAGTGTTTAGATGACATAATGAACACCTAGTACTAACAAACTTACAGAAACCAGTCAAATTGATAATATTTTAGATGACAAAGGAAATCTCAGCAAATTATGAAATGTACAGACCTTATAGGCTTCATTCTCTGGCCAAATGAGAAAATAACAACTAAAGGAGAGATGAAATAAATCTCTATACTCATAAGAACACTTATAAAAAGTCTTGTGTTAATAAGGAAATAAAAAGTGGAAATTACCAACTATTTAGAGATAAGCAATGGAGCATTAAATATTAAAACCTGTGAGATGTGGCCAAAGCAGCCATCAGAGGAAAATTTATGGACTTAAATGCATAAATTAGGAAATGAGGGAAATTGAAATCAAATGGACCAAGCATAATATTCAGGATCCTAGAAAAATGACAGAAAAATCAAATCGCCAGAAAGTAGAAGGAAATAATAAAGCTAAAAACTGACATCAATAAAATAAACAAGAACAACAAAGCCATTAGAATTGATCAATAAAATCTCCTTCAAATTTTATTAAGAAAAAAAGAGTATAAATAAAAAGCCTCATTAATGAGATAAGGAGATTTCATTACAGTTACAGAGGAATTAACTTTTATAAGATATTTTATATTAATAACTTTAGAAAAGTAGATGAAATGCATGCTTTCATAAGAAATAAGTTACCAAAATTAACTCAAGAAGTCAGAAAACCTAAATATGCTAATTTCCATTGAAAAGATATGAAAGCTGGTTAAAGATAGACTCTTTTACAGAGAACATCAAACTCAGAGAGTTTTACTATTTAGTTCTACCACATGTTCAAGAAATAGACAATTCTTATGTTATAAATTGGGAAGATACTCATCTAATTTTATAAGCCTAGTGTATCTTTGACATTATAATCCTAACAGAAGTCAATGTATTATACAATATTCTTTTTTGATAAGCAAACAGCCATCCCCTAATATTCTTGTGTGTGAGAAATAGAAGAAAACTTCCATTATCAAGGTACAGATAGCTTCTGCAAATCTGTAAGAGTGGTGAAATCACCAGAAGTACTTCTATTCAGAACAAGAGAAAAACAAGGATTCCTAACACTTTCATATTCAGTATTGTATTGGAGGTCCTGGCCAATGCTATATAATAAGAAAAAATTTAAAAAGCATGTGAATATTGGAAAGGAAGAGATAATAATGTCATTTTGTTTTTTTGCATTTGGGTTCCATAGGAAGTACAAGATAACCCATTGAGAAACCATTAGAACTAATAAGAAAGTACTACAAGGTGGCCTGATACAAAATACACATATAAAAACCAATTGCTTTTATATACCAGGATAAAAAAGTAATAGAAAAAATTATTACTCAACTTTCATAGAATGGAAACTATAAAACTATAAAATATGGAAGTAAACACCAGATTGTTAAGGTGATTAATAGACCCAAATAGATAAAAGTATTTATATGTCACTGTTTTTGATGAGAATGCTTAATATTGTAAAGGCATGTATTGCTTCCAAATTAATCTATAAATTCGACATTTTTATGGAGCTTGTCAGGCTGATTAGAAAATGCATTTGGAAGAGTAAATGTGTGAAAAAAGCCAAGGTAATGTAGAAAAGAATATAATAGGTGTGCTTGCCTTATTAAATATCAAGACATATTCTATGGGGCGCCTGGGTGGCTCAGTCGGTTGAGCCTCCCACTTCGGCTCAGGTCAGATCTCATGATCATGGGTTCGAGCCCCGTGTCAGGCTCTGTGCTGACAGCTAGCTCAAAGCCTGGAGCCTGCTTCTGGTTCTGTGTCTCCTTCTCTCTCTGCGCCTCCCCCTCTCATGCTCTGTCTCTCTCTGTATCAAAAATAAATAAAACGTTAAAAAAAAAGACATATTCTAAAGTTATACTAATTAAAATGCAATGAGATTGGTGCCAAAGATTTAATTAGGACAGTGGAATAAGAGTCCAGAAACAGGTCTCTGTAGATATTCACTTGTGGAAAAATTGGCATTTCATAGTAGTGAGGGGAAAGAGTAGATTATTTGATGAATTGTGTGGAAAAAATTAGTTACTAGTTTGAAAAAATAAAATGTGGAAAATTTTATTTGGAAAAAATAAAATTATAGTTTTAACATTACATTATTCACTAAAGTAAATTCCAGATGTACTAAAGAGCTAAATGTTATACAAAAACAAAACCTAGAAATGTAGTGAAATAAAAATAGTACATAATATGCAAAGGAAAATATTGTGAATTTGTACAGATAAAATTATGTTTATTTCTTGAGAGCACGAGAGAGAGAGAGAGAAAGAGAAAGACAAAGGGAGAGGGAGAGAGAGAGACAGAGCAAGGCAGGGAGGGGCAATGACAATGGGAGAGAGAGAGTCCTAAGCAGGCTCCATGCCATCAGCACAGAGCCTGATGTGGGGCTGGAACTCATGAACTGTGAAGTCATGACAGCTGAAACCAAGAGTTTGATGCTTAACAGACTAAGCCCCCCAGGTGCCCCAGTGCACAGATAAAGTTGAAGGCTTATATATGAACATGGCTGGGGGCTCAGTCGGTTCAGTGTTGGACTCTTGATTTCAGCTCAGGTTGTGACCTCACTGTTACGAGATTGAGCCCCACCTTGGGCTCTGCACCAGGTGGGCATGGAGCCTGCTTAAGGTTCTCTCTCCCTCTGCCCCTCTTCCGCTTGTTTGTGTGTGTGTGTGTGCAGGCACCCACTTTCTTTAAAAAAAAAATAAAGGCTCTTATATGATAAAAGACACCATAAACAAATGAACAAACATACGCTGGTAGAAAATAGACGCAACATTGGTAAAAGACAAAGGATTAATATCCAAAATAAATGTAAACACTTACAAATCACTGAGGAACAAACCATTAAACCAAAAGGAAAAATGTAAAAAAATACAAATAGATAATTCATAGAAGGGAACTGAAAAGGAGTATAAAAAGTTACTCAGTCTCCCTAGTAATGAGGGGCATCCAAAATAATACACAAGGAGATATCATTATATTGAAAAAAAACCTGATATTATTGACTGTGGGGATGGTACGAAGAACCAAATTCCCAGCTTTGCTTGAGTATAAATTGGTCCAGATATTTTGAAGGGCAAGTTGGCAATGTCTGCTGAAATGAAAAATCCACAGATCACACAGCCAACGAGAACCAAGAGAAACACAAAAATGTGTAGGGAACTGTATTAATGATGTTCTTTGTAGTCTTGTCGATGATGAAAGGCTGGAAACAACCAAAATATACATCAATATAAGAGTTAAATAAACTGTGGTAAATCATATTGTACAACAGTTTTAAAAAACCTGAGGTTGATTTATATGAGCTAATATGGAAAGACAACCAGGATATATTGACATTTAAAAAAAAATAGGCTGCACCTTCATATGTATTGTATGATAGGAAACCCCCCAAACTATTTTTAAAAGAAAATAATGCTGTTAATTTTCTTTTACTGATGTGCATTGCAAGACAGCCTAGTCTCAGGGGTTTTTTGTTTGTTTGTTTTATTTTTTGTTTGGCTTTGTTTTTGTAAAATGGTAAGCTGGAGGTAGGGTGTTGGGAAGATAATGTAACTGAATACGTCTGAGGCACAGAGCCTTGCCTGACATGTGGTAAACACTCATAGGTGTTAGCTGTTTTTATTATGGAAATAATTCTGGATTTCTACACCTCATGCCGATAGCAGCAGTTACTTCTGATCAGAGAATCCAGCTGGAGATTGAATGAGTATTTTAGTCAAGGAGAAGTT
This sequence comes from Suricata suricatta, assembly GCF_006229205.1. Classification (NCBI taxonomy): domain Eukaryota; kingdom Metazoa; phylum Chordata; class Mammalia; order Carnivora; family Herpestidae; genus Suricata; species Suricata suricatta. The sequence goes on along the minus strand of NC_043715.1, from coordinate 38,867,351 downwards.
TTGCTTTGTCTGGATTATTTGATTTTTACCAAAAGGATGTATTATAATATTTCTGATGGAATTACATGGAAGTCAGTGGGGAATAGAAATGGTCCTAAGACAATCATTTAATCACTTGAAAAAAATAACGATAGAGCCTTATCATAAAGCTAGATCATCTCAGATGTATCAAAGATTCTATTGCAAAAATGAAACCACAAAAGAATAGGAACAAAGGCAAGTGTTGATTTAAAACTGAGGACAGGCTTTTAAACATGACATCAGAGGCAGAGAACACAAGGGAAAAAAGCCTGATGTATTAAATATAAATTGTTTTTCAAATAACATTACGAGTGAAATTAAAGTTTGTATAAGTTGTGAAAATAATTGATAATACACGTGCCAAATGGATAATATGGTCTTTTATTAGTAGCTTTTACAGATTAATAAGAATGAAATAGAAAAATGATCACGGAAAATAGACATGCAATTACTAAAATTAGAAATGTAAATGGACAATAAATGCATGTAAAGATTGCTTAACCTTGATAGTAATAAAAATATGCAGATCTGAACAGTCTTTTCTTATTGGTTGGCAAAAATTTTTTAAATATTATCAGTGCTGGTGAAGTTTCACTCAGTAAGACAGTTTTGCAATAAGGACTAAATGTCTTAAAAACAAGTATATTCTTTGATCCAGTGATGCATTTCCTAGAAATTAGTCAGGTGGAATAAACATGTGCACAAAGATACATGTACAATGATGGGGTATGGTTTAAATGAGTAAAAAATGGAAAACTACATAAATATCCAATAACTTAAATAAATCCTGGTGCATGCCAAATATGGAATGTTACTCCACCACTAAAAACAGTACCGTTGAAGACGGTTGGTATAGAAATATGTTGTGAGCATGTAGGTTTTGAAGAAAACAAACAAGAAACCCCTCTGTATGTGAATATATATAAAACTAGCCTGTTTCTCTAGCTCTATTTTTAACTGTATCTATCTCTATATCTATGTATGTGAGTAAATTCAACCTGATAGAAATGTACTACAGTGTTACAATATGTGATCTGTGGGCAGAGATGACATCATTCTCTCTGCACTTTATATTGATTTCATTTGTTAAATATCACACCAATACATGAATGCATTCTTATAAAAATGAACATGGTACAGATAGAGCTGAAGCCCTTCAGACCAAGTTACCGTATGTTAATCACAGTGGTTTTGTATATGCTCTTTGTCAAGTTGAGATAGTTCCTTTCTGTTCCTAACTTGTTGAGAGTTTTTATCCTGAACAAGTTTTATATTTTGTCAAATGTGTTTTCATTGTCAATTGATATGATTATATAATTTTTCTTCTTTAGCTTGTTGAAATGGTTGATTACACTGACTGATTTTTGAATGGCGGACCAGCTTTGAATATCTTGATTAAATGCAATTTTATCGTGTGTATTATTATTATAATACATTGTTAGATTCAATTTGTTAATATACTATTGAGCATTTTTGTGTCTAATTTCATGAGAGGGATCTATAAATTTCTTCTCTCTCTCTCTCAACTGTTTCTAGACAGACGGTTTTGGTATCAGGATAACACTGGCCTTGTAAAATGAGTTTGGAAGTGTTCTCTCTTCTTTCTTATGGAGCAGACTGTGTAAAACTTATGTTATTGATATAAATTGTTTTTTTACATCTTCGGTGGAAGTCTCCAGTGAAACCATCTGGGCCTAGAGATGTTTTTCTTTCTTTCTTCCTTTTTTTATTTTTACTTTTTGAAAGTAGGAAGATTTTTAAAGTATGAATTCAATTTCTATAATGTTTACAGGCCTATTGTTATTATATATTTGATTTAATTGGATTTTGCTAGTTTGTGGTTTTTAAGGAATTGGTCCATTGTTTTGAGTTGTTGAATTTAGGGGCAAAGTCATTCATAGTGGTCTCATGTTGTCCTTTAAATAACTCTAGGACTTAAAGGGATATTATTTCTTTCATCCCTGATATTAATGATTTATATCTTCACTCTTTTTATTTGTCATTCTTGGTACAGGTTTATTAATTGTATTAATTTTTCAAAGAACCAACTTTTACCTGTATTGGTTTTCTCTGTTGTTTTCCTGTTTCATTTTCAGGGACTCCTGCTTTGATATTTATTATTTTTTTCTTTTGCTTACTTTGTGTTTATTTGACTCTTTCAGTTTCTTAAGGCAGGAATTTAGATTTATTGATTTGAGTCATTTCCTCTCTTCTAATGTATGCATTTAGTGCTATAAATTTTCCACTCAGCCCTGCTTTGGCTACATCTCATATATTTTGACATGTTTATTTTTGTTTTTATTCAGTTCTATGTTTTTAAAAATGTTGTGTCCTTTGAGTCTTCCTCATTGACCTACAGAATATTAGCAGTACATTATTTAATTTCTAACTGTTTAGAGATTTTCACTTCTTGTGTCTTCTCTCTTTCTCTGTTTTTCATTTTGTTTTGATTTCTAGTTTGATTCTATTATGATCAGAATCAGATACTTTGTATAATATAAATTGTTTTATGGCCCCATTATGTGGTTTATCTTGGTGAATCTTCCATGAGGACTTAAAATATATGTATTTTCTGCTCTTGTTGTGTGGAGTATTATATATATGTGTCAGTGAGAACGTAATGGTTGACTGTGTTGTTCAGATCTTTTCCATCTTTTTCTATCCAGTAGTTCTGTCAGCTACTGAGTACATATGAAGTTTTCAGCTGTAATTGTGTACTTGTCTATTTATTTTTTTGGTTCTTTAAACATTTGTTTTATATATTTGGAACTTTGTTCTTTGGTGTGCACACTTTTAGAATTATTATGTTTTTCTGGTGGATGGATCTTTTAATCACTTTGTCTCTCTTCATCTCTAATAATTTTCTTCACTTTATTAGATACTAATATAGCCTCTCTTGGTTTTTAGAGATTAATCTTTTCATGGTATATATTTTTCTGTCATTTTATTTTCAACCTACTTAAGTCATTGACTTTGAAATGAGTTACTTGTAAACTGCATCTAGGTGAGTCATCATTTATTTATTCACTCTTCCTGATCTTTGACCTTTAGTTGGTTTATTTAAACCATTTACATTTAAGTTAGTGTTGATATGTTAGGGCTCATGCTTGCCATTTTACTTTATTTTGTTTTCTATTTGTTTCCTGTTTCTGTTTTTCCATTCTTGCCTCTCTATGGGTTATTTAAAGATTTTTAAAAAATTTAATCTTGATTTATTTATAGTGTTTTCTTAAATTTCTTTTTTAAATTCATATCCAAGTTAGTTAGCACATGGTGCAACAGTGATTTCAGGAGTAGATTCCTTAATGCCCCTTCCTCATTTAGCCCATCCCCCCTCCCACAACCTCCCAGTAACCCACTGTTTGTTCTCCTTATTTAAGAGTCTCTTATGTTTTGTTCTCCCTCCTGTTTTTATATTATTTTTGCTTCTCCTCCTTTATGTTCATCTGTTTTGTATCTTAAAGTCCTCATATGAGTGAAGTCATATGATATTTTGAGTATATCATTTTGTATAGTTTTTTTAGTTGTTATTGTGGCTACCACAATATTGATATAGACTTTTAATGGTCTACTAATATCAACATTTTACCATTTTAAGTAAACTTTGACATAGAAACTTTACTGATTTTAGGTCTTCCCTTTAAAAAAATATCCCCACTTTTAAATATGGTCTTGGGCAGCAGATAGTGGTACAGGGTTTGTTTCAATCATCACACATGAATTAGCGCACCCGTGAGGGGGACGGCCTACTGTGTTCACCCACGTTTTCTACTCTTTTCATGGTTCTTTTCTCCTTCTGGATGATCTGAGATTTCTTCTTCTGTTGTTTCCTTTCTGTTAGAAGACCTTCACTTAGTTATTCTTTATGGGTAAGTCTGCTAGTGATAAGTTCTTTTAGTTTTGCTTTGAGACTTTATTTCCCCTTTCCAAAGGGATAATTTTGCTGGGTGCAGAATTCCCAGTTGAACATTCTTTACCTTCAGCCACTTCCTTCTGGCCTCTATGGTTTTAGATGACGTTCTCTTAGGTAGTGTGTTTTCTCTTGCTGCTTTCATGTTTTCCTTCATCTTTAGTTTCAGAAATTTAATCGTTATGTGTATTGGTATGCATTTTTTGGGGGGGGGGATTTTATTCTATTTGCTCACCTCTTTCAATCTGTGAACTTATATCTTTTGCCAGATCTGGGGAGTTTCCAGCCACATTTCTTTGAACACTTTTCAGGCCCATTCTTTCTCCTCTTCTGGGATTCCAGTGGTCCGAAGCTTGCATCTTTGCAAGGTCCCAGAAGCTCAGTTCATTTTTTCAGTTGGTTTTGTGCCTGTTGTTCAAATTGGGTAAATTCTCTTGGTCAGTCCTCGTGTTCAATGGTTTTATTCTTGGTCATCTCCATTCAATATTGAGCTTATCCAAGTATTTTATTTCTATTATTGACTTGAAAAATCAACTGAAATTTTCTATAATTTTCATGTAGTCCTTTTTAGTAAGTTGTTTGTTTACTCACATTTTTCCAATTTTTTATTTATTTCAAGAGAATGTATACTTGCTTATTGAACCATTTTATGACAGTAGTTTCACAATCCTTGCCAGTTAACTCCAATATCTGATTTATTTCAGCATTGGCATGCATGGCTTGTCTTTCTTTCATTCAACTTGTAATTTTCCTGGTTCTTGATCTGGTGGGTGACTTTTGACTGTATTCTGAACATTTTGGCTATTCCATTAGAAGACTATGGGCCCCATTTAAAGCTTTCACTTTAGCAGGCACTTATCCTGTTTAGGCTTGGCATGCACGCTCTGGCCTACTTTTGTGGGCTGTGGTTCCAATGACAGTCTAATTTTCAGAGCCTATGTGGTGTTATTTTCATCTGCTTGGTTTATCTCCTCCCACAGGGGCTCCCACTATCCCTGCTGCGTCTGTTTGAATGGGAAGAAGCTTCCCCAGGCTGGGACATCTGGTAAATCTTGCTAGGAGAGGATGTGTGCTCGTGTGGCATGTGCCCCTTCCTGTGGGATACAGAAAGTGTTTCTAGGGCCATATGATTGTCGTGACAGGGTTTCCTTTGCCAGTGGTGCTCTGAATTCATGGTATCTTTGAGTGAGGGAGGGGACTCACAGGCCCTGTGGAGGAAGGGAGCACTCGTTGGTCTGGGAGCTGCACATGATGCTGTGATAGCCCTTGCAACTTCCTTGGTTGCATGGCATTCTTGGCTGGGGGACAGAAGTCTCCAGCCTGGTGCCTAAGTTAATTTTTAGTCTTTTTCTGTAGCTTTCCCTACATATTGTGTGTGGGAGGGGGAAGACCTGGCCCATGCTTCCCGGTGAGGGCTCTGATCACCCAGGCACTGTCCTGCTTCTCTGGAAGGGGTACTCGTGAACATGACCTCTTCCATAGGCCAATGTCTGTTCAGAATACTACTTGACATAATGGCCATGGGTAGGACTCACTTGGCTTCTAATGTCATTCTCACATCGTGCTCTCCAGGTGGCCCGGGGACACGATGCTGCCCCCGGCCCCAAGCCCAGCACACCCCTGGTGCCTTTGCATCATTTTCTATGGTTCTTTTCTGAGTATGTGTTTTTCCTCTATCAGATTCTATCTTCCTTTTATATGTCAGGGCATTCTCATGCCTTCTGATTTACTAAGAATATCCTTTCCTATCTCCAGTGCAATTTGGAAAAAATATATATATTGTATAGAAAATATGACATATATTATACGTATAAAATGTCACATATATATGTTATAGATTTTTCATAAATATTCTGAGAGGAGAAGTTTAGTTTATCATCTTCATAATCTCTTTGTAATCGCCCATGTTTTCTCAAAATTTTCTAAAATACACATGCATCACTTTTATAATCAGCAAAGCCATTAATGATTAAAACGTATTTTTTCACGACTGTGTGTTGAGCATTGTTCTGGGGGTAAGGGCTCCGAGGCCTGGTCCCGGGGAGACTAACAGGGAGTGAGAATGGGTGCTTTCTGGAGAAGGTCTTCCGGGCAGTGGAGAGCCCATTCCCCCTTCCGGGGTGCCAAGGCAGGACCTCTGGCTGTCCTGCCGGGTTTTGCTGTGTATTCTGTGGAAGGTTGGTCCAAGTTCTCACAGGAGGGGCGAATCCTTCCCCTTCAAATTGCCAGTGTGTGCAAAATGCTAACACTACACATTTAAGTGACGTATAGATCAGAACAGAATCATAGCTTGATGACATAAATTAAAGTAATTATATTCATTAGCATGATAAAAAATATGCAAACAAATGTTTATTAAATGCAACCATACATCAACTCCAAAGGCTTTGGCGTTGTTTATGTCTTTGTTGCTCTAGCATTTTGTCAAAGGTGGCCTGTCAGGCTGAACTTAATTGACACTAATGGCGGTGCGGGAGGAGGGGACAGCGCGGAGCATCCCTTGGCTCCGGGAGCGCTGGAGGTTTGGGGATTTGCTGGCGGGCCTCATGTTCCTTGCCAGGGCTGGCCCCAGCAAAGGCCCTGGGACAGGAAGGACAAGTCTCCTTGCATTTACTGGAGGGAGGGCTGCCCACTGCTTCAGGACATTTGTCACCAGCAGGGCCTGAAGATGTTTCCAGAAGGGTCGACAGAGATGCATTTTCTCTTACCAACATCGGATACAATACCTGCCCCTTAAAAGGTCCCTTTTCTGCAAGATTGGATGTATCTGTCCAACTGGAGGGGACTTTCTGGCAAGTGGAAGCACTTGCCTGTTCCGGAGCCCCCGGAGATGGGAAATAGGCGCCTAATCGTAAGGCTGTTGTCGGTCTGCGTTGGGGTCTTGCTGGGGAGCCTGGCAGGCTGCTCTGATGAGGCACCTGATTTTTGCCAGAAAGCATGTGAATTATACCCACAAGCGCGGTCACAGAAAGAGCCAAGTTCCTTAGCTGCGATGCTCAGACGTGTGGGGACACCGTTTTGGCCTTGAGGGCTGATGTGTGCAGGTGTGCTTCGGTGCCCCTGCCTGCTGTATACACAGCCAGCCATGATTAGCCTTGTTTGCTATACCCGGAGTAGTGGTGTAGAAAGAGCTGGGCTGGCTACAGTTGTCTAGTCTGTCTGTCTGTCCCCCCACCAGTATGTGGAGTGGATGCCAGGCAGAGAGTGAGATGTCAGGCCGGGTGGAAAAAGGAATGTGGGGGAGGAAGGAACAGGGGGAGGTGGTCCCGGGCGTCCACCCGGAGCCCGCGTTGCCCTCTCTCCTGTTGTTTCTCTGGTTCCTCCACTTGCTCCGGGTTCTAGAAGACCCGGGCCCCGGGCAGGAGGGGCTGGTGTGGCTTCGGCTGGTGATGGGCTGGGCTTCCATTCAGTCTCACCCATTGTTCGTGATTCCGGTTTATCCCCTGACCGGAAGTGAGCTCTCCTTGTCCTTCAACGTGGCTTTGTACCAACGCTGACTTCTAGGTGTCACCAACGTGGGTCCCCTTGCCTTTTAAAGGGAACGGGATGCTACAGAGCATGAAACTTGTCCTCTTGGGATCCACCCCATTCCTGCCCTCTTTGAAGGACACGGAAGGTGAAGATGCCGGAGTTCTTGTCATCAGGGCTGGCTCGGAGCGAGGGGACGACGGTCCAGAGTGTCCAGCGCTGTGGCGCGGGAGGCGGGGAGAGCCCTGGGTACGTGGTGGCGGCCTGGGCACCTCGGGGCACCTCGGCTGCTGCAAACCCTTATTTCTCCTTCCCTAAAAAAAAAGGGAGGCTGCGTAATTTATTTCTGTGGGGTGGTTTATGCTGGGAGGGAAAGAACAGATGTTAAGAAAACAAAGGAAGCACACCACTTTTGTTTCTGAGCCAATGGTGATCAATTCTGTATACTTTACTGCCTTGTCCATGTTTTGGGGATGGATATTTCAGGCCATTTCAATCAAAAGTGGTGCCACTCTAGGCTCTAAACAAAGGCCTAGATTTATTTTTTTTCTGGCAGCACAATCCTCAAAGATTACACTTGCTGCGACATTTTTAGCCACGTCAACATTCCTTAGGAAATACAAATATGGGCATTATTTCATGGAGATGGCACTGGGTAATATAATAAAATGGATTTATTTCATCTTAATTTATTTAAAATGTGCATAGACAGAACTGGGATAAAATCCATGAGATGAAATATCTCGTTTGCATGAATATATTGAAAAATTCAGCCACCTTCTAAGCCAAAAAAAGAGGCAACTTCGTTTTTTTTCATCCTCAGAATAATAAGAAGAATAGGTGCTCTTTTTAAAACAAGGAAATACAACCTTGGCGGAGAGAAGTGATTCATGCCCTGCGCCCCGTGAAGGTGCCAGGGGCAGCTCATGCTCCGGGGTGAGGAGTCGCTGCACCTGGAGGGTTCGAGCAGGGAGGGGAGAGGGGTGGGCTGCGTGGGTTTCTGGACGTGCTGGCCACCAGGGGGGCGCATCAGGCGCTCCTGCCTCGGGCCTCCGGGTCTCGCAGTTGCCCATCGGTGCAGGGCCCAGCAGGAGGACCTGACACTAGCAGTTCTGCATGCTGGCCACTGGGGCCAGATGCTTGTCACCACACACTGCCCCAGGGCTTCTGTGTCCACTAAACATTCAAGGCCCGGGGGCTCCGTCTGAGCCTACCGTGTAGCAGCAACATGACCCAGGAGCTGTTTCCACTCTCTGACCTTTATGCAAGGCAGCAAGGGGCTGAGCTCTATCACCTATGAGCTGTGTGATCTTGAGCAAATGTCTCAACCTCTCTGGGCTCAAGTCTCCTCATTTGCAAAATGCATTTGATAGTGGAAACTTTCACTATGACATCTACATGAAATGATCATGACAAGTACTTAGGATGTCTGACTTATAATCAGCATTCAAAGAGTGTTAGGTATAAAATTTTCTTATCCATAGAATGGAAATGATCCAATCTCACAGGGTAGATTAGTAGCGACTATTACTGTTTGGTATTGATTCTACTATTGTTTGATGTTAATAACTGCTTTTTTAAACTTATTTCTTCTGTGCTTATGAACTTGTTGAGGGAGGAAATGACGAGTGTTGGCTAATGCCCGTGGCTTGAGATTTGTAGGTTTCCCATCTCGGGAAGTTCTGTGCCTGCGTACACTCCAAGGAAGGCTGACTGTGCCCTGACGGCCAGTTCTCCCAACAGCCAGCACTGGCCAGCGTCTGGCTTCTCCCAGGAACCTGGGTTTGCCACCTCTACCCTCGAGCACCTGCTAGTCCTTGGACTGACCTGCTGAGCAGTGCGAGGGCTCCCTGGTGCCCACCTGCCCTCTGCTTGGGGCAAAGCCCTCTATGCCTGGGAGCTGCCCACATCTTGCCTCCTGGGATAAGTCAGTACAGGTAGTCAGGCCCTGCCTTCAGATGCCTGGGCTGGGCATAGACACTCTGGGCACAGGGTCCCTCCATCTCCACCCCTTGTTCAGGTAAAGGTGAAGCCCATGCGTTTCTTGGAGAATGAGCCTCCCCCATCACCCCCTGTTTCCCTTCATGCTGCTGGGTGAGAGCAGGAGGTGGGATCCTGAAGATACGCGAGGCATCTGAGCCGGGTCTGATGCCCCTCGGATACCCCTGAGCCCGATTCTATTAAGTCTTCATTCCTGGGTCCCCGGGGGCTGCCTGGCAGTGAGCCTGCTCTTTGGAAAGTTTCGAGTGCCTGGTCTATACTGCCTGCGGAGGAAGTAGCCGTCATCCTGGCTCTCCTGTGGCAAATCCAGGTGGGACCCGCTGCGCTGCCCCTGCTGGGCGGCCGGGGTCACTCCTCGCTGGGCCCGTCACGTCACAGTCCCTGTGCACCTGGAGTGTGCACCTGGAGAAACCGAGGCCGACAGAGGGGCAGCCCTGCCCACGCACACCTCACGGCCCAGGCGGGGTGGGGGCAGAGCCTCTAGTCTGCTGGGGGTGGGAACTCGCAACCGCAAGAACAAAGACCAGGTTAAAAAAAGGATAATGTAAATGTTTCCCATGTTTGGAGAATCGTTATGCGGTGCACTGCTGGGTCCCAGCTCATGCTGGTTTTGCTGGTCAAGGGCTTGTGCTTTGAGGCAAGGAGTCCACCCTCATTGAAGGGCAGCGGTCCCCTCTGTGCCTTTTCCCACCAAAACCGAACCCAGAAGGGGACAGAAATCTCCTTATTTGCCCTACTGCCCTCCCCCCCTCCCCAGAGGGCCTCCTCCCCTGCCTCAGGAAGGAGACCACAGCCAGGAGGCGAAGACGGTAAAGAAGTTAACGGGTTGACCTTGGCCCAGAGAGTCTATAAAAGGGCTCAGGGGCTATTTCTGACAGTCAGCGATGGTCCGTTTTGGCTGGCGGACCTGCGGCCTCCGGGCGCGTGTGCTGCACTGGGGACTGGTTGGCCCTGCCTCGTGCACTTGGGTGGGATTCCCTTCCTTGGCCTAGGAGACGGGGCTCCAACCTTCTTCCTGGGGGCATCTCCTGAAGGCTGGGCTTCGTGTCAGAGGCCTGGTGAGGAGGGGGTGCAGCCAGCCGGCCTTCCAGAACGATGTTGGCTGGGAAGGGACGCCAGAGGGACCCCGGAGCCACTGACAATGCCCGGGCAGCTTCACGTGCCGGAGTCTCTGTTGTGGGTGCACTGATCCGACACCTCCCTCTCCTTATCCTTTCCCAGGCGTGGGGTCCGCTCTAGGGCGCCACAGCAGGTGTCTGACCACTCGGTTCAGTTTGTCAGGTGGATCTGACTGATAAGACAAGGCCCTGCTCACTTGTATCGATGTGTCTGGGGAAACCTTCCGCTGATGCCTGTGATGCTATTTTCCTACTGAGCTGAGGTCTGAGTGGGGCTGGAGGCTGGGCTGGGCTGCCCACGTGGGGCGATCAATGGGATATGAGGTCCAGAGGCACAGACTGTCCGGGGTTCTGCATGTGACTCCCATCCAGGCGCACCTTGCATTCTTGGGGCAAGCTGCTGCTCTCAGGAGGCCTGCTGCTTTGACCTTAGGGAGCGGGGGGGTGGGGTACTCCCTAGATATGAGAAATCACAGCATGGTCAGTCCCAGTCAGAGCGCTCCAGGGCTCAGTCTGGCGGTGCTGAACCTGGGTATAGACAGGGTGACCATGTAATTTCTTGTCCAGGCCAGCGCCCCCCAGAGAGCAAAAGAAGATGTAATAAAAACTTTGAAAGTGCAAGGGGGTGTATTGCTAATTAAATCGAGACTGTTCCCGTCCAACTGGGACATAAGGTCACCTTGGGAATAGACAGTTTGGGCACAGCTCTATTCTTAATTTGATCACTTCCCCTGCCCACGTCTTGGGAATTTTGGGATTCTGGCGTCAGCATGAGCGTGGAGGGCCTGTGCAAGCAGCCTGGGTCGGCGGGGTGTGTACACCGGCTCTGGCTCGCCTGGCCAATGGCTGGTTCCAGGAGGTGCGGCTCGGCTGTCCGGGATCCTGTCTTTGGCTGTGTCTGTGGGGGAGGGGCGGTGAGTTGGGAATGTGTCCTGCAGTGCTTTTGATTTGCTTCCCTTTAACTAACTGCCTTAAGGGTGGGGTCTCTCTCTCCTCCCTGTAGTACATGGGCTGGGGGCTCGGGCACCCCTAGGCTTTTATCCTGGCTGTGCTGCTTTCTGTGACATGGATCAAGTTACTTAGCTGAGCTTCCATCTTCTCAGCCATTAAGTGGGGATAGTAAGGGACCTAGCAAGGCTGTGGTGGTGGTGGTGGTGGTGGTGGGGGGGGGGTGATGGCAGTAACTGTAACAACATGTGCATATGTTTGTAACACATGCTCAGTTATTATTTAGAGTAGTGTTGTATGTCCAGAAGAAGCTGCTCTATTTTGATACTCGAATAAAATATAACCTATTAGTATTTGTTTTATTTTATATTTAATTTTAACAAAGTTGTGGGTAGTTCAAATATGCATGGTGTATTATGCATGTAGTGATACATATGTAACTAATTAAAATATATGAATCCATTATTCCTGTATTGGAGGGCCCGGCCAGATGTTTTACCAATAGGTTTGTGTGACTAGAAGAAGCCCGAGGACCTCTTTCATGATTAGGACAGGACCACCCATCCAGATGAAAGCACCTAAAATTACAGGGGACACACTCATGGAACGTGGGGAAGCTGTTTCCATTCATTCATTCACTCACTCAACAGATATTTATTGAGCACCTACCATGTTCCAAGCACTTGGCATGCACTAGTGAAAGAGATAAGTATGTAAGAGATAAGAGATAAGACAGTTTTTTGGAAGGTATAAGTCCTGGTTCAGAGAAAGAGGGTGAGGGGAGCTGGGAGCTGGCGTGTGGTGCGGCTTGTGCAATTTAAAATGGGGGGTCAACCTGAGCCTTGTTGGGAAGACGACATCTGAGCAAAGACGGAGGAGGTGAAGAGCTTGCCTCTTCTCCCCCCCACCCCCAAGAGGTGCCTCCTTTCTCAAGGCTGATTTCAGTTCCCAGATCCTAATCTCCATCTCCCCCTGAAATCTCTTGAACTTTTGTGGGTCAGAGAAGACTTTCATCAGCATGTCACTTCTAGGAGACCATCAACACGTACTGGTAGCCAAAAACAGACTTAAATGAGCATGAAATCTTTTTCTAGTTAAAAAAAATAAATAAACCTCCAACAACCCCGTGTTCTGGGATTTTGTTCCTTGGATTCAGATAGAGAGCTGACAGATGCCGGGTCCTGTCTTGACCTCTACCCACACGGTGGTGGCTCGTTGGCAAAAGAGGGGAGAGTGACCTGTGTCTGCGGAAGCATTTTTGAGGAGTTTGTGTCCTTCTCCGTACATTTGTCTCGGAGGTGACTGATGTTGGGTGGTGTGGCCCCGAGGGGACTGAGGCTCCGCACAGCTTTGCCGCCTGGACAGGGAAGAGCTTAGGACCTAATCTGGTGTTTATGCTCACATTTTCACCCTTCTGATTTCTTCCATCTGTGCAGTGGGCTTTAGTACCTGTTCTGTCTGGCTTCTGTGGTTTTTGTGGAGATCAGTGGGATGGAGCCTTGATAAAATGGAATTCATCATAATGAGTCGGCTGTTTCTCTCGCCGCGGTGCCTGCTGCACGCCTACTTAGTGTCTCTGCCTTTTCCGTCCCCCTCTAACCGCCTTTGTCGTTTGTCCCTCACTGGAAAGTCAGAAGCCGTAGGTCACAAATAACCGCATCTTTTCCACTTCCAACCCTCTGCGAAGTACTTGCTTAGGTGCCCCGCCCCCTGCCCTTCCCCCGATGCCCCCACTTCTGTCTTCCTCCTCGTTCTCTTGAAACCTTGCTTGTCAGTTAACTTTGCTCCGTTCTTGCGCACTGCCCGGCGCTGCCTGGCTGTCCCTGGTGACTTTCTAAACCAGCTGCATTATCCCCCACCTTTTTATTTATTAAAAAAAAATTTTTTTAATGTTTTATCCCCCATCTTTTTAAAAGGCTCATTCCTTACCTCCTATCTTCCCTATTCACTTCTTTATTTTTTATCCCCTTAAAAAAGGTAGAGGCTTGTGAAAGCTTACAAAGAATTGTATACACATGCTGTCTTCGTATCTTTACCTCCTACTCGCTTTTTTTTTTTAAACTCCCGGGCACTGGCTCTGTTCCTGCCCCTCCTGGTGGCCACTATGTTGCCACACTTGGAAACTGTCAGCTGGTGTCTTCCAGTTTCTCCCTCCTTCCCTCCCTCCCCCTCCCTCCTCCTCCCCCCTCTCTCCTGCTCATCTGAGCTCTGGATTCTCATCTCCAACTGCTTCCCTGGAAACTCTCTTCAGACCCTGGGCATCTCCATGGAACACGTCTGACTCTGAACTCCAAATCCTCCTTCCCAGGCTCCTCCGCCTCAGCAGGTGACACGTGTATCCCCTCGTTGCTCACTTCCCAAACCTGGCTGTTACCCTTCGTTGTTTTGTAATTAATTTTTTGAGGTGTTTCTCACATAGTGTAAAGTTAACCATTTTGAAGAGAAGGACTCAGCGGCACTCTGCATTTCCAGGGCTGTGCAAACCCCACCTCTGCCTGTCTAGCCCCCAAACATTTCTGTACCCCAAAATGAAACCCCATACCTGTTCCTTCCTGCTCCCAGCCCCTAGCAACTCCCAGTCCGACTTTGTCTCTATGGATTTACCTATTCCGGACATTTCATGTCAGTGGAAGCCCAGCACGCGAACTTTTGCCTCTGGCTTCTTTCGCTGTGCGTAGTGTTTCTGGGTTCATCCACGCCGCGGCAGGCATCCGTACTTCATTCTTTCCTGTAGCTGGATAATATTCCCCTGGAGGCACATGCCACAGTGTGTCTGTCCATCTGTCCGTTATCGATGGGCACGTGGGCTGCTCTCACTTTGGACTGTTGTGACTAGTGCTGCTGTGACCACACGTGTACATGTATCTGTCTGGGCACCTATTTTTTTATTTAATCTATTTGTAAAATTTATGCCCAGGTTAGTTAGCATATAGTGCAACAGTGATTTCAGGAGTAGATTCCTTAATGCCCCTCCCCCATTGAGCCCATCCCCCTCCCACAGCCCCTCCAGTAACCCTCTGTTTGTTCTCCATATTTAAGAGTTTCTTATGTTTTGTCCCCCTCCCTGTTTTATATTATTTTTGCTTCCATTCCCTTATGTTTATCTGTTTTGTATCTTAAAGTCCTCATATGAGTTAATTTTTTTTTCTGTTTTTTATTTATTTTTGAGAGAGAGAGAGAGAGACAGTACAAGCAGGGGAGGGTCAGAGAGAGAAGACACAGAATCTGAAAGCAGGCTCCAAGCTCTGAGCTAGCTGTCAGCATAGAGCCCAACATGGGGCTCAAACCCACAAACCATGATATCATGACCTGAGCCGAAGCCAGATGCTTTACCGACTGAGCCACCCAGGAGCACCAAAGGTCCTTGTATGAGTGAAGTCATATGATATTTGTCTTTCTCTGACTGACTAATTTCGCTTAGCATAACTCTGGTTCCATCCACATAGTTACAAATGGCAAGATTTCATTCTTTTTGATTGCAGAGTAATACTCCATTGTATATGTATACCACATCTTGTTTATCCATTCATCTGTTGATGGAGATTTGGGCTCTTTCTGTACTTTCACTATTGTTTATAGCGCTGCTATAAACATTGGGGTGCACGTGCTCCTTCCAAACAGCACACCTGCATCCCTTGGATAAATACCTAGTCGTGCAATTGCTGGCTCATAGGGTCCTTCCCCTTTTATTTTTTTGAGGAACCTCCATACTGTTTCCCAGAGTGGCTGCACCTGTTTGCATTCCCACCAGCAGTCTGAGCACCTATTTTTAATTTTTTTGTGTAGATACCTGGAAGTGAATTTAACTTTTTAAATTTACCATGTGTTACACCCCCACCACCAACACACAAGAATATGTATTCTTCCCAACATCTGTCATTTATTTTTTAATGAAACATTTTTTTATGATGGCCATGCTGGTGGGTATAAAGTGGCACTTCATCATGACTAATAGTGTTGAGCATCTTTTCATGGGCCTGTTGGCCATTTGTATTTCTCCTTTGGAGAAATGGCTAGTCAAGGCCTTTGCCTATTTTAAGATTGGGTTGTTGGTCTTTTGGCGTTGAGTTGTAAGGGTTCTTCATATATTCTGGATGATAGCCCTTATCATGATTTACACATCACGTGGCTGAAACAATCGCTGGTTGTGGTTCTTAACCCTCACGGCTCCTTAGACTCACACGTGCCCAGCCCACAGGGTCTGCCTTGAGACACATCCTAATCCGTGCACCTCTCCGCAGCTTCCCCATGCGTCTCACGGTCCCCACACCCCCTTCGCTTCTTACCTGGATGGTGCTGCCGTGTCTCATTTGTCTCTTTGCCTGTATTCTTGTCCACTTGTAGTCTATTCTCTACCCAAATAGCTCTAAACAGTCTCCCGCCCTCCCCCGACAGCAGTGTTGGGTTTATAAGGATACTGAGAGGAAGACGTAGAGGTTTGCCATATACCTTCTACGTCTACACATGCTTAACCTCCAATATCAACATCTCGCACCAGAATCATATACTTTCTACCAAAATGGAACCTACAGTGACACATCATAATCACCCAAAGTCTATAGGTTATCCTAGAATTCAGTCTCGGTGTTGTGTATTTTCTGGGTTTGGACAAAAGGATATGACATGTATCCACCATTATAGTATCATACAGAATGTTACCACTGCCCCAAAAACTCTCCGTGCTCTGCCTCTTCATTCCTTTCTGCTCCCCCCAATCCCTGGCAGCCTCTGATCTCCTTACTGTCTTCATTGTTGTATCTTTGCCCAAATGTCATATAGTTGAAATCACACAGTATGTCACCTTTTCAGATCAGCTCCTCTTCCCTGAGTAATATGCCTTTAAGCTCCCTCCATAGCATGGCTTGATGGATTATTGGTTTTTAGTAGCAAATGGCATCCATTGTCTGAATGTAGCATTCATGCAGTTATCCATCCTGCTTGGTGTGCAGGGTTTTGTGCCGATATAAGTCTTCAACTCCTTTGTGTAGCTGTCAAAGAGCGTGGTCCCTGGATCATACGGGAAGAGTATTTTTAGTTTTGCAAGAAACCGTTCAACTGTCTTGCAAAATGGCAGTCCCATTTGGCGAACCAGCAGTGAGGGAGGGTTCCTGGTGCTCCACGTCCTCACCAGCACTCGGCGTTGTCGAGTGTTCTGGATTTGGGCCGTTCTGATAGGTGTATCTTCGTGTATCTTGTGTTAATTTGCATTTGCCTGATGACATGTGATGTGGGGCAGTGTTTCACATGTTTATTTGCCCTCTGTATATCTTCTTTCTTTATTTATTATTAAAACATTTTTTAATGTTTTTATTTACTTTTGAGAGGCAGAGAGAGACAGCACAAGCAGGGAAGGGTCAGAGAGAGAGGGAGACACAGAATCCAAAGCAGGCTCCAGGTTCTGAGCTAGCTGTCAGCACAAAGCCTGATGCGGGGCTTGAACCCAAAACCGTGAGATCTGACCTGAGCTGAAACTGGGCACTTAACCGACTGAGCTACCAGGCACCCCTATCTTCTTTTTTTTTTAATGTTTATTTATTTATTTTAAGAAGAGAGCAAGCGGGGGAGGGGCAGAGAGAGAGAGAGAGAGAGAGAGAGAGAATGGGCGAGAATCCCAAGCAGGTTCCACACTGTCCAGAGCCCAACGAGGGGCTTGATCCCACGGACCGAGAGATCATGACCTGAGCCAATATCAAGGGTCAGATGCTTAGCCTGCTGAGCCACGTAGGCGCCCCACCTCTGTCTATCTTTCTAGGGACTCTGGCCCATATTAAAGTCAGGTTGTTTGCTTTCTTATTGTTGAGTTTTAAGAGAGTTCTTTGTATATTGGGATCGCAGTGCTTTATTGGGTGTGTCTTTTGCAAATATTTACTTGCAGCCTGTGGCTTATCTTCTTACTCTCTTGGCAGGATCTTTCCCAGAGCAGATTTTTTTGAAGCCTGGCTTATCAATGATTTCTTTTACGAATGCCTTTGGTGCTATATCTAAAGAGGCCACACCGTTCCGATGTCATAACAATTCCTTAAAAATCTAACCTAGGGGCGCCTGGGTGGCTCTCGATTCTGGCTCAGGTCATGATCTCACAGTTTGTGGGAATGAGCCCCAAGCTCTGCGCTGCAAGCACGGAGCCTGCTTGGGATTCTCTGTCTACCTCTGGCTCTGCCCCTCCCTCGTGCGCTCTCACTCACTCTTTTTAAATAAATAAACTTAAAAAAAATCTAAATTAGACCAGGGGTCACCTCTACTCTCTACCTCCAGAGCCTTCCTGCTGCCTGTAGAGCGGGGTTAGGACTCTTTAGTCCAGCCTAGAGTGTCTGTACTGTAGCCATGATACCTTCTGGGACACCCCTACGACACAAGGCTTTCTCCCCTGCCCTAGAGCCTTTGTCCCATGTACCGGGTAACCCCCAGTGTGCCTCTGACCTTGACTTACATGTCACCTCTTCAGAGCAGTCTTCCCCACCCACCCTGCTGGATCAGCCATCTTTACTGCCTACGTGATCTCAGAGGCTTAGTGTTGCTTTTGTGGTTATAAAAACTCTTCCAGGGGCACCTGGGTGGCTCAGTCGGTTAAGCGTACGACTTCGGCTCAGGTCATGATCTCACAGTTCGTGAGTTCGAGCCCCACGTCGGGCTCTGTGCTGACAGCGTGGAGCCTGGAGCCTGTTTCGGATCTGTGTTTCCATCTTTCTCTGCCCCTCTCCTGCTCACACTCTGTCTCTCTCTCAAAAATAAACAAACATTAAAAAAAAAATCTTCCGGGTGCTCTGTGCTCACCAGGTTTTTAGAGGTTTGCAAGACAGGGAAGTTTCCTATTCCCATGTGGCTGGCAATCTAGCCTGAGAGATAGATAGTGAGAATAGGTGCGCAAGACCTTAGCATGCCATGTGGAGGACATAAACAGGTGGAGGAGGAAGATGGGTCCTCTGCAGGCATGGGGGTGACATTTGAGCCGAGAACTGACTTGTGAACAGCCAGCTGAGCAAAGGCTGGGAGAAGCCGTCCAGAGACAGGGAGGGGCAGGGCTGTGTTCCAATGGCAGCTGAGCCTGGCGAGAGTGGGAGACGGTGAGGGTGGAGAGGGGCCCAGGGGCAGTAGCAGCCTGGAGTCCGCCCTCTGTTCTCCCGTGGGCCGCTGCACAGGACGCTCACCTGCTGCATCCACTGCGGTGCACCCGGCTCCCAGCGCGCGCGCTCTGCTGGCCCCAGAGCAGGTGCTGACTCAGTATTACTGTTATTAACGCGATTAACTAGATCTCCACCTCCCTTCCTTGTTGACTGTGTCTGAGTTCTTACGGAGGTTCTGTCTCTGGGCCACGCCTGAGGGACACTTTCAGCTCAGCCCTGGCTGAATTACTGCAAAGCTTGGTTTGGGGGCGGTCTGCAGCTCATCAGTGAATCATGGATGTGCCCCTGCTTCCCCGGGGACTGCGCACTCTACAGCGAAAACATCCTCTTTTAGTTTTCACTAGGAGTCCTCGGAATCTTCTAGAAGCTCATAACCAATACCCACAAAGAAGCCTAGGTGCTATTTCTGAGTCATAACAGCAAGAGCTCTTCTTGGTCCAAAGATGGAATCTGCCCCAGTTTTGTGGGCTGCTGGCGGCGGGGCTGGGAACACCTCGACACGGCTCACTTCTGCGTGCCCGAGGAGAAGGGTGTGTGTGTTTTATATGCAGCAGGATGTCTAGACGGGGCCGTCTTTTTTGTACTTGATGTGGAATCTTTGTTAGGCACAGGGGACCCAGGAGAAGCTCGAATCCAAAACAGCTTCAGCTGAGAACCTTGCCAGAGAAGCCTGGTTTGTAATGAGATCTTCATGTCGGCAGGCACTTTATTCATCCAGGGCCAACCCCGTTTTTCCCCCACGTGAGAGTAATTTTTTGGCTGGATTGCTCAGACGTCATTTGGCACTCAGTGTGCTCATGGTGCCGGCCTCTTTTGGAAAAGACTTATTATTTTTAAGAACAAGGGTCTCATGATTCCTCCATGGCGTTTTGCTCTATTGATCCCCTTGGCTTCCTTGAGGAGCCATGTCCACTTTGGAGAGAGTGTGTGTGTGTGTGTGTGTGTGTGTGTGTCTGCGTGAGCCCACGTGCTGGGCAGTGGCATGCAGGTGTACTCTGGGACTCAGAAAAGCTGGGGGTCTGGGTGGGCAGGTGGTACGTGAGGGGAGGCCAGGATGCTTGGGAAATTATAGTTCAGCCGTCTATGCAGTTACAACCACGCGGATCAAATAGCAGCTGAGCACAGAGTGAAGGGGGTGTACTTAGAGCCGACTGCCTGGGCCTGGACCCCAGCTCAGCCGCTTACCCCGTGTGTGACCCCGTGCGCATTACGTCATCTCTCTGTGCCTCGATTTTCTCACTTGCAAAATGGGGGTAATGAAAGTATCTCAGAGCTGTGGGCAGATTGAATGAGTCAGTGCATCCCCAACACTTGAAACGGTGCCCGGCATATGGTGGGCACCCTGCAAATGTCAGCTCACACGGTCATTATGACCTCTCCTTGGTATTTTTCTTCTGATGGGCTATTTCCAGTGTGTTGTGAGAAAGCCTCTCCCCACCTTCCTCTACCGATTGATCCAAGTAGGCTAGGTGTCGGGTATTTCCTTGTGTTCCATCTGGCTCCTAACGAGTCACCACAGGATCCTGGGGGCTGTGCCGTGCAGACCCTTGCCAAGTTCCCACCAGCCTGTGCAGAGTCTGGCCTCCGATTCGACACCCCCACATCCCCTCCACCTACTCCCCATTTTGGAATTGGCCTTCTCTGTGTGCGCACACCCAGCCCTGCCTCCCTGCGTCCATGCTCCCGGGCCCTGCCCCTCAGGGCCTCTCCATGCCAGCGCCCAGGTTCCAGCTGGGTTTTCTCTCTGCTCTGGGGTTGTCCCTGGAAGGTGGAACTGGCTGAGTCCCCCGCAGAACCCGGGGGCCCCTCAGGGGCTTCTCCCAGCTGCTGGTCTATGCCTGTTAAACCCAATGGGTAGGGTCTTCTTTAATGTTCATTGAATTAAGGGCAAGTTCACTTTGAGGAAAGGCTTTTTTCTACCAGCTTATTTTTTAATACACTTCTAACAAATGTATTCACCTTTTGATTCATATGTGATAAAAGTCACTCTTTTCAGTGTATAGTTCTGAGTTTAGGCAAAAGTGAACAGAATTATAATCACCACCACCATGAAGATAATGAACAGATCATCCCCCACAAATTCTCTCCTACTGCCTTTTGTAATCATCCCCTCCCCATGCCCCCAACCCCTATAATTACTCATGGTTTGAATTTTTTTCAATGTTTCTTCTTAAGAGACAGAGAGAGACAGCATGAATTGGGGAGGGGCAGAGAGAGAGGGAGACACGGATCAGAAGCAGGCTCCAGGCTCTGAGCCATCAGCACAGAGCCCGATGCAGGGTTTGAACCCACGAACTGTGAGATCATGACCTGAGCTGAAGTGGGACACTCAGCTGACTGAGCCACCCCGGCGCCCCTAATTACTCACGTTTTGTATCCACAGGTTTTGCCTTGCCCAGAATGTCAGATAAGTGGAGTCATACACTTCTGTGTAGGACTTCAGATTCACCCACGTTCTCCTGTGTCTGTCTCAGAACTTTGCCCCTTTGGGCTGAGGAGTCCTCCACTGTGTGCATGTTTTCCACTCTGTTTATCCATTCTCGGGTTGAAGGACATTTGGGTGGTTTCCAACTTCGTGGAGATTGTGAAGTACGTTCACTACAAACTTTTGGATTCGGGTTTTTATGGGAACGTAAATTTCCATTTCTTTGGGATTATATTTTA
>NC_043715.1:38820381-38845997 GCF_006229205.1 Suricata suricatta | reverse complement strand
GTTCTCCTGAGACTGTAGCAATCATGCTCCCGTGCCAGCCGGTCCCTCTGAGTCTGAACGTGAGCCAGGACTCCGCAGCGTAGCCAGTGACTGCGTGAAGTGGCGGGAGGCAGAATTTGGACATCGCCGCCATCAGTGCCTACCAAGAAACCTCTTCCTTTGTGTGGTCTTGCCCACCCCCGACCCTGGGGCTCTCTCACATGACGTTTGGGGAGAGGGTTTGCTTCAGACCTCGAGCATCCTTACCTCACTCGGAGGCATTTTTCCCCATCCAAATCCCCAAAACAATACAGCGACTTGTAGTGGTTGGGTGACCTTCTGCTGCAGTAATTCCCTCCTTTGGGCATTGAAATTGATTTTCTTCCTTGTGGCGTGTAAAGATTCAAAGCGTGCCCCTTGCTCCCCGTCCCAGGAGGGTCCCTACATCAGCGGTGGAGCCGAGGATGCAGCGAGTGTGGCCACCGGTGCTGGGGGGGCGCTCCCTGGAGCATGCAGCTGGCTCCTCAGCTCTGTCTGCATGTCCCCAGGTGTGGGGACCCGGCATCGGTTCTCGGGGTCAGAGCGGCTTCCTTGCCAAACTGGATTTTAATAAATACGAGCTGGAGGCCCCTTATGTCTCAGTGGTACCTTCCTGGAAATCCTGCATTAGTGTCGGCCCCCAGAGAACTCCCCGTGGCCTCCCCAACCCGAGCTCCCTGGTGGGTGCGGGTGGTGACTGGCAGGCACATGGAGATGTCCCTCTGTGGGCTCGGCCACTGCCCCGGTTCCATTCCCCACCAGCATCTCGCTTAGGATGCCTCCACAGCCCATCTTCACCCTCCCCAGGCCCCCGCAGCAGCCTTCCGGCACAGCCCTGCCCATGGCCTGGTGCCCAGGTGTGGTCTCTCCTCTCCTGGACACCAGGCCCCACCCTCTCTCTCCAGAGGAAACCCCAGGGGTTGGGGGGACACGATGGAGCACGGTCCCTGTGCTTTTCCAGAAGATCTAAAGAGGGCAGCTCCAACCGTTCTCCAGCCCCCATGCGGGCCCCTCCCCCCCTTTTCCCTTTCTGCTGGCACGGTGATATTTCCAGAAGGCTCACAGGATCCTGTCCCTCCCTTGTTTAAAACAGCTTCTTTTATTGAGCATGAAGCCCAAACACCTTCAAGCCCGTTGTCAGTCAGCCCTGGGCTAGGATGACAGCTTAGGGCCATTTCAGGGTCCCGATGAGGTACTGCAGACACACCGTCTGCCTGATGCCCACTTCCTTCCACTTGTTGCTACTGGTTCCTCCTCGCTCAGCTTCAGGGGCCTCAGGTGGATTGCACCCTGCTTGCCTGCCTCCCCGGGCTGGTGCAGAGCTCAGCCCAACAGATGTTTCCTGCAGGGAAGCAGGGTGGTGCAGACCCCCCACGGGGGCATCGTGCTGGTGGCAGGACACAGACCGTGAACCAGCAATAATAGGCCATAATAAGCCTCGATGCAAGGCTGTGAGACTTGCAGGGCGGAGGCACGCACACCGCACGGTGGCCAAGTAAGGAGACATCGGAGTTGGGAGCAGCCCAGTCTCTCAATAATCTAGAAGGCGGTGCTCCAAGCAGGGAAAACAGGAGGTTCTAAGGCCCCGAACTGAGCAAAGGCTTGATGTGTCCATAGGAGCCCAGGAGCAGGAGCGAGGCTGGCCCATCAGCACACAGGGAGGATGGTTTCCTCCATTCTCTCTCCACCAACATGATTTTCAGCAATAATTCAGAAACAAAGCAAATAATAGCAATGACTGGAAGAGAAATGTAGACAGGGAAACATCTTTCATTGAACTTCATAGAACTCATGCTGGAAAAAAATTATAGTACACAAGAAAAATATGTAATAAATACTATTAAATTACACTAATGTGGAAAAACGTATTCCTACATATTGGTCTGCTGACGTAGGAGATTACAACATTATAGTTTCTCATTTGGAGCCTTGGCTTCTGCAAATGTGCCCATGGTTTGCGTACATTTTCATATGTTCACGTTTGGTATTGTCCATGGCCAGATTGGTCTGTCTTCGCCCATAGAAGGCTAAAGAATGCCTCCTTATTACTTTTAATTTCAAAGAGTTTCCTTCACACGAAGCAACCAATATACAAATAGTTATGAAAAGTCTTCACCATGAGGATAATTTTGGCAGAGATTTATAAAAATTCCATTTCAAGTGTCTCCTCTGGTTGAAAAATCACTACAATATCATGACCAGAAAATTCATCACCAATTTTTTTTAATGTTTTTAATGTTTTATTTATTTTTGAGAGAGAGCACAAAAGGCAGAGAGGTAGAGAGAGAGAGGGAGACACAGAATCTGAAGCAGGCTCCAGGCTCTGAGCTGTCAGCACAGATCCAGATGCGGGGCTTGAACCCATGAACCGCCAGATCAGGACCTGAGCCAACACTGGACACTTAGCTGACTAAGCCACATAGGTGCCCCTCCAGTATCTATTTTATCCAGGAAAAACGTACAAAGGTTTTTCTTCTTTTACAGACATCAGGAAAAGGGTTGAATGATAGTGAACATGATTGGTTCCATTGCTGTAGATGGTGCGTCTAGGTCTGGGTGTAGAAGGATCAAGACTCTCAAGCTCTGCTCTTTCAATCTCTTCTGGCAATTTTAGAGCACTCTTTCATCATTTCTCCTGGCGTTCTTTAAAATTTGATTCTTTTTCTATGTAATTGTCCATTTCCTTGCATTTGTTTGCTGCGGAGTTAATGGCCCTCTCCACGCTCCCTGGGCATGGATGTCAAGGGACCGCATCAACGGTTGATGTTTCTTGATTGTCCAAGGCAGGGTCTGGCTGTTGGCAAATATTTTTGTGACTGATGAGCCTCATTTATAAATTCACACGAGGATCAAACTACCATATTGTACCATTGCTGTAAGATGCTATTTCTGAACTCTTTTTACTTTTCAAACAAATAATCAACAATGGAAAATAATGAATTTCAACCATAAAGACTCGATTCAAAGTCCATAAATCATGTATGAACTGAAATTTGCACTCGGAAAACAAAGGGGTCACACCGGGCGGTCCGCACTATTTTAAATTTTAAATACAAAAGAACTTCCAAGCAGTTACGTAGGAAGACAGGACTGAAGTCACGTGAATTCTCTTTCTTCGTCACTGCAATCATGAGGCTGTCACTGCTTATTTCCAGTCTACTGTTGAAATGCAGGGGTATGTGTCTATACAGGGCTTGAAGACAGGGTCCGTGCTCAAAGTGAACTTGCCCAACTCAGGACTGCTACAAACTTACTCTTAAAACAAATGCATATAGTTGAATTCATACGTCTCAGACCTCTATATAACCAGGAGTTACTTGAATTAACTTCCATGCAGAACTCAATGTGTATTAAAATGTTAAAATGGTAAGTACGTGTTAATTTGGAGCTTGCATATGTATTATTGAAGCTCAAAGTCACAGAAATAGGTGTTTAGTACCTAGGCCTACATTTTTTTTGAGGGAAGGAGTATTTTATCACTGACGTCGGTTGGGATTGCTGGCACACAGCAAGAAAATGCCCACAGACCTTGCAATCCCTTTCTGCTCGCTTCTGGGACAGTTGCTTGTCCATCGGCAGCATGGCTGGTGTGTTTGGAGAGCGGGTGAGTGACGGTAGGGCGGTGAGAAATGAGGCGGAAGGCACTGGCCAGAGCCAAGGACTGAGGGACCTCGCAGGCCCTGGCGACGAGGTGTGGCTTTTATCTCAAGTACCTGTGCCCAGGTGGACCTCCCTGCCCTGGAACGTGAACAAGTAATCAGGAAGTTACGAAATAGTGGGATGTCTTTCCTGACAGACCATAAGCTCCCTAAGGGAATGAAATGTATTTCATGTATCTTTGTAAACCCGATATTTTTTTCACTGTTTATAGGAGACAATATTCAGACAATAGCCAGACCATGTATAAACATTGACCTCTGACCCACAGTCTGCAGCGTCCGGCCCAGGAAGCCGAACAATAACCCCTACGCCACTTGGCCTCCAATGATTAGGATTTGATTAATAACTGATTAGTAATTTGTCCCTGCTTCCAATTTAGGACCATCTGGAGAAAGCCAAACACGTGCCTCTCACCAATCACACAGGCTGCCCTGCTTTGAGGTAGCTTCCCCAGGCTGGCAGGATTTACCCAAAGAATTCCCTATTCCTTCTGGAAAGCTTTCCACTCCCACTTGAGTCTCCGACAAGCACAAGGGGCAGTGGCAACCCCTTTGCTGCAGCAAGCTCGGAATGCATAGCCTTTGCGTTTTCTCATTTGAGTGGTTTTCCTTTATTTCCATTCCTTACACAGAACATGAATGGATTAATGAGTTACCATGCTGTCATCAAGAAGCCAACAAAGTAACGAGAGAGAGAAAACTGAGGAGGGGCAGATTAACAGCAGGAATGGATGAAGGTAGACAGGATAGGGCTGCCAGTGAGCAGACAGGTACCTCCTCCCGCGTCTCTCTGTCTGGCCACCAGCTGTGTTCTCCAGATACACACTCCTTTGTACACACGGGATCCGACTCTGCAAAGTCAGTCCTCACCTGCTTTCTTCACTTACTAGACTGTGCGAATCTCCCCATTTCATAGTAAATTCTTCAAGGGTGCAATTTTATATTTATTTATTTATAAAAATTTTAACATTATTTATTTATTTTTGGGACACAGAGCCTGAGCAGGGGAGGGGCAGAGAGAGAGAGTGGGAGACACAGAATCGGAAGCAGGCTCCAGGCTCTGAGCTGTCAGCACAGAGCCCGACGTGGGGCTTGAACCCACCAACGATGAGATCATGACCTATGCACTTAACTGACTGAGCCACCCAGGTGCCCCTTCAAGGATGCAATTTTAGATGGTTGGCAGAGTATTCCATGAAGTCAAGGGGAGGACTGTGTCAAGTTTGAGACATAAAATTCCAGAGTCAAAGTTTGCACTAAAATGTAAAGTTTTTTCTTACATGTTCCCAGATTACTCTCTGTAAAGGTTAGAGAAGGTTGTCCTTATATTCAGGGTGTAGAGGCACATGCACTTCCTCCTTCATTGTCTCTGTTGGGTTTTACAGTCTTTTTCAATGTTTGTCCATTTTAAAGCCAAAAAGTGTTACTTTGTATTGATTTACATTTCTTTGGCAACTAATGGGCTAAATATCTTTTTTATGTAGTCACTGACCATTTTATTTGTTTTAGTTTTAGATAAATGTCATGTTCATGTCCTTTCATGTCTTTTTCTGATTCAGTTCCATATGGTTTTAATACCATGCTTCTATAACTTATTTTAATATATGATAGGATGAATCACTTATAGTTTCCGTTTTTCCAGAACATTTATGAGCATTTAACTTTTATGAGGATTTTGATTGAAATTGCATTACATATACAAGTCAATGGAAAAGTGCTATCTTTATAATAAATACTATTGGAACTTGGTCCATCTCTCCATTTATGGATACCTTTTTGCTTTGCTAATACACATACTTCACGTTATTGTTCAGTTTACTCTAATGTGTTCAGATTTCCTACTGTGATTGTAGATGATGTTATTTTGTATTATTAACTATGGTTAGTTTTTAGTAGTCATGTGGATACATAGGAAAGAATATTTAAGAAAAACATATATAGGGGCACCTGGGTGGCTCTATTGGTTAAGTGTCTGACTTCGGCTCAGGTCATTATCTCATGGTTCGTGGATTTGAACTCCACATCGGACTCAATGCTGACAGCTCGGAGCCTGGAGGCTGCTTAGGATTCTCTGTCTCCCTCTCTCTCTGCCCTTCCCCTGCTCATGCTCTGTCCCTCTCTGTCTCTCAAAAATAAACATTAAAAAAATTAATATAACTGGCCTCCACATTGACTTCTCTAAGTTATTCTAATGTTTATTTTCAGTTGATTCTCTTGGGTTTTCAAGGTCAGCAAACATGTTGAGAAATACTAAAAAATTTGCCTGCACCTTCCCAGGAGTGGTAAACCTCACGTTTTGTCTTTGTCTTACTGGACTGTCGAGAACAGACACAACATTGCCGACAGTGATCAGAAGCGCCCTTGTACCACACCTCACTTGAATGGAAATGACTGTCACATGTAATATTGGCTGTGGTTTGCAGTAGATATTTTGCATTGGTTTAAGGTCAGACTCTTCAGAATTTATTGCGTTTTTATCAGTAGGATATTGAATTCATACCGGAGTTTTTCAGCTTCCATGACTACATTTAGTGTGCACTGCTGTAAGGAAGAGTATTTTCTTTCCACCTTCTGTTTTTTTCTTAAATGTTTATTTATTTATTTTTGAGAGAGAGACAGAGCACAAGCTGGGGATGGATGGAGAGAGAAAGGGAGAGAGAATCTGGAGCAGGCTTCAGGCTCCGAGCTGTCAGCACAGAGCCCGATGGGGGGTTCGAACTCACAAACCGTGAGATCATGACCTGAGCCAAAGTTGGCTGCTTAAATGACGAAGCCATGCAGGCGCCCCTTCTTTCCACCTTCTTAATGACAACTATTTATTTATTTATTTGCTGATTTGTATCAGTATGGATTCACGGACTCAATCTATACAGTGGTATATGTGATATTCAAATTGTCCCAGATTTGGCAAAATTGGGAGTCCCTTCCATCTGGTTCTTCTCCTTGTGACTCTTCAAGCACTTACTTACTTTCTGGTATTGAAAGATGCCAGGTTCATCTTGTCCTCCTCTACCCTGGCTCTAGATTCAGTTCTTTCTCCAAGGAACCTTAGCTAAAACAAACAAGCAAACAAACAAAAAGGAAATACTCGTCATACTTCAGGTTGGTGTCCTTTTGCAGTGAATTAGAATTTTGAAGCTGACTTCTGTGAGGTCTCGGTTTGAGCGAATGAATACCTATACTGAGGATAATGGCAGTGGGTTTCTCACTGTGGAGGGAATATGGAAAGGACGAGACTAGACTGCGTTGTTCTGGATTTAAATGGAAGGTAGCAGATGAATCTATGGTTTTTAATGTCAGCCCTCTCTCTGTCATCTGTCTACCTACGTATTTGCCATTTATAGATATAGAAATAAATACTGATGCCTAGGTAATACGTGTGTATCCATGTGTGCACGTGCATGTATGTGTGTATATAGGCAAGCGTGCACGTGTGTACATATGTGTGCATTCATATGGTGCACACATATTCATGTGTGCACGTGTGCATATGTGTATGCACATGTGTGTGCATTTGTGTGCATGTATGTGTGTATGTGCATATGCTTATGTGCCTGCTTGTGTATGTGTGTGTCCGTGCTCGTGAATCTGTTTGCACACACACGTCCTTGCCAGCTCAGTCTGATGAGAGGACTTAGAAGCAACGACACCCCAGTAACAACGAACATGTCTAGGGCTAAGATCTTGATTTTTAATTATTAATCTCAACTAAATTTTTAAAAGTTTATCCTTCTTTTGTGCATGTTATATCATAGGGACCTTTTGTAAATGTTACGCAGCACTTTACAAACTGCATCCTGTGTCACAGCACGGCCCAATAGAACTTTTTGCGACAGAAATGGGACGCATGTGCACCGTGGTATCCACTAGGCGTGTGAGGTGTGGTTAGTAAGACTGTAGAACTGATTGTACATTTTCATTTTAATCAATTAAAATTTGAATTCAAATAGCTGCCCATGGTTAGTGGATATCATATCAGGCTTTTGGGAAAAGATTTCAAAGATGTATATGTGTATTCAAGTTTATTAATAAAATTGTTCAAATCCATTTTGTTCAAATATCATATTGGATCTTTGGGTTTAGGATGCTACATGTTCTATAGGTACATACGTATGCAAGTTAATTAATAATATTAATCAAATCTTCTCTAGTTTTTGTTTCTATATCTGGCAAAGATGAAGAGAAAATTGTTCACAATGACCATTTTGCTTCAGTCCTTCCTTTGTTAAATATTAATATGATCATCCCTGATTTATTTTTGTGTCTGCATGGTAGGTAAGTCTCTGCCCGTCACCTTATTTGGCGCGTAGAAAGAACTCAATATTTATTTGTTGAATGAATAAATGTATGAATGCATTTTTTAAACTTTCTGGGACATTTTATTGTAAGTGCACTCCTTTACAATAGCACAGAGCTGGGTTTTCTTTGTGACCCAAACTAAGTGTTTTAAGAGCGGAATTAAACTCATTTACATTTTCATGTGAAATGAAAGCATATGCATCTAGCTCCTTCCGGGTAAGCATGGTGGTGACCATCTTATCTCGAAGGCTTCCGTATTCAGGGGGCCTAGGGAAGATGTTTCCTGTTTAATTATTGCTTCCCTATTCCCTTTTTTTTTCTTTTAGAACTACTTTTATATCCTGTGTAAGGGTCTTTTTTTTTCTTATGTCTTTCACATTTTTTTGTCTCTTGGCCCTTTTTGAGCCCTGGTAGTATCTCTTGAACTATTCTTCTAATTCTCTGCTTAAAAAGTTATCAATCATATTTTCACCCCAAAAGTAATTTTTTCCCTGTTTTTCCTTTTAAGACTGCCTCCCATAGTTTCATAGTTGAAATGTTCTCTTGGAAGAACACCTAAAGACTACATTTTTCTCCTATTTCTCTCACTAACTCTGCCATATAAGGTGACATTTGCTCTAATTGCTCAGATGTATGTCTGTATCTTGAATGGCTAAATATTTCCATACGTCTCATGGTTTCTCTCTGTTTTCTCTCCCATCCAGGGGAGGTCAGAGGGTAATCTGGGAGGGGGTTCTGGTGAGGATGTCAGGGCTCTTGTTTAAATCTGTCAGGATCCGTAGAAGGCAGGAGGGGAAGGTTTAGATTTACCGTGGTTTTCCTTTGCCAAATTAGCTTCGATGCCACAGCCAGAGTCCCCAGGCAGGTGGCCTCCCCTTTTGTTTCCTGTTGGTTGTGGCAGACCCCAGTTAATGGGAACTGTGTCCTCCTTCTCTATTTACCGTGACAGCAGAGTCTGGGAGGCGTTTAATGGCCTTAACCATCCAGAACATGTGTGTGCTTGTATTGTTTTGACAATAACTATATAAGAGAGAAACTAAGTTATTTAAAAACTTTTTTAAAGACTTAAATTTTTTCTTAAAGTTTATTTTCTGAGAGAGAAAAAGAGAGACAGAGAGAGAGAGAGACAGAGCACACATGTGTGCTCCCACAAGGGAGGGGAGCAGAGTGAGAGAGGGAGAGAGTGAATCCCAAGCAGGATCTGTGCCATCAACGCAGAACCCAATACAGTGCTTGAACTCACGAACTGTGAGATCATGACCTGAGCCAAGATCAAGAGTCAGACACTTAGCTGACTGAGCTACCCAAGCATCCTTAGAGAAACCAAGTTTAATGACTGTCGCAGAGAATACCTTGGGATTGAGGGTAGCTCTACAGAGAATGAGGTGCCCCCAGTCCCCACCCCCACCTGGCCACGTTTGTCTTGCACCCTTGTGCCTGTGGGGTTCAAAGTCAAACTGACTCAACCCTAAGGTGTTCTTTTTGTTCCCTTTGCTCCTCTTTGCCTCTGAAGTTCCAATTCAACGACCTTTGGGGTTGAGGAGTGAAAGCATGAAGATTGGTTTGATTTGGAACATAGAAAGCCGACCCATCCAAACTGAATTCTCGCAGCCCCATGGCCCTTTCTAGGGCCATTTCCAGCGTAATTTTGACTTGAGTGGTACGAAGTGCTAAAGATGATATTGCACCTCTCTGTCTTCGCCCAGAGTGAGGGCTTCCTTGAAATGGAGGGGTTTTTCCCCAAGTTTTTAATGTATTTATTTATCTATCTATTTATTTATTTGTTTATTTATTTATTTTTATTGAGCATGAATCAGGGAGGGGCAGAGAGAGGGAGAGAGAGAATCCCAAGCAGGCTCCGTGCTTTCACTGTAGAGCCCAATGAGGGGCTCGCGCTCATGAACCATGAGATTGTGACCTGAACTGACATCAAGAGTTGGACACTCAAGAGTTGGACTGAGCCACCTGGGCGCACCTGGACGTATTTTGCGTTGAGAAGAGGTACCGGAGGTATGGGGAAACGTTGGGTGTGCATGATGGAGATAAATGCCTGCTGGCCAGACTCAGCTGGCCTACTCCAGCTTCTCTTGTCCCAGCGTCTGGCTGAGCAGATTTCCCTTCAGAGCCTAAGACCTGCCTTGGTGACCATGCCTAGATACACCTATGCATTTTTAGGAAAACAGAGGGGCTCTGCAGGCAAGTCTTAACTGCTATTTGTGGGATCTGGTCAAATTTCTGAGGATCAGCCCCTCTCCCAAATGTGAGATAAAGATCTCAATTTCATTGGATCAGTATCATCAAGCTTCTTGCCATATAGTGATGGGCACATATTGGGTTCTCAATTCATAAATGCAAACTGGTCCGTATATACACGTGAAGGCAGGATGGCATAATAGTTAGGCTCCTAAGTGCTGGAGTTGGAGCTGCCTGGTATGAAAAATTCTGGTTTACTCCTCACTGGCTGGAGGTCCTGACTCTACTTGGCCCCTTTGAGTCTTAGGTTTCTCATTTGTAAAATGGTGGATGAAATAGTGCATAGTTCTGGTAAGAGCATTAAATGAGATGTGTATATAAAAACATTCAACACACTGTAAGGACGCAGATCTGATTCAGGCTTCCCCTGTACTTAAAGGGGAAGCTACCGGCTTCTCTGTATGATTGGCCAATGGAAGGGCACATATTGCCCAGGGAAGGAGGGACAACTCTTGTAGCACCCAATCAGGAGAGGCCAACTAACACTTTTGACCTTTCTAGGGGCGGGGCTAAAGATAGAGGCTAGTCATGACCCGCCCTATGTGAGGGTCTTAGTCACACCCTACGTGAGGGTCCTGGGCCCGGTCTGTGATAGGTCGATACTCTAAATGTTGTGATTGGCTCCCACTACTATCAGTATTGATAGGGGGGGTAGGGAATGGATCGCTGTACCTGTGTCGTCATTTCTTGTAATGCCCCCTTCCTAAAAAAGGCCTACACCACCATGTTCGGGACTCTCTCTCCACATGGCCAGCGGGTTGGTGGAGTCTGTGAGCCCGAGCTTAAGCCCGTAATAAAGCCCTTTGCTTTTGCAGGCATGACTCCGTCTCCCTGGTAGTCTCTGACTTCCTTTGGGGCGATATTGGAAACTTGGGCACAGCAAGACTGCCTGACACATACTAACAACCCCATGAAAGGCAGACATTTTAAGTTAAAAAAAAAAAGCCCTAGCGCTTCCACTTGTTGGTATCAGAAGAAAGAATGACACAAGTACAAGAGGAGGTTGATTGCAGAATTGTTCCTAGCACAGTGTGCTGACACTGAAACAACAACCTAAACCTTCATCAGTAGGGCGATGGGTAAACAACCTTGGCGCGTCCTTCCACAGGACCCTGCGTGGCCACTCAGGCAATTTTCTTGTGTATCAACATAGAGACAGTAGTAGAATGCTGTTTGGTAAGAAAACAAAACCAAAAACAACCCCCTGAGACAATATGGATCTCCATACGGGGCTGGCCTCCGGGGCATGCTGGGCATGCAAATCTCTGTGAAGGCATCCGGAAGCAGTTTGAAAGTTTTGAAAAATCTTGCAAATCCCAGTGATTTAATCTTTGAACGGGGTTTGGTAAGTGAAGGCTGAGGGAGCGGGCACATGAGCAAAAGGGATGTGTTGGTAGCAACGTGGGCCGGGACCCGGATGCAGAATGGCGGTGGTGGGAGGGGCTCCACGTGGGAACAGCGCTGGGAGCCGCAGTATGAGGCCTGCTTACCTGTCCATCCGCGCAGCTGGCCCCTGTGGCGTCTGCACAAAGATTAACCCTTTGATCTGCGTGCCATGATGGGAACTGTAAATGCCCAGGCAGTAAGCCCTGCCAGGAAATTACTACAAAATAAAAGTTTACACGTGGAGATTGTGGGCATTGTAATAAAGCATTATCAGGGAGTCAGAATCTTCAGAGACTTGAAACATCTCTGTTTTTTATAAACGTCCACATTACAAAGCAAATATCCACAGGCTTGGATTGAAAGATGCCCCATTTGATGGAAAAGAACTCTACTTTGATAAAATCTTCAGAAGAACCAATTCTTAGTGAAGCGGTCAATTTTAGAATTAATTTTTCCTAGATATAGTAATAGATAGATATAATAATAGAATGCATCAACAGGCATTTTCACATATATACAAATGATGAAGCTACTTTCAGTTTCTTGTATGACCTCCACAAGTTACAGGAAATGTCAGAGGAAACATTAAAATACCATTTTATAAATTTACATTGAAAATTAAATTCAGACTTACACAAAACGGATTCTTATGAAGAGTTAAATCTTTTCAGAAAAATTGTTCCATGGGAATCATCGGCTCTAGATGTCCTAAAATTTGTATTTCAAAATAATTTATCAGAAATAAATCCCAGGGCTGTCGCAGCCTGTAAAATCCTCTTCAGAGCTCCACTAACATTTGTAGCAGCAGAAAGATCATCCTCAAATTAAAAATGATCAAATATTATTTGCAGTCTTACAGCTGGCAAGGTTGATTGACCTCACTTTCAATTGTATCAATTGAAGATGAAGTTGCTAAAAGTATAATTTTTGAAGTCCTAATGAATGATGTTGCAGACATTTGCAGAAAAGAGAGCCAGAAAATCT
The DNA here is from genome assembly GCF_006229205.1 of Suricata suricatta. Classification (NCBI taxonomy): domain Eukaryota; kingdom Metazoa; phylum Chordata; class Mammalia; order Carnivora; family Herpestidae; genus Suricata; species Suricata suricatta. Next base: position 38,833,398 of record NC_043715.1, on the reverse strand, counting down.
TATGATCAATCAAAATATCATATTAACAAAGTATTATTTATTATATATATAAAATTATGACACCAGTTTTTTCTTAACAATTTATAAGCTGTGCTGTTATTCATGTAATTAATCACTTGCTCCATTATGTCTTACAAGTAACAGAATTTTTTACTTATTTTATTATTTTTAAATTGTTTTAAATGTTTATTTTTGAGAGAGAGAGAGAGAGAGAGAGAGAGAGAGAGAAAGAGAGAGAGAGAGAGAGAGAGAGAGAGAGAGAGAGAAAGAGCGTGACCAGGGGAGGGTCAGAGAGAGGCAGATACAGAATCAGAAGCAGGCTCCAGGCTCTGAGCTGTCAGCACAGAGCCCAGCGTGGGGCTTGAGCCCACAGACTGTGGGATCATGACCTGAGCCGAAGTCAAACTCTTAACTGACTGAGACACCCAGGTGCTCTAGTAACAGAAATTTTTAAAGGAAAAAAAGTATTTTAGTATATTAGTGTATCATCTCAGGTTGTAAATATGCTTCCATATCATATTATAAGTAATAATAAGTAATATTCAGTTTGAAAACTGAGCTGCCTACCAGGTTTCTAATTCTCGTGGGGAGACACTTTGAGGCTATGCAAATATCTTGTTTCTTATCACACTTCTGCTTGCTGAGCCGATTCTTGGCTGCAACAGATTATTACCATGGATCAAAATACCAACATTGTTGGAAATAGAGGCAACAATCCTAAAATTTGTGTGGAACCATAAAAGACCTCGAATAGCCAAAGCAACCTTGACAAAAAAGAGCAAAGCTGGAGGCATCAGCCTTCCTTATTTCAAACTATACTACAGAGCCATCCTAATAAAAACAGGATTCTGACACAATAGACACAAGGACCAGTGGAACAAAATAGCCCAGAATTAAACCCTGGCATATCCAGTGACCTAATGTTCGATGAGGGAGCCAAGAACACCCAAGAGGGAAAGGACGGTCTCTTCAACAAGTGGTGCTGGGAAAACTGCAGAAAAATGCGCGGATTAGTGAAATTGGACCCCACCTTGGACCACTTAACTTGGAATGGATCAAAGGCTGAAACCTAAGAAAGACCTGGTACCATAAAACTCTTAGGAAAAAATTGTAGAGAAGTTCATCAATACGGATCTTGGCAATGATTTTTTGGACCCCATGCCAAAGGCACAAACAACAAAAGCAAAAATCAACAAATGGGACCACATAAAACTCAAAAAAGTTTCTGTACAGCAAATGAACAATTAACAAAATGAAGACAACTGACAGAATGAGGGAAGATGTTTGGAAACCAAGTGGCAGATCTTGGTTAGATTACAGAACCCCTTGCTTAGATTACAAAGCATGCAGAAAAACTAAACACACAATTAAATTTTTTTAAGGTTTATTTTGAGAGACAGAGAGAGAGTGCGTGTGTGCACACGAATGGGGGAGGGGTAGAGAGAGAGAGAGGGAGAGAGAGGGAGAGAGAGGGAGAGAGAGGAAGAATCCCAAGGATGATTCTGACAGCGCAGAGCCCAATGTGGGGCTTGCACCCATAAACCATGATATCATGACTTGAGCCGAAGTCAAGAGCTGGGTGCTTAAGCGACTGAGCCACCCAGGCACCTGACGGACATTTTTAAAAAAGGGGACATCAAGATGGCCAGCAGGCACACAAGAAGTTGCTCAACATCACTGAACGTCAGGGGAATGCAAATCAAAACCACAATGAGAGACCACCTCACACCTGTCGGAATGGCTGTCATCAAGAAGACAAGAAATAACAGTGCTGGTGAGGACGTGATGAAAGGAGTCCCATTTGCACTGTTAGTGGGAATATAAATTGGTACAACCATTATGGAGAACAGCATGGAGGTTCCTCAGAAGTTAAACATAGATCTGCCAGATGATCCAGCTATTCCCCTTCCGGGCATACACACAAAAGAAATGAAAACAAGATCGCAACAAGATATGTGTATTCCCGTGTTAACTGCAGCATTATTTAAAACATCCAAAATACGGAAGCAACCCAAACGTCCATCAACAGATGAATGGGTAAACAGGATGTGGTATATATACACAATGGACTATTACTCAGCCATGAGAAAGGAGACTATTCTGCCATTTGTGACAATCTGTATGGACCTTGAGCACATTATACTAAGGGAGATAATTACGAGAAAGATGAACACTGTATGACCCCTCCTATATGTGGAATCTAAAAAAGGAAAACCTGTTAAAAAAGAGAGTAAGACAGTGGCTACTGGAGCACAGGGCTTGGGGGAGAGGACCGATATTGTTTAGGGTACAAGCTTGTAATGGGTGGTAGATAAGCCATAGAGACCTAATGCACAGACAATACTATTGCACTGCAGTCATGCAATATGATAAATGTTCTTATGGTGGCAACATATAAATGCATCAAAGCAATATACTGTACAGCTTAAATTTACATGGTTGTCGCATGTCAAATTTATTCCATAAAAAAGTAAATAACAAAATATAAAAATGCTCATATTAAAGACCTTTATGAAAGTGGTACTTGCAGAATACATTGAGAGTTATTTCATGGAATGGAAGCGAGTTTGGTCAAGCTTTTAGTGAAGAGAATATAGACACTTATAATAAAGTTCATCACTGTGGTCCCTGCTTGGTATGAATTAAAGTGTGTGTTTTTTTTAAATACTAGTAAGAATTTACCCAAGGGATACAGAAGTGCTGATGCATAGGGGCACATGTACCCCAGTGTTCATAGCAGCACTTTCAACAATAGCCAAATTATGGAAGGAGTCTAAATGTTCATCAACTGATGAGTGGATCTAGAAGATGTGGTTTATCTATACAATGGAGTACCACATGGCAATGAGGAAGAATGACATCTGGCCATTTGTAGCAACATGGATGGATTTGGAAGGTATTATGTGAAAGGAAGTAAGTCGGTCAGAGAAAGATTGTTTTCACTCATATGTGGATCTTGAGAAACTTAACAGAAGACCACGGGGGAAGGGAAGGGGGAAAAAGCTACGGAGAGGGAGGGAGGCAAACCATAAGAGGCTCTTAAATACAGAGAGCAAAGTGAGGGTTGATAGGGGTGGGGAAAGTGGGTGATGGGCATTGAGGAGGGCACTTGTTGGGATGAGCACTGGGTGTTGCATGGAAGCCAATTTAACAATAAATTGTATTAAAATATTTTTTAATGTTTATATTTGAAAGGGAAAGAGAGGCAGATCACAAGTGGGGAAAGGGTGGAGAGAGAGAGAGAAACAAAATCTGAAGCAGGCTCCAGGTGCTGAGCTGTCAGCACAGAGCCCGATGTGGGGCTTGAACTCACAGACCACGAGATAATGACCTGAGCTGAAGTCGGATGCCTAACTGGCTGAGTCACCCAGGTGCCCCTTATGTGTGTTTTTAAGTGGAAAGAAAATGGAAAAAGAACTGTTATTATCACGGTGTTTGCTGATGGTGACTTTCTATTTTCATCATTCCTTCTTATTTATTTATTTACTTATGGGCATCAGCATGGACTCATGGATATATGTTTCATTTTAAAGGTTACAGTGTATTACTGTTATTTATTTTCTTGCTTACATTGTCCCAGATCTGGCCATCAGGAGCTCCTTCAAGCTGACTCTGGGGCCTTTCAATGCTCCCCTTTACTTGCGCCCTTTGTAAATTTCTGGCATCACAAAAGTTTCCCCTGACTCAACCTTCTTTCGTGTTGCAATTTCAGGGTGAATGCAGGGGTACTCTTTAAAATTCTGGAACATGAACGAGTGTGTGTCTCATGACATGCTCACATCAGCGCACAGTCTGTTCTTTGTGCCGATCTGCGAAGGGGCTCAGGGATACCAGAATCCCATGGTAAACACTCTTGGTTTATCATAAGGGACATGGGTGCTGTTCTTTCCAACCCTGCCAGCAAACTACGTTCCAGAGCAGCCGAATGGGATGGAGAGATTCCAGGAGTCTGCTTGGGGACTGGGAGCTGGGAGGGGCGGTGCCTGTCTGTTTCACTGGCTCTGCCTTGAATGCCTAAGTATGGCCAGTTTTAGGGCTTCCCTGACTCTTGGCCCGGCCAGCCCACCTCTTACCATGATTGTGAGTAGAGTTCTAACTGCCAGTGGATGATATGGTGCCAGCACCGTATTCCAGAGAAATAAACCTGTTTTGCCAAAAAAGAAATCTAGTTCTCTAAGCAGAGATTTTGGGAATAAAATGTACATACTCCAAATGTTTTTATTTTTAATTTAATTTTATTAAAATTTTTTTTAGTCTTATTATTTATTTTTGAGAGAGAGAGAGTGGGGGAGGAGCAGAAAGACAGGGAGACACAGAATCCAAAGCAGGCTCCAGGTTCCAAGCTGCCAGCACAGAGCCCAACACGGGGCTCGAACCCATGAACTGTGAGATCATGACCTGAGCCGAAGTCAGATGCTCAACCGACTGAGCCACCCAGGCGCCCCCATATGTTTTTAAATTAAAATAAAAATGTATGTGTCCCCTCCTGCCCCCCTCCCCCAAATTATCTTGGGTAGTGGTGGTGGTAGATGGAATTTTGGGAATGAAGTATGTATACTATTGTAAAGATACTGACTATAAATTTAAAGTTTCACTGTTTAGAATAAAATCACACTTGTAAATGCCTCATAATTTTATGGTGTCTTATAGATGGGCTGCTTTAGTTTATGGCAAAATTTAGCTAAATATAAAGGTAGAGTTTATTCAGGAAATACTTATATTTTTACCAATTAAGTTTTAAATTTTAAAAATCTTTTAAGTTTTCTTCATAAAGGAGCTAAACTTTGCTGTCTGGCAGAAACTCCAGCTTCTCCATTTCTGGCCTCCATTTCTGGAGAATCAGCTCAGGAGATGTCAGAGGAAAGCAAAGGGTGTGATTGTGTTGCTTTTTTTTTTTTTTTAATTTTTAAATGTTTATTTATTTTTGAGACAGAGAGAGACAGAATGCAAACAAGGGAGGGGCAGAGAGGGGGAGACACAGAATCGGAAGCAGGCTCCAGGCTCTGAGCTGTCAGCACAGAACCTGACGCGGGGCTTGAACCCACAAACCGTGAGATCATGACCTGAGCTGAAGCCAGATGCCACCCAGTGGTCCCGTTTATGTTTTTAATACTCAGAATCCTTCATACAGTTGAGAAGGAGCAGAGGGAACATAAGGGAGGCCCTCTCCTCACCCAGAAAAGGATGGAATAAATGCCGCGGAGAGCCAGGTTTGAGGAGTAAGGTCTGAGACGTCAGGAAAAGGAGTCTCTGCTTCCTGTGACAGTTAATTGCTCATTGCCTTCATTGGGAGAAAGCCATGTTTACACTTCCACGTTTGTTGATTTTTAAAAAAAATGTCTATTTATTTTGAGAGAGAAAAGCAGAGAGCATGAGCCGAGGAGGGACAGAGAGAGACACAGAATCCGAAGCAGGATCCAGGCTCTGAGCTGTCAGCACAGAGCCCAACGCGGGGCTTGAACCCACGAATGGCGAGCTCATGACCTGAACCAACATAGCTACTCAGGCGCCCCTGTTGATCCTTTTTAACAGATTTTTGACTCCAAAATTTGGCCTTTTTTTACCCATTCAACAAATGTGCATTGATCCACTATCAGATGACAGGAGCAACTGGCGCCACAGAGCAGCAGGAAGCACCGAGATCGGCCCCCGAGCCCCCCCCCCGGATGGATCTGTGTGCGGGGAGGAAGGGCGAGTCTCGCTGGTGGCTGGCACCTCGTCTGAGGACGTCCCTCTGCTCCGTCTGCGTCCCTGTTTGCGGCTCTGCTGGGAAGCCTGAAAGACCAGGGCTGAGGAATCGGGGGCTTTTGTGCTAAAATCTGTCTTTTACCTGTTTAAATTACAATGCTGAATAATTATGTATGTGTAAAAACTGTCAAAAGTATACTTAAGTCGTACCTTTGCCGTGTGCTAAAATTACTTTTCATTATGACCTATTTGTACATCATTTGCACCAAATACCTCAGGCTGGAAATGTAAATGTGTTTTTGTTTTTGCTCTGCAGGTTAGGTCAGCAGACGTCTGCAACAAATATGATTGCAAGGGTGAAGGTGACATGATTTACTTAAATCAGGCAATTTCTCCATTAAAGCATTGAAGCCTCAACTCATAAAGCCACTCTTTAGCAGATGAACTATAACGTCGCCCAGCATTTGTCATATTAGGTGATTTGAAAGGAAAGAACAATTATAAAAATGAATGTAATTCTCTGTCGACGAAAAAAAAGATCCAGTGTTTGCAGCAGGGGTGGTTAATTTTCCACGGATAAAAACAGGTTTCACAGCAATTCTGCAGCTCTAACGTGCCACAATTAAAACGTAGGCAGGAAAGGTTCGCCGTCAAAGCAGACAGTGGTAGGAATTAGTTGCTTGGGGCTGGGAAGGCAGGCTTCCCCTCCAGCATCGGAGGTTTTTTTTTGTTTCCCGTAGGAACGGCTCCGTTGGCCGTGAACGGTGTCGGTGCGCCCCCGCCCCCACCTCACCCCGTTTCTGAGCTGCTTTCAATTAGCAGGGATTATTAAACTGGAAACATTTCAAACTGCTGCTGAAGCTGCTTCCCTGCGTTATGAGCTGAGCTAGAGGCGTCACAATAAAAGCTGATTGATTAGCAAAGAATGTACTTACAGCAACTGATGCCCAGTGTCATTTTCTATGCATTCCACAACCTCTCCTGCCCCCTGGATTTTGTTTTCATTCGGAGATTAACCTTGGTTTCTCTCTCTCTGGAACCTTCCACACACAGCCTGGAGGCTCTCAACTTCCGTCTCAACTGCCTGCCCCCGACACCTGCTGTGTCTTCAAGCCTCACCTCCGGCCTGGGCCCCAAAGTCCAGAGACCCCAAAGTCCCAGAGGGAAGGCGTTAGATTCCTGTGGTATCAGCCTTTTATTCTCTGGGGTTTAGTTGCCGGAACAGGAGGAGGACAGCAACAATCACACGCCTCCCAAGGAGCACAGGCCCCTGAAGCACTGACGGGTGGAGGCAGAGGCCTGTACACTACTGGAGGGTTTACAACACTGCAGGCATTTGCCTTGAAGCATTGTCTCATCCTCCATAGTTCCCCGTCTTCCACCGGCTTCCAAAAATTTCCTTGCGTGGATCTTTTGTTTCTCCAACTGACCGAATTAATTTTACAACACACGCTATGCTTAGCACTGTGCTGAGGTCTGATATGCATTTATTTACTATACGTTATGTATGTATTTATTTATTTATAGTTATTATACCTTTGCTCTATTTATTTACTTTTCTATATATTTATTGACTATATATTTATTATACAAGTGTATTTGTGTCTCCACATGTATTTATGTATCATGTGTCCAGATAAGATATGCATCCTTGCATCTGTTAGTGATAGCATTCAATATTTCTATAGATCTCATTCCCTTCTAGCAACAGTGCTCTCAGTCAGGTTCAGTCAATATTCGCATTACAGACGAGTAGATTCCTTGTGAGCCGCGGAGGCTGACTTCAAAATGAGGCAGAAGGCTTCCCTCGCATGTGGCTTCTTTGTCCAAACCTGTCCCTGCTCTGAGCTTCGGTTGCCGGATCTGTCACAGCAGGGGGTTGGAGCGGGTCCTCTCCACCCTTTCTGGGGTGTGCACATTTACAGACCCACTGGTTTATTCAACGTCTGCCCGTGGCATGCCCACTTTGTGCCGGACGTGGTGCAGGCTCCGGGGACCGCGATGAGCTAAGCAGGGCAGCTACCTCCTCCCTTGGGATCAGGGCTCCCACCCCAGTCCTGATGGTCTCTGGCCAGTTTGCAAAGTGAGGACCTTTGGATTCTCCGCCAGGCTTATGGGCTCCTTCAGGAGCAAGTTCGGCTGCGAAGCAAGTGCGGGTCCTGAGTCAGGGCTCACTTACTGATTGAGAAGAGGATGCTGGGAGGGCATGTGTGACCAAGCAGGGGCCAGCTGAGGGTCCCCTGCCTGGCGGGAACACATGCGTGTGTCGGGAAGGAGGTCGGGCGTTTCAACTTTGCATCGTGGCTTGAGTCGCGAGAGCTCATCAGATGGGCTGGACGGAAGAGGCTGGGCGCTCTCTTTGGTCCCGCAAGGCCTTCAGCACCCCGCCGCCCGCGAGGCAGGCAGAGGGGGGCTGGAGTGAAGGCCCGCAGCGGGGGTGGGGTGCGAGCGGTTCCCGTGGAGGCGGGGCCTGGGGGGAGACCGACCTCAGTTCTTTCTGGATTATGACTCAAAACACACACCCAGACGCATTTATTACCTCCAAAGTGGCGGCGGCGCGTAGCGCCGAATGGAGAGGTGAGCTATTGGAGCTGCTATCTTTTGAACTAACTGCTGTTGCGGGTCCCATGACCAGCCGTGGCGGGCAGGGTTTTGTTCCCATGAATGAATGGGCCATAAATCTGTCGGAGCTGACACTAGCGGCCGTCCTAGAGGGTGTAAAGAGAAAATGTGCCGAAGATCTTGTGGTCTTTGCTTGCCTGGAAAATGAGTTCAATAAAATGGAGGTGATCAGTGCTTATTTATAGGGCAGACGGATACATCCAGCATTGGCGTCAGAATCTAACTTAGCGTTTTCTCGTTTACACTCTTCTGTGAGGCACATCCCCGCAGCGGGGTCGGCTCGGAGCTGCCCGCCCTGCAGTAGCAGGTGCAGAAGGAAAGGCGACGCCTGGAAAGAAGGAGCGTTTGCCTCTCTCTGCTTCTAAGGTTCAGGAGCCGCCGTAGCTGGATGGCTTCGCTTGGAGCTTTGCGAGGAGCAGGAGACCCCAAGCCCCGGAAGCGTTCTTTATTTACATTTCAGTTTTGAGGGTGAATGACAGGAAATGGGATAAAATTAATTGCCATTTTTCAGGCCTCTGAAACAATAAATTCCAGCAACCATAAATTTGGAGCTGGGTTAAGTACTGAAAACAATTTATTGCTAATTTTTCCCTTAATTGCATTCCCAAGAAGAAGGTTTGGTGCTTACTGGTGGAATTATTATATAAAAATTATTTGTTAGAAAGCACAATGAACCATAAATCAGAAGCTCACCTGGAACAGGGTCAAGGTTCCCCACAATTCATCTGTTTCCCTCCATTTGGGGCGTCACCAGTGAGGGCCCCAGCAAACGGAAGGATCAGGGATAATGTGGCCCCTGTCCCCTTGCCCCTCGTCCCTGCCACCGTGAGGAGATTCCGTGTTGATTCAATAAGATGCCTCACCTCCTAAAAGTGATAGTGTGACTCACACGTGGGAAGGGAGCAGAGAGAACATGATGGAATGATCTCCGCATGGCCTCCCTGCCTCATTTAATTTGTTCTGAGGCTCAGGCTAACAGGAGTGGAGGCCACTGGACAGCCTGATCCTGTTGGTGGAGAAAGCTGAAAGACCATAGCGTTGTGTCAGAATCTGCTAGGATGAAGTAGAAATCTGTTCCCAGGTCCCCTTGAGTTCGGATAGCCATGTCCCTGAGGAGCCTACTCTGCCAGGAAAAGCTCATTGTGACAAGGGACAAGGCTCTGAGAGCTGGTAATGGCCGTGGATGAGACAGGAGTGGCCACAAGTCACCATGAGCTACTGGAGGTGATCTGTTCTCTTCTGGCTTTTCTGTGGGAAGGCTTGGCTCCGTGTGGAGGAAGGAGCCAAAGAGGGTGGTCGGCTCGCCTGACCAAACCAGCCAGAGATAGGGCCTGGGCAGAGCCTGTGGCCATGGGGGAGCTCCTGGAAGCCGAATTGCAATTTTAATAGCCCTACGGGGAAGAGCCAGTGGGTGCTGAGAGGGTTTATTTTAAAAAGTATGTATGGCCACGCATCGGCTAATGGTAAGGTCATCTGCTTCGGGAAGCCCTGCTGTTCCGTGCGGACAGGGTGGGCTCTGCTGCCATCTAGGCAGAGGACGGCAATGCTTAAGGGAGGGGCCCTGTATCCAGGACTCCCAGGGTCTTCCCAGGGACCTGGCAAGATGGAGGCAGTGTCTTCTTCGGGACAGAACAATATTGGCACGTCCTCACAGCACGCAGGAAGTAGGGCCAGAGCCAATGTGCTGTGCAAAGTAAGATTAGAGAAAAGCTGCAACTCCCGAAGTCCCATGTAGCCCGTTGTACGGCGGTGCTGGCCCGGAGTGCCGCCTGTCTGCCCATCCCTGGGATCCCACTTGGTCTGGGGACACGAGGGCCTCAGGAGTGTTGAGACTCCGGCAGAAGGACCAGCAGATTCCAGCCTCCCTTCCAGGCCACCCCAGGTAGAGGGGCACATACGGAGTTCTCGTAGGACCAAGGAGAATTTCCTATACCTCTTACTTCCTTCTGTCCCCCTTCCCCACCACTCTCCTCCTGTTCCCATTCCTGCCGCAAGCAGATCGCCGGGAAGGTGCTTCCGTCTAAAGTCAGTCCCAAACCTGAAGCCCAGGGTTTGGTGTGGTTAAGGGTGTGCTAGACAAGGCTGATGTGCTCCACGGGCACCACACAGCTGAAGCTGGCCCTCGTTTCTTGGACACCAGCTACACGTGAGTGTCGGGTGCCTGCCCACGTCTGGGCATTGTAGGGTTGGGTGAGGCAGTCGGATGGCGGGGAACTGAGGGCAAGGCCCTGAGTCGCAGAGCAGGGGAGGCGGAGGAGGCCTGCTCTCCAGCTTGCAGGGGTGGGGGGGTGCTCAGCCTGGAGGAGAAGCCGAATGAGCTCACACGGAGGTGGGGGAACATGCACTTTGCTGTAAGTCATTCCGACAGCAAGTGCTGTGGGGGTTCAGTGTGCGTGAAGAACAAAAGCAAAACACTGCCTTCTAAATAGAGGAGGAATACAAATTTATTTTGGAACATTTGAAAATAGAGGCAAGTTTCAAGAAGAAAATAAAAAGTGCCTGTAATCCCACTACCCAGAGATAAACATTGTTAAATTTTTTATGCATTTCTTCACAGACCCATGGGCATTTAGATGTATTATTATTTTTTTTCAGAATTGGGAATCTACCATACATAGTTTTTATGTCCCGCTTTTCCCCCCTTAACATATTGTAAACATTTCCCATGTCCTTAATGGTTTCCACAAACTTTTTTTTTAATTTCAAGAATTCACAAAATTGCGGTTGTTGGATGTACCATATCATTTAACTCCTTCCTTCTTGGGAAACACGCAGTTGTTTCTCATTCTTTTTGATATTAGCTGCAAAATTGTGACAAATATCTTTTCATGTTAATCGCTGGGTGCACCTTTGGTTTTAGCTGATACTGAATTCCCAGAAGGGGAAGTCCTGTGTCGGGAGGCCCCTTTAGTCTGAAAAACTCGTCCCCAGGGAGGGTTGTCCAGGGAGCCGGAGGGGACGGAGGAAGGCAGCCTTGCTTTTCAAGCAGGTGAGGGCTCTTACAAAGCTGCCTGTTTGATAGATGAAAATATTTAAAAGTGGGATTTCTTTTATGATTGGGGTTGAATACATTTTCATATGTCTATTGCATATGTATATTTCTCCTCCTGTGAATTGTTTGATCATGTGCCCATTTTTTTTCCTTGAGGAGCGAGTCTTTGAAAGAGCTCTTTACAGCATAAAGATATCAACTGCTCAGCAGTAAATCTTCTCTCTTCTGATGGGGCTGAGGAAGCAGAGGTAGGGGGCTGGGGTTTGAGGCAGGCCTCGAAGAGCTGGGGGTAGTTTGGGTGGTGAGATCTGGTATCAGTCCAAAAGGTACCTGGTGGGTGAGGCTTGGGAGGAGCGCTCTGATGAAAACCACAATATCACTTTGTGCACTGAGGAAGCGAAGCTGAATGAGCAAAGGGCAAAATATTTTTGGTCTTGTTCACGGCTGAAAATAACGTAAATAGACTACGAGCACTTTTTTTTTTTAATCTAAGAGAAGAGACATACCAACAACCTTCATGGAGAGGTTCTCTGTCAAATGGGACAACTTGGCTTCACTCTGGTTTTTTCCCTGGACTGTCAGCTTGATCAAGGAGACAGAAGGTTGGGGGGGAAAATGACGAGGCTGGGGGAACTTGTTTTTCACTGTTTTGCCTGTGTGTGAGCGTGTGCGAGCACATGGAGGAAGGTAGGACCTTTCATGATGTTGCTGCTCCCTGCAATTTTTTGGTGGGGGGCAGTTTGGTTTTCAGCACCCCCCAGAGCCCCCTTCTTTGTGGCCACTGCCCTGTATTCTTCATGTTTGCATACATGTGGGATTGGAAAGTACTAGCTGGTTCCAAATTTGGGCCAGCCCTGGCTCCATGGTAGGCTGCTAATGATCACAACAGCATTTCAGAGGGTGTTGGCAAGGCGATAATGCAATTAACATCTCCCTCTTTGATAGAGAGTGAGGTGAAGACAAGCTGACTTTTTGGAACCTGATGATCACTGATAATTAGGGGAAATCCTTGAGGGGAATGTATTGGGTAGTTTTAACAATTGTACCCAAATGTGCACACAGTGGGTCCACCTCTGGGACAATGGCCAAAGCAGACCCTTTGGGGTTGGGGTGGGCACGGCCCCTCTGTGCTTTATTTTTAGCAAATGTGTGTAGCTAATGTGGCTAGAACCACTGGTGATGTTTCAGGAAATTTATTTAAAATTCAATTTGTACATCGTGACTTTAAGCACTACTTTTGGGGAAGCATGTTTTGCATTATGCCATATCAGTTCGGGATTATGGACTCCAAGGGAATATGTATAATTTTTATGCACTATGTTTATTGGCACATTTGTGTTAATAGCCAATAAGATGATATTGCCATCTTAATACCTTGCGAGTCTCTGTGACTCTGTGGCTAATGAGTGGGGGCCTCTGAGTACCTGACTGAGGGGGAGAAGGAGGCGCTCTGGGCTTGAGGGTATGGGGAATGATGTTGGAAATCCAAATCCTAGCTTGGCAGGTTGTGTCCCTGTAATAGAGAAGAGGAGCCTGTAATGCAGAGGGGAATCTGGGCTTAATCAGGGGACAGACCACCACGGAGGCATTGACATGCTTGCACAGCAAAGTGACCTTCCTTTGGAGAGAGAGAACAATCCCAAAGATATTTAGTTCTCAATTAAATAAAGCCATGTCCTCCTGACTTGCTTCCAACGACCCTTCTGCTCCCGGGA
>NC_043715.1:38740203-38820281 GCF_006229205.1 Suricata suricatta | reverse complement strand
GTGCAAATCATGTTCATTGGAAAATTAAAAAAAAAAAAGCCAAAATAGGACATGGGCATTTTCTGTGCCAAGAAATGGTACTGGTGAAGAGGTCTCTGTGTGTCCTTATATGTGGCAAATAGAGATTTGGGGTTGCAAAATCCTGGCCTTTATTGGAGCACCAGAGGTGAATCACAGCACTTAAGCAGATTACAGATATTTTTTACCTAAGTTGTTCAGGTCCTGTTGTGATTTCCTTTTATACCAAGCTAGGCCATCTGACTGAATTAAAATGTGGAGACGTCATATCGACCGGCAGCTTCTAAGAAGACAGGTCAAAGAGTGGAGCTGGGAAGCCGATGGACTTCCGAGGCCTCTGTCCCTGGAATTCCACTGCGCTCTCTTGGTGGGGACATGGCTGACCTCGTGGCTAAGTGCATTGCAGGAGTTTACCGTGGTGTCTTGCCTTCCCCCTTGGCATTAGCCCCTAGGCGAGTAGTACATCAATATTGTTAATGGTCTTAGCCTTACGTCTGACACAAGGCTTGGCACCCAGTAGGATCCCAGCAAAGATTTGAGGATTCAGAGTCTGGGAAGAGGGATGCAGGAGAATGCCCCCTGCAGCTGGGAAGTCATGGGATTCTCTCCCCACCTCATGATTCCAAGGAGAACTTCGTCTCTGCCTCAGCTCCCTTCCCCCGACCCAAATCAAGATGTATTTGCCCAAGGCCCATCCTTCTGTGTGCTGTTGTGTTGGAAAGAAAGCCAATAAGTACGTCTGCAGAAGGTGACCCCTCCCTCTCAGGGAGAATCTGCATCTTAATAAAGAGGCTTGAAGACCAGGCTCTTCCAGCCAAAGGGAGGGGCAGGCAATGGTGAGAATTCAGCAGCAGGTGTAGCCATATTTGGGGATATTTTGCAAATCCATTCCCATCCCAACATTATAAAAATGTTCATCTAGTTTTCACCTGAGATTGTATGGTTTTATTTTTATTTTTGCCACATTTAAATCTTGAATCTGCCTCAGGTTTTTTTTTTTTTTTTTTTTGGTGTCAAGTACAGGTTAGAAGGCATTTTATTTTTTGCAAATGACCCATGCATCGTGACATTGGTTCTGTGGTACTGGGAAGTCCATGGCACCTGGCCTGGTAGTCATCTCTTTCCTCGGTGCCCACAGAGACACTGAGATGAAAAGAAATCGTCTCAGTTAAGAGAATGAGCTCTGGGGCCGGTGAGGTCTGGGTTTGAATTCAACCTCTGCCACTAACCAACTCTGCGGTGGGATGGCTTATCTACCCTCTCTGAGCCTTGGCCTCCGCATCAGGAAACTGGTAACACCCCCTCCCCGGCTGGGTGAGGCCCGAACGGGGTCCTGGGTGTTCAGGGGCATCCTCATGCTGGCCCTGCGCAAGTGCCCGGTGAACGCTGGCGGCTGCTCTGACGACAGATCCCTTGTGTTTTCATTCAGTTGAAAGACCACCTTGAGGTGGTCTGCACGGCCATTATCTTTAATCTCCCAGCCTCCCCCAAATGGCTCCTCTTCCTTTTGCTGATGCCAACCATCCAAGAAACACAGTAAATCAAGAAAATAAGTCCTCTTGGCCTTCCCTCTGGTCCCGCCCACCAGTTCTGGTCTGTCGTGGAGGTGGCCCGGACGCATGGCTTTGGAATCAGGCTCTCTCCGCCGTTATCCCAGCCTTCCTCTCTCTGGCTTCAGACGTGCTGCTTTCCATACACGCGCTGGGCTGCAGCTGAGCCCAGAATTGCCTGCTCCGCACCTGTGCCTGGATCTGTCTGTCCACCTGCTTGTTTCACCAGAATGTCTTCACCACTTCCTGTGTCTGTTAAATCCCAGGCAGGAGGGTTGCTTCCTGGAGAAGACCCCCTATGTTCCTCCTTTACCCCCTGACACTTAGTGTCTGCTTCTGCTGTGGCTCCTCAATAGCTGTAGCCCCCCGCAGCCCCCCAACACCGGCTGCAGGGGAGGGCCCTCCAGATGGGGCTGGGCACTTCTCATACCTGAGCATGGTGCTTGCAACAGGGCGTATTGGTTGTAATAGTGAGAATAACAATAACTTCCATTTTTGAGGGCCAGAGGGTAGAGCAGAGTCAAGACGGCATCCTGGGACTGGCTTGGTCAGACCTGACTACCCCAGACTCGAGGGGGTGGGCTGGCAGCGTGGCGGCCATCATGGGGAGTACAAACAGCAGTCATGCTGCTAATGACCGTCCATTTAACACCCCGCCCACGTCCCAGCACTGTGCTCAGCTCATCCCACGAGATAGCCTTCTTTGTCCCCATTTTGCAGATGGGACCAACGGGCCATGGCTCAAGGGACAGAAGTGGTGGGAGGGCGAAGGCTGGGAAAAGAAGGCTGAAGATGGAAAGTGACTGGACTACTTCCCTGCAGATCTCACTTTTCACAGAGTAAATGCAGAGGAATGCCTTGGTGTCTCTTCCCCTCGCCTCTCTGGGTATTTCCCGGCTCCTGCTTGACTGTGGTGGGTGGCACTTAGGGGCTGTTGCTCCGACGGCCAGAAGAAGTGTCCAGGGGGCGACGTCACTGGTCACCTTCCCTGTTCCCGCAGGCGGCGATAATCTTGTAGACACTCCAAATTTCTCCCTTTTAAAAAATTTCCGACTTAATAACTCTACTTAGGTGTTTTTTTTCAGACCTCATAGTGTTTGCAACAACCGTTATGGCTCTATTATGATAATACAAGAAAGTTACATTACCAAATAAATGCATTTTTAGGTTTTTCCCTGGCAACATAATGTAAGGATCATTCTGCATGTTGGTACTAAAGAATCAAAAACAGTTTAGTCAGTGGATGTGAGCACTGTTTCTTGTCATCCAGTTAATGGATCTACTGTAGTATTTGTGTTCCTTCCAGCCCTGCCGCCGTACATCAATGAAAAATTATGTTTTTTTCCTCCGTGCTACAACACCCGTCATCTTTATAGGCAACGCACTCCCCTTCAAGTCGTGTGGTGTAAAATGCCTACCGTTTCTCGGCCCCTTTCCCTCCCCGTCATTTACCTGGGCCTCGGCAATAGAGGGTCAGCGCTCCTCTCATTAATGTTCTGTGTCATAGAAATCAGCGTACCCGTGTTCCTCATGTGGAAGCCCCAGCAAATAGCGGCTGTTAGTGTGCAAAGGGCAGACAGGAAGCCTGGCTTTATTTTTTTAACCCTCTTTGTTTACTGGATCTGGGCAGTCAATCACAGCCCAGATCCTTGAATTTAAAGCAAGATCCTCTGCCTCCCAGAAACTGCCGCCAGCTGAGGACGCGCTTGCAGTTACGATGGGGTGAGCCGGGATGTCAGTTTCATTTCAGAGAGACTTCCAGAGTCCTGACCTGGTCTCCCTGAAAATTTTACTCGCCCAGTCTGTAAAGTTTTACTGGCTCCAGGGTGACCTGGTGAGGTCCCAGAGAACCTCCTTAGAAGGGAAATTGGCTCTCCCAGGTCAGACTCTTTAGGGGTATGTGATGGGGGGATTGCTATGGCCAAGTGCCACCGGTGGCCCTGTGGCTTCCTCATCGTGCTGATGCCTGTGGTCCATTTCCACCCCAGAGTCACTAATGAGGCACCTGCCGGGACGCGCACAGAGAGGGCCACCCTGCCTTAGCCCATGTTGCCAGGCAGGAATATGACCCAATTCTGTTGCTGTTGCTGGTTATGTAGAAGTGGTAGCACAGACTTAAAAAAAAGGTGCAAACTTCCAAATTTTATGTTTTTTAAATTTATTATTTTTTAATGTTTTATTTATTTTTGAGAGAGAGCACAGGCAGGGGAGGCCCAGAGACCAGGACAGAGGATCTGAAGCAGGGTCTGTGCTGGGAGCAGCAAGCCCAATTGGGGACTAGAACTCATGAACTGTGAGATCATGACACGAGTCAAAGTCAAGCACTTAACTGACTGAGCCACCCAGGTGCCCCTAACCTTCTTAATTTTAAAAGTTGGGTAATCCAAGTGAAAGATACTTTGAGTGTGCCACACCAAACTGGACCATGGACTGGCCACTGCTTTTTGCTCCCTGCCCTCTCTCATATCCTGGATGTTCTGTGTGACCTCAGTCTTGGCTTCAGGGAAAGGGGCGGGGGTGAACTTGTCTGGATGCAGTCTCAGCCCGCCTGCCTCCCATGGGTTCTCATAGACTTGGAGCAGTCCAGGGTCGAACCTTGTGAACTGTCCCAGGTCCTTGGGGCAGGGGGCATTCCTATGATAGCAATGCCACCTGGGCACCTTCCTGTACCTGCTGCTGGAGACACCAGCTCTGGGCACACACCCCCACGAAACAGTGGCTTCCCGGACCTTTGTCAGTGGCTTCCAGAGCTTATCAGAGCTTGGGTGGGCACTAAGCAAGAGATATTTGTTCAGCAAGGGGGTGTTGGGGGAAGATGTCCGGACAGCCTGTGCACCCCTGGAATCCTGACAAGGTGCTTTTGGGGGCGGGGCCTGAGGGGTGGTTTCTTGTCTTTGCTTGACTATATGACCTCATGGCTCTCTCCCCACTGTACTTTGAGATGCTTAAGGGCAGAGCCAGGGTTTTCTTAATTTTTTCTCCTTACTCAGTGTCTCATATAGCTTTTGCACCGGTGGACACTCTATTTAAGGTCCTGCTTTCATAGGGAAGTGGTGTGCACTGAGAGAGCGAGCAAGAGCCCATTCTTGAGCGAGGAAGCTGAGCAAGCTGGCAGCTCAGCTCCTGGGTGAGGGGTGATGGATGCCCGTGGAGAGGAGGACAGCTGGAAACTTTGCTGTCCAAGGTCCTGAGAAGAACCCATTGA
Source organism: Suricata suricatta (assembly GCF_006229205.1). NCBI lineage: Eukaryota > Metazoa > Chordata > Mammalia > Carnivora > Herpestidae > Suricata > Suricata suricatta. The sequence goes on along the minus strand of NC_043715.1, from coordinate 38,815,508 downwards.
GCAGTGTCCCCCTGGATCCTTGGGGTTGCAGGCAGCACACATAACCTATTTTAAAAGCAATATCCTTCTACAGAGAGGCGACTGTAATCTGCCAGCACAGTGGCTCCCGGGCTGCCTGGCACCACCTCGCAGGTGCCGCAAAGTCCAAGTCTGCTGCCCTGTCAGCTTTCTTGGAGTCAAGGCTGAGATTGTCAGGGTGTCAGTCTCCAAGGGACAGTGGCTGCTGGCCTAGAGGCACGTATGGGTGCCAGAGGGGCTAGGCCAGGCAGTGTAGGCAGTGTGGGACGGGACAGACATTCATCAGGGTCAAGGTGAGAGACCTGATGCTGAACCCACAGTGTGCTCTGTCCCAGCGTGGTCCTGACGGGGTCCCCAGGCTCGGTGGTCTGCCCCATTTTCACAGCTTCTGCCTCCAAAGGTGATGTAAGTTGCTATGTAGCCCATGTGCACTGATTGGCTATCTGGTTCTGCACAGGTGTCAACCCTCAATGGCTGATGACAGCATGGGGACCTGGCCTAATGTCTTTCTCCGGAACACTGAGCAGCATTGCTGTGCGTTGACTTTCCCATTACTGGCTCCCAGTGCAATCACGGTGGACTCACAGAGGGGGCCTCACAGGGAGAGCACTGACTAAGGCACGGCACGGGATGGCTGTGGGGCCTGGAGCTCAGGCCCGGGCTCTGCCGAGCACACTTCCTTGGAATGTTGGAGGGTTCCCTGGGAATGGGCATTGTTTTCCTCCCCAGGCACCTGTCTTCTGTCTGGTGTGTGGCATCCTCTCTCTCAAGGCCCCTTCTGCCTTCTGATTCCCCTTCCCTCCGGCACCCCCATGGAGGTCTGTGGATTCAGCTGTCAGGGACAGAGCTGCATGAGGAAGGGCCTGCCTTCCATGCCTGTGTCTTCAGGTCCCAGGCGGGCCTGGCTGCCCAGGATGCATTTCTTCCTGAATGGTGGCCTTGCAGTGCAGGGCTGGGCCGGTCTTCACAGAGCAGTCCTTTCCTGAGGTTGGCTGGACTGCGGGCCGGAGCAATCTTTGCTTATGGTGGTCTTTGCTTCTAGGGATGGACCCAAGAGGACAAACCTGTCCCCAGTGGATGAGCACTGGGCAAGGGCTGTTTGGAAGTTCGGGAAGGAAGGCTTGGGGAGAGCTCACGCAACATTTTGCTCTCCCCTGGAATTCCTGAAGAAGAGGTGCTTGCCAAGTGAGGGGCCTGGTGGCAGGGGACGGTTCTCTCCCTGTCCTTGCCTGACCGCGTGACCTCAGGGCGGGCTCTGCAGTCTTCCAAGGCAGGGACCAGAGCTCTCCTTGTTCTGTCACCCTCTGACTCCTTCTCCCTCCCAGCTCTTCCCTCCCGACTGCCGGCCACCCTCGTCAGCCACACTTGTCTTCCCCAGCTGGAAGCAGAAGCTGCCGCTGCTCTTTCTTCCCTGCAGGCAGACGTGTGATGTGGCCCTGGAGGAGGGGTCCGTGTCCAGGTGATGCTGTCGGGAGCCTCAGCGCAGGGGTGAAGGGGGACCGGCCCCCACACCTGGCCTGACCTCCAAGAGCCCTGCACAAGTGGAGATTTGCTGTCTGTCCTCGGAGAATTGCATGTCGCATGCCTGGCTGGCCCAGCCTGGCCCCTTGGTCTGTGCTTTTCCAGACTGGAACTGTCTCTTGCCCCCCAGAGGCCCTGTTCAGCTGAGCGAGGCCTCGGTCAGTGCCACTTAGTGTTTCTGCTTCATCTCCTGGACACGGGGTGAGCTGCCTTTCTTGAAAAGTCTCGAGCCAAGTGGAGAGCTCTGTTCTTGGTGGTTTTTGTTTTTTGTGTTTTGCTTGGCAGAGGCCTCCTCCAGGCTGAGGCAAAGGGAGGAGCTCGCCCTCGGCAGCATGGGGGACCTGCAGGGCGCCGCACCCCACACAGACAATCAGGGCAGCCCTGCAGGGTCCCTTCCGAGGGGACCAGTACTGGGGACGCTCGGGCACGGCAGGAGCAGAGGCGCACTCTCCGGCTTGGCTGGTCTGCAGAGGAGACGCTCGGGCGTCTGGGGAGTTGTGGGGGAGGGGGCTGGTTAGACCAGATGGAGAGCAAGTGTGTTTCCTTTCAGGAGGTCTGCTGTGTGAAGGCTGGCTCTGGGATCCCAGACGAATCCTTCATTCTCATTGGGCCTCGGTGCCTCCCCTTGTGCCATCAGGATGAGAGAATTCCCTGGCACTGTAGGTAAAGTATGAGGAGGAGGGAAGGAAAGTGAAACCCATGGTGCTGTCCATTAGCAGGAGGCTGTTGCTGTGTGCTCACGGCCACGGGACTGGTGTACTCTTGAGTTCTCATCCCACTCAGTGTAGATTCATCCACTTACCTACCCACCCACCCGTCTATCCACTTCCATCCTCTACCTCTCCACCCATCAGTCCACCCATCCATCAGTCCATGCACACACCCATCTATCCACTTCCATCCATCCATCCATCCTCCACCCAGCTCCATCTGTTCATCCCACCCCCCCATCTACTCACTGGTCCACCATCCCTGGCCCCATGTGGGGCTGCAAAGAACTCCTAATTACATGCTTGTTTTACTTGGCTTCTTACTCTTTCTGAGTCTTAGAGGCTTGAGAGACACAGAGTTTATGATTTGTTATAGCTCAGGTAGAGCATGGTGAGTGTCAATTCTGGTTGTAAGGATGGGGAGGGCGTTAGGAGGTGCCATTTCGGCAGGGCTCCGGAGCCTACATGGTGTGGACACAGTGACGGTGAGGCAGGCGTATCTGCGTGGGGGTCTTAGTTTACGGGGAGTTCTGCAAATGCAGGCTGGTGAGTATCTGCAAGACCCTCCCTTGGTGGGGGGGCTACCGGATTTTGATCCCCTCACCTTCCGTGGTACTCAGCTCCCCTTTGGTGGCCTGTGGTCATCTGCACACATATCCCGCCATGCGAGTCTGTGCTTGTGCAAAAGCAAACAGACTCTGTGCGGAGAAAGTCCCAGACAAGTGCAGCTTAAACACAACCACAAAAGGGCTGTCAGAGAAAGGCCATCTCTTCAGACCTTGTGACAACCGCTTCTGCACTCAAGGGGGATTCCTGATGCCATTTGTGTGGCCACTTCAAAGGCTTCCAAGGTGTAAGAGAACCAACATGCAAGGTCCCGTGGAGGTCAGGAGGAGGGTAGGGCAGCTGGAGGGTCCACTGGCGGGTCAGAGAGCTGACCTCCTGGGCCCACCCCTCCCGAGCAGGCTTTTGGGCTAGCCGGGGAAACTTTGCCCAACTTAATGAGAGCAGCAAACAAAGTTGCGGGGCTGAGTGATTGGTATGCATTGTTTTGTTTCTTTCATTAATTCCTGCTGCCATTCGGGATGCAGGGATGAACAATAGCACGGGCCTGTACAGATCAATACCAGATTGCTGATAGTGCCTATCTGTTCTTGGAGCAGATTATTTGATAAATGGCGTGGTCCATACGTTTTGACAGGTGTTCGCTGTACAGCCTGGACTGAGCCAGTTTTCTGGAGCCCCATCCCAGGAAGCCAGGAAGGCAGAGAGGATATTTCCTTTTGGGCACAAACTCATATAGAAATTGTAGCTTTTAAGCTATGGGTAATGAATTTCTAGCAAGAGAGGGAGGGAGGGAGGGAGGTAGGGAGCGAGAGAGGGACCTGGGTTTTCTTGCCCTGTGAGTTATTTCTCCCATCCTCGGGGTTCACTGGGTCCTGGCTTTGATAGGGAAGAGTGTGAAGGCAAGGCAGCCCACCCAATGGGGTGACTGGTTTATCGGTGGAAGAAGTTCCTGGTCCCATGAGCCATTGATGTGCCCTTGAGGGAATCCTGATGGCTGGAGCAGGGGCCAAAGAGGGTGGGGCCAGTCCTGGGTGGGGTTTTGAAGAAGAGCAAGGGACAGACAGAGCAGTGGTGCAAGGTGGGAGCTGCCAGGGCCGTGGAGAGCTCTGATGGTAGACAGTTCACGTCCAGTGCGTCTGCACTGGCCTGGGAGTTGACACCTTCTTTCCATTTCTGCTCCATCCAACTGACCAGCCTCCTCCATCCTCCGCACTGTGGGCGCGCGCTTCAACATTGCAGGTGTCAGGCTCTGTGATTTGGTCAGTCTTGGGAGTTCAAGTGTGTCCACCTGGCCCAGAGGTTTAAGTTGCCGTCTGCCCCCATCTTTCTCATTAACCTTGTCCGGGGCTGGCCACACAGATGGTGTTCCCCGTGTGTGGGGTGAACAAAGGAGGTACCAAAGGGGTCACTTGGACCAGCTACCAACTACTGGGCAGGACCACACCTGGGTCCTGGGGAAACTTCTGGAACTCAGAGCAGCCTCGGAGAGAGCAGTGGGTTGTGTGTTTGGGGTATTGAGAACAGAGCACTTACACGGTGGTGTTACTATGTCTGAACCCCACGGCGTTTTTGTGAAGTGGGCTGAGCATTGCACCGCCCCATTTAGCAGGAGGGATATCGAGGCCCCCGCTCTGCTGTCACCTGTCACTGCCTGCCCTTCCTCCGGGGTGAACAGTGGCTCGTGGACGGCAGCTGGGGTGCCTTCTCAGCTGCCCTGAAATCCACCCCCACCCCAAGAAAGGGGAACCCTGAGGCCCCTGTGGAGCTGTCCTTCTTGTAATGCGGAATCCTTTTCCAAGGACTTATTGCTGAATGAAAGGCAATTACATGGGGAATGGTGACCCTCGTCTCGCAGAGAATGTTGGGGAGGCTGGGGCTATGATGTATGGGATGTCAGGCGTTATATTTTAGACTTTGCTTTTAAAAATCTCTAACAACCTCCCAAGGAATGATTTGACATCCTTAAGTTCAACACCGGGCACAAATAAAGCTTATGGCAAAATTAACATAAATCATTAGCATTAATCATGCAGGGTTATTGATAGCCGTATGCAGGCATGTATCACAATGCTGGCCAGGGACTCGGGTCGGGCGATATTTCTTCCAGCTGTCCCGGCCAGCTCCGCCGCATATGGCAGTGGTGAGGCTTTCTTTTCTAATTTTCGTCCTCAGCTTGAGCTGTCAGGGACACCCTTGCTCCCCTTCCCTTCTCCTCACGCTGGGCCGCTAACTTCATTGCCTCGTTCTCCCTGTCCTCTCTCTTGTTTTTAGAAACCAGAATTCTCGTCAGGGCCAGAATCCATCAACGTCTGTGGCTGTCACCCACCATGTGACTGGTGGAAGCAAAATAGCTGGGTGACAATTAGCAATGGGTGGCCTATCTAGATCAGTTTCAATTTGGTAACCTTCACTTTTACTTACACATTCATCTCTGGAGCTCGGCAACGGGCCCCGCACCCCGACCCTGTGGGTCCTGGTGTGCTGGCACCTCACCACGAGGAGATGTGCCCTCCTGCCAGCCCAAGGGGCTGGCGGTGGGGGACACTCTACGAGTAGAATAAAGCAAGGGCAAGGCATTATTGCCACTGGTGGTATTTTGAAACCTATTGGCAGGGCTTGTTACCTTTGCTGGAAAATGAGGAGGGAAAATCTATAGGTATGACCTCTCCATAGGTCTCTCCAACTATAATGCAGTTGTGGTTGTATTAATGGGAGTATGGTATAAAGAACAAAGGAGGTGAGAAGAAGGAGCTCTATCCTACTCTGCTGGCCAAACCACGCTGGAACGTATTATGCTCAATGAAGACTGGGATAGGTTTAGATATGTATGACCAAGCGTATATGAAAAGGGAATAAAAGAGATTCAACCTAGACATATGAACAAACAGGGGGACCATGATTTCTATTTGAATCTCCGTTTGAAGGGCCTCCAGGGGAAGAGGGAGCAGTGAGTTCTGAGCGGCTCAGGGGTGGGAACTTTGGAGATGTGGGTACCTGCCCAGAACACAGAAAAACCTGAGACTTGGCACTGATTATAAGTGGCATCATCTCCAAGAGAAGTGGCGAGTGGGTTTTCCATCACCAGACACAATCCACACAGGTTAGGTGGCCATTTGCACAAGAAGTCGCGGAGGAAATAAACATTAAATTTGAGGTCAGAGTAGATGGCATTTAGGGTCCTTTCTACCCATGCACAGTGGAATTCTTAAATTCTTGGAAGTTGTTCCCTGACTTGAAAGATAGAAAGAAACAAGAGAGCAGTTTCCTCGACCACTCTTTCCTACCACCAGGCTGCAAGGTAAGGGCTCCGCTAGCACATCATGCTCCCCCGCCTTCTTATAAGCTTTTGGCTTCACAAGACTGCAGTGGCCTCATACTGCACAATAGAATTCAGAGAGCGCTACGCAATCCATTTATGGGGGGCTTACAAGGGGCCATTTTAAATATGCTTCTTCGTCAGATGCCTCCAGCAGAATCCCAGACAAGCTGGCAAGGCTGGTTGACGGGACAGTTAATCAACAACGGGCTCAGACAGTTCAAAGAAGGGATTATTTCCAAATATCAAAGACTGGGACGGCCTGGGATTTGATGAATAACAGAGGTCAGCTCCAACAGTGGGAGAAGGGTGAGTCCTGGACAGCCATCAGCCCTGACCCCTGGCTCTGTGAAAACCATGGGATCCCTATCCTTGCTACCAGCACAGATGCCCTTTCTTTACTGTTGCTACTAGCTCATGTGGAAGACTTGCTTGGAGTTCATGTCATCTTTACATGTTGTGGGAGGGGTCAGAACACTCCTGTGCATGGTAGGACACAATTCTAGAAAGGACTTTCTACATTCTGCAAATACGGCATGTCATGAAGACGGTTCAACTCTCACTGGGTAAAATGAGAGGGAAATGCTTTGGCCTTGGTCAACCAAATGTTTCAAGGATCTCTGCTTCAGGTGGGGGTTGATCCAGCAGATTATAGGGTATCACCAACATGTTTTTGCTAGAGGCTTCACTGTCAGCTTTCACATATTACCTCCCCCTCCCAATAGTTGTAAGCCTTCTTTCCGTGAATGCAACGTTTCTGGCATTACAAGCTTTGTATCTATATAAGACCATCAACTATTGGCCAGACTGGGTCATTAATTCCCACGGTCCATGCAAAGGCATACGTTGATTGATTTATATCAAGTTAGTGCCCATCTTTGGTGCTGTATGTGGGGTCAACCCCATCCTAACTTCCTGAGTGAGAATCGAGGGGAGTCCTTCACCAAAGGAAATTTGGAGTATTGCTTTGTCAGGGGAATGAAGATGGCCTCAGGGTGGAGAAACCAAAACGTGGCCACCACACCTGGACGCGTCGAGTTCTTGGAAGATGGCTCCCCGTCAGAATGTTTTTTGTCTCAGTTATCCTGGTGGGTTTCGACGTCTCTCATACTTTCTCTGCCGTCTTTCATCCAGACTTTTGCAGAGGTCAGGCTGTGAGGCATCTTAATTTCTTGGAGAAATTAAAAGAGATGAATGTGGTTGGGAAAGAGCCATTCTCCTGACGCACACCTTGGGTGGGCCACCATTTTGGAAGCACCAAAGTAGCCAGTGGCCCACCTTCCATCAGTGCTAAATCTATAAGATGCTCCTTGGAATGGAGCTTGCCCGGCATGCGACCAGCAATGTCCTTCCCTGGATATATGCAAAGAATTCCTGGACCCACAGAACCTGGGCAAATAGGTCAGCAGGATTTCTTCCTCTTGATCATGTGACAGTTTGCCCGGAAACTTGCTCTGCCTCTGGTGGAAGTGCCCACCATTCCCCAGTGCTCATGGGCAGCCTTGCAGAGCGCCATAGTGACTGGGAGTGGCACCACCGACAGGCATGAGTAGGTCCCTTAATTTCATGGTTTAAAATTACGTTAGTTGACCTCAGTATAATTCCTATATTTTAGTCATTTACGTGTCATGACTCAGTACTCATTCATTAAATATAGTGCTTTTCAAATGAAGAACAGAGATGAAAATTTTTCTTAATGATGACAAGTGATATAATTTAGTTTTATTTCTGTCGTATCATGGTGCCCGTGAGCCTGGCTGTAGCTAAGGGTCTGTCCGTGGCGCCATTGTGGGCTCCTTTTAGCAAATATCTCCATCGGACATGTCATGCTAGCCAGTTCTGGTCACATGGATCTACGCCACTCCCCACTTTGGCGGTTGGTCTGCTCGGTGTGAGTTGTTTGGCTCTGTTGGAGGATCTTCTCAATGAAGACACACCTGTTCTGAGAGCAGGGCAGGGCTGGGTGGGGAAGCGGGCGCAGGTGGATGCTCAGAATCTAGAGTTTTGTTGCCGTGAACGAACTGAGCAGAGGGCTGGGGCTAAGCCCGAGGGTGGACAAGGCCTTCTTTTCCTCAGCGGGGCCGCCTCCTGGCCTTGCTGCAGGGAATGCTGTTCACAAAGCTGAGCGGCTCCTCAGAGGGGCTCAGGGTGAGGTGCTCTGATTTGCACTGGGCTTCCGCTGCCTCCTGGATGGCGCTGACGTCGGCAAGACCCTGAAAGTGAAAGTCTTATTTTAAAACCTGGAAAAAAATGACCCTCTCTCAACAGCCGCCAGGTGTCTCTCCCCGAGTCTGAGACCCAGGGGCCACCCTATAGCAACCAGAGCCCCTGCCCTCAGGTCTCTCTTCGCCAATGCACGTTGCCCCGTTTTGTTGAAGGCTACTTTGATGTGATTGCTTCATTATGGCTAATTTGCAGGGGTATCATACCACTACATTTTATTGGCCTGGGGCTTGGTCGAGTGAAAGGGGGTGAAATCTACACATTAAACTCCTAGAAGGTTTTAATTTTTAACAGATACTTTTAGAAGCGAACCATCATTATACTCAAAGCCTTACTGATGTGGTCAGATGGCACTCAGCTCTGACCGGCAACTGGCCCAGGGTTCAAATCCTTGCGGCAACAATACTGGCAACATCTACTATTAATTTTTTAAAAGTCCCGATGCCACTGTGCATCTAGGACTAAAGAGGGCCTTCCCTGAACAAGAAGAGTCCAGATGATAAGGACCCGCCTTGGGAGGCTATTCCTGGCGTGGTCCAAACGTCTCTGGCAACTGAGGGATGCAAGTGCCCGCAAGCCGGCCGCTAGGGTCCTCAGCAATGCGGCAGCCCTGAGCCTGGGGGTGGGGCCTGCTGGCTTTGCATCTAGGTTCGTCCTGTGCGTGCGTTTTCCCATCCGTAAAATGGCCCAGATGGTCTTTGCTGTCCCTCCGGCCCCAATAACCAGCAATTTTCTTTGTTTTGACTGCTATTTGGAACTGCCGGCGAGTGCTTCCAGAGCTTGGGCTGCGTCCAGGCCTGCAGGCCCTGGGAGTGGGATGCGCGTGCGTAAGAACGCGGAGCCTCAGGCTCCCCTTCACGGAGCTCCTGCCGGTGGGTGATGTAGCAAGGGGCGTCTCGGCACGCTGGAGGGGACCCAGCCCGGGTCCCATGGCTCAGCTCCACAGAGGAAAGGAGCTCTTAAGGGTGCCCCGATTTTATGTCCACTTGGAGGTGGGTGGGTTTGGCGCCAGGGGCTGATGGTGAGAGAAACAAAGATACAAGGAAATTACATGGTGTTGTTCCCAACCCATTTCCCTTGTCCTGTGACCCCGGGGACCTCACTCAGGACACTGCCCTCCTCGGGAGATCTAGGGCAGGGCCTTCACCCCAGGGGTCTGCAAAGGGGCAGGAGGGAGAGGTCTCTCTGTCTCCAAGCCCAGTTCTCACCAGCCATCCTGGGCCTGGAGTGACCAGGGTCACCGTCACTTGCGGACTTGGAGGGTCCTGCTGAAGAGTCAGCTAGTGTCCTTGCAGCTGGGATCCCAGAAGGGCTTGCTGGGGGAGCTATTCCTTGGCTCTGGGGTTTGGGTCTCCTTTACCCTCTGAACATGGTCAGCACTCTTCCTGGGCCACACAGTCCACAGCAGAGCTGAGTGGACTGTCTCTGACTGCATTTAAATAGCCAGGGCTCCACTGGTGTCCGTGGGTCACCAAAATCTGTGTTGGTGGTCACGACAGGGTCCGCTGCTGCCCCCCAGCCATCCATCAGCAAGCTGAATGAAGCCCAGCCAAAGGGCTTGGAATGTTAAGACCTTTCTAGTCTTCCTATATGCCTCATGGATGAGAAATGCTCAGACGGTTTTGTCTCCTCACACCCCCCCAATCTTGTTTTCTGGGGCTCAGGACACAGGCGGTGTTGAGTAGTGCATATCAGTACGGCTTGTGGGTTCGGGGCCCAGTGGGAAGCAGATGGGACCCTCAAAGGAACGACTGGAGGGGAGTTTAATGAGAGGAGACAGGGGGGCTTTAGGAGTCCGTGGGTGCAGGGTGGGGGAGGGGAAGCCGAGAGGTGAGCTGAAAAGACAGAGAGGACTGTGTGGAAGGGTCACCAGCCAGTAGCGTCCTGGAAGACGAGCGTCCCCACCCCTCTCTCCTCCTCCATGTGACCTCTTACAGGAGCTCCCGGGCTGAACCTGAACCTGACCGGAAGCCCATGTCACGGCCCATGCAGGGGCAGCCTCGCCGTGTGAACAGAGGATCCTGAGAGGCACAAGACCTCCACCTGCAGCCAGCTCAGGCAGACTGTTCCCCCCCTTCCCCCGTGTGTCTCAGGCCTCTTATTTGTAAAATGGGGAATAATAGTTCCTGTGCCCCAGTTGTAAAACCAAGTGAGAGAATGTGGGCATACCCCTGAAATAGATTTACAAGGAGTTGGGATGTGTTTCGGGGACCCAGTTCTCTGCTGTACACTGAATTGTTCGAGAGCACATGTGTGACTGGTGAGGGCCATGGTCTGTGTTCGAATCCAGGCAACTTGGTACCTGAGGGCTGCTTCTTAGCCCCTGCCCTTTTCCATTTGACCTTGGCAGTGGTTTGTGAAGGCAAGGGAAATGATGGCAAATGCTCAGGGCAGGGTGAGTCATGGGTATGACTCAGGGCCTCCATCTGCATACCCACGGTGGCTGCATTAACGGGTTTATGATGTGGGGGGTCTGGGGAGCAGTATGTCCTTGGGGGCCCTGAGAAGATGAGGGATTCGGGAGAAGTGGGGACACACGGTCCCACGCACACTGAGTTCCGTCCTGTCTCCGCAAAGAAAGTGGCAAGTCTATGGGGGGGGAATCCTCTCTCAGCTGGGGAGGCCCACATGTACCTTGGAAAACCGGGGGCCAGAATCTCCCAGAGCCAAAAACCCGGGGAGAGAGCCGTTGGCTGGGTTTGTCTGGATGTCAGCTGTACCCCTTATTTATGTTTCCCTAAAAAACAACCAACATGTTTTGATGATTTCTGGAGAGTTTAAAAACAATATAGTTAATTGCTATGAGTGATTTCAGAGCTCATTAATGTAATAAATCTCTGGAGAGAGATATTCTTAGTTAACGATCAGCATAAAATCAGGGAGTCTTTCCGTGTAGATGGAGGCTCCCGTTTGCTCTGCGGTGAACACAGAACGGTGGGCACAGTGTATATAGATGCCCGTGACTATTCAGCTGACGGTGCCACTGGGCGGGAGCTGCTCTCTGACGCCTTGTTGCCCAAAAGCGGGCCCACTGGCATCACCAAGAGCTTTTGGGACTTTGGAACTCCGGCTTGGTGAATTTTGTTTAAAATGAGAACAGAAAGTCTGCCCATCAGGCATCGGGCAGCTCCCATGAGCCCCTGTGAGCACTGTAGGGAGCCTCTGACTGCCCTACACATCCCCAAGCAAAACAAATCCCTGACTCTTGAACTCTCCACTCCGTTCCTCTCCCATCTGCCCCACGGCAGGAAAGGGCAGCTCTATCCACCCAGTTGCGCAAGCCATATGTCTAGGACCTTGCGTGGCAGGCCGACTGTATAAGTGGCCCGCGTCCTCCCCCTTGACCATCTGTCTTGGCGTTACTGCTGCTGCTCTGACTCCGGGGTCCGTCCTGGGACTTGCCGTCGCCTGACGCTGTTAATGGGCAGGATGCACATAACCACTTTTTGATTGTCCTCGTCTACTTTTCTGCCTTAGCCTTTACTTCCAGACCATGCCTGGGAGCCTGCGGAGGATGAGCGCCAGTCAGCCCCTTTGTCCCCATCCCAGCCGACGGCCAGCCTGCCGATGGAGCCCAAACTGTCAAGCCCAGACCCGAGAGCTAGATAAATGCTTACTGTCCGAAGCCCCTGCAGTCGGGTTTTCTCGCACAGGATTACAGTGGCAGACTCACTTGATGCGCTTCCTTTTCCTGCAAGGCCCGCCTCCTGCCACTCATCCCTACAATACCTGCTCCTCTTCATCTCCCTTGGTCCCCAAGCCGCTCTCATTGCCTGCGGCTGGTCACCTGTACCCATTCTTTTTTACTCGTGGTCCCTTTGCCCACCTGCAGCCTGGTCGTATTGTTCATCTGCTCCATACCCTGGGAAGGCTTTTGATTCATTCAAAACATCATCTGTTGACTGTGGCCTGCAAGGCTGCAGGGGGTCTGGTTCGCCCCTTTCTGCGATCCTCCCTTTCTTGCCCTTACTGAGCCCCAGTCACACCATCTTCCTTCGGTGCTGTGAGCACACAACTCAGTCCTGATCTTGCACTTGCTGTGTCCCCACCTGGAGGAGGGAGGCTGTTCCTTATCATTGGTGTCTCTGTCCAAATGTCTCCTGCTCAGGGAGGCCTGGGCGGTTGTCTCCCAGCACAATCCTCAGAGGTGCTGTGCTTCTAACATCTGTCTCAGACTTCTGCTTGGAGCCCCTGCCAAGCCTGGACGATGCATGAGGAGGGTGCTCCGAATAGCCAGGGTGAAAATCCAGCACCCAGCCATGCCCGGAGAGAAATCCCATGGATGACAGAGCATTCTCTGGGGGGCCCGAAGCAGTGGGCTGCCCTCTCTGCAGCTCAGTGGCTCGATCTGGGCATCTGGCTGGCCAGGGGCTGCTCTTAAAGCCCCAGCGAGAAGTTCAGGGCTCAAGTCCTGGCCTGCATTTGGATTTTTCTTCATAGCGCAATCCCACCCCTCCTCCCCCACCTCCACTCTAGATTTCGTGCTGCTGGCCTCAGGCCCACCTGGGACCCAGGCTGTGCAGTGAGGTGGTATTCCCTGGACTTCGGCCCTGAGGAGTGCCCTCCTGCCAGCACTACCAGCCTGGCCGTGTGGCAGACGCTGCCTTCAGCACCGTGCGGGTACGCAGCAACAACTCGGCAGCAGCAGGGATGGTGTTGTTCCTGGAAGCCCCATTATCACCGAGGCCACGTCTTCCGGGGCACACTGAAACGTTGGTACCCAGCTTTAAAGACACCAGGTGGGTCATAGAAATCTTTGTGTCATTCCTTCAGTGTTGTGGGGAGGCGCACTTCTTTCAGAGGAAAATCCTGTCTCTGCACGTGGTGGTTGCAGAGTCACGCAGAACCTTGAATGGCGTCAGTGAGATGGAGCTGGATGGAGGGGAAGGCATGGCGGGTGGTGTAAGGGTGAGCGTGTGCCAGCGGGCTTCACCCTGCCCCGTCCTCCCGGGGCAGGGGTGGGGGGAAGACTCAGAGCCAGAGGTCTGGGGTTCAAATCTTGCCTACGCATGTGAACTTCGGCAAATCCTTTGAAGCCCTGGTGCTCAAATGGGGGTCCTTTGACCCCCCCGCCCCCCGTTGACGCCGTCTGGAGATACTTTAGGTCTTCACAGTTGGGAACTGGGTGCTACTGGGATCAGAGGCCAGAGAAACAGCACAGTGCACAGACACAGACCCGCTCCACGCACTGAAGAATGATCTGGGCCACATGTCAGCAGCGCTGAGGTCAGCCTTTCCCAGCTGCCTTTCCCTCACCTGGGCATGCATTTCGGGGGCATGAGGGAGTGAGGACGGGGTTTGTGACATGCAACTGGCGGTGACTCATGCCCTGCTTACTCTCTATACTCCAACCACAGAAAGACCCCGCCCAGACCAATGGGCAAAACAAAAAAGAAAGAGAAACCATCAAATGTGGGGTGGTTCCACTGGCTTCACCTATCTTCCCCCCACTTGGCGAGTGTCTCCCCAGAATGAGCTTTCTGGAGGGAGGAGGGCAGAGCGTGCGGGCGCCCTCCACGGGTCTCGGGTCCGCCTGCCCCTCGTTCCTCGGGGTGAGGGCCTTGTGGTTACAAACATTCATGGTTTACAGGTTTCCCGTAGGCAAGTCAGCCACGTCACCTGACACTTGAAGGAAGAAATGGAGGTTCGGTTCACCCCAGTGCTGGAGGGACACCTGTGGACAGGCACCGAGTGAGGGTCGTGTGCCCGTCTGTGTTCCAGGGAATTCCCAGGGGCCTCCAGTGCAGCGATGGCCCCATAAGGGACTTCAGGCCTACCAGCCAAAGGGAGGCTGGGCCGGCCAGGGTGAGCATGGGTTCCAGGGAGCGGGCTGTGCCCAAGCAGGGTGGCCACTGGTACTCGGCTTGGGGGGTGGCTGCTTTGGCCTCAAGGGCATTCACGCTTGGCTCTGCCCTGGGAACGTCGGGATCTAATGAGACAGCAGTAATTTCATAGGCAGAAGGGTGCCCTTGGGCTGCTGGCCCACCTATACCTGTCATCTCCTGAGCTCAGAGGCATGAGGAGCCCCATAAGCCATGTCCCTTGTCTCTCCCCGCTGCTGCCCTCGATCTGGGCCCTGGTGCAGGGCTCTTGGAGTGGGCGGGTGCTTCCCCCTTACGAGGCCATCCGCTCCTGTGCAGGGAAGGCAGGAGGTGGACACAGGTGAATGGGGACACCCACCACGGCCTGTGAAGCCAGCATCTCCATTGGCTCCAGCTCCTGGGGCAGGAGGGTGGCTGGTGAGGACCGAGAGGACCGGGGCTGCCGCAGGACGGCCCCCACAACCACTGGCCATTCTCCACCAGCGCCATAACAACGGGAGGAAGCTAGCGCCTTGGTGCACAGGTGCGTCCTGGTGAGGTCTTCCAACAAGGTTTCTGCAAGACCCCTTTTTGTGTTTCCTAGTGCTGTGCACCTATAAAGAGGAAAGATTTCCATCAGCGCCTGTAGTTCTGGGAGACGGCACCTAGATACTTTTTATTTTTCATTGACTCTTTAGTAAGACCAAAGCAGAAAAGGAGGGGGTGGCCTGGGGTGAGCTTTAAGCTGAAGGTTAGAGAAAATGCGCCTTCCTGGTTTGCCTCAGACCTTCTCCATCCACGATAACTACAGGGGACGTGAGGATAGGCTTTTGAACAAACAAATTGCGCTCGTGTTGATGTGGGTGGTATAATGAAAGCTGGAAAAACCCGAGTGAGTTGAACAGCATGTTTGTACTTTATCTGGTTTCTGCTTGGAGCTAGCAAATGCTCTCTCCCTAATAGCGCTGGGTAGTTTCATCAAAGGCCAGACGCGGGGAGATATGTCACTGCGTTCCCTGCGTGATCCGTGCAGCTGGGAAGTGTGTTGTTTTACTTTCCCTACTCCAAGAAAACTTACTCTTTCCTCTGGTAAGTCTAGAGAAAATACCCTAACCCCTCAGACAATGACATTACTGTCACCTGCTTAAAATAGTATGACGTTCCTCAAGTCTTAGAGTGCTCTCTAGGGCTCTCTGTTTTCTATGAAAGCATTTATTTCAGTCAAAATCCTTCATGTTTTGCTCTACTCCGACACTTCACCAAAAAGAGAAGATAGCAACTCAAAACCACCATGTCATTTTTAAAGGAACGATCTCTCTTCTCGACAAATAAAGCTTTTTTTTTGTCCCCTGGGGTGTTGCCGGTGGGCAGGTGTGGCCTCTCTGCTGTCCGTGTGACCACATGCCTTTGGGGTCAGGAGTCTGCCTGGCGCGGCGGGGCGGGGGGGGGGGCTCCGGCAGGCGGTGGGGACGGCACCCCCTCACCCTGCCCCGGGTCACCGTCACTGCCCCGCTCCCGCCCCCCGCACGCCTCATCCTGGAGGGCTGAGGGGCCGCCTTCATCACCCGCATGATGAACCTTTTGAATATTCGGACGTGGGGGCTCCTGGCTGGAGATGTCATGTCTTCCCTTCTGCTGTGAGTCCGGAGGCAACACGGCCTCCCTAGTTTACCTGTGGAGTCCCAGGGCGGCCGCTGCCGCGAGGCCTCGTCTCCTGTCAGATGTGGTTGGCGAGAGACGAGGACAGCATGAGCACTGGGCACCGCACACCACAGAGGTCAGCTTGCAAGGACGGCGGGACAGCAGTGATGTGGCCGTGACTAGTTGTCAAGCGAGTGGAGAAAAAATCGGGAAGGAGTGGGGGGGGGGACGTGGCAGGCAGGGCGACAGAGCGGGGGTGGGGGGCCCCGGGAAGAGAAAAGTCCTGTCATCCCTGATGAAATATTCAGTGTTATCGGTGGTGTTCCATAACGCTGTTTCCCCCAAGGGGGTGGATTTCTAGATCATTCTTCAGGCCCCTTGCAGGCGACTGGAACACTCTGTTTAATAGATTGGCGGTGCTCATCAGAGACATCTGTAATGCATTACCAGCGGTTTAATGCTGGGGCACGGTGGCAGGTCCGAGCGGGCTGTATTGTGCGTCGGCGTCACACGCACGTGCGCGTGTGCAAGCAGCACCCACGCACCCGGGGCGTATATATACGTGATCTCCGCCCCAAATGACTTTTGCCTCCGGCACGCCACCTTTTTAAGCCTATAGAACTCAGAAACTGCCATATAGTAACAAGTTTGTGAGATTTTGGAAAGGAAAGCACAGTAATGATGCCAGTTCTTATGATCATAAATAATCATAATTAACAGGACTGCTGTATATTTATGTTGGTTTGTTTTCAGACACTTTTCATTTTATTTTGAATTTTTTCATATTGTGTTGACTTGAAACACTTCTGTCTATAGTGTGGCGTGCTCTGCAGAACACTGGGGTAGCAGCATGCTGTATTTGTCCTCGGATACAGACCACGACAAAGTGGTAGCTCCTACCTGCTGGGAGGTTCACAGAGTGGAGATATCAGGCTCCCCGAGACTGCCACGTGTTCGTGAGAGAGGATCAGAAGCCAACGGTTCCGAGTTCACTCTTGGCCCAACAGCATTTTTCTGACTTTCCTCCTGCATCTAGGATGCTGCTATATACATATTTTCCAGTTTAAATTCTTGATAAGCTCGGGTAGGATAACTTGACTGTGAGTAATTGCTCTGCGACTGAAGATGTATGATGACTCATGGTTAAAAGCCTAGGAGGGGAACAATAGCTCTCGTTCTGACACTGAGAGAGAGGCTGTGGTCTGGGTCCTTAGCGATCAATAATCTATAACCCATACATTGATCCCGGGGGGGGAACGGCATGGCGACATGCTCAGAAAATATAATATTGCATGACACTGTGGAAGGGCTCCCGGGGTTAGAAAGGAGACCTCACTCTCATCAATCTGAGGTCAATGAGCATTTGATTGCTTTCCTGGGGGCTAAGCACATCCCCCTCCGCAGGGGACCTTTTGGGGTTGCGAATTTATTCCTGGGTCTTTCTCCCTCGAAATTTCTCCCTTTGCCCCTCTGAGAGGGACGGTCACCTGGACACTTCATCTGTGACAGTCACCCCCCCCTCCTGACTCCCTTGATGGAAGAAAGTAGGGGGCTCTGGCGGGTTTGGGGGGTACCGCAGACAGCTTCAGAATGAAATGATCTCGCCAGCCAGAAGAAATGAAACAAAAGTTTGTTTTTCCTTGTTTCTCTCTCTGGCTTTCCCTGGGTTGTGATTTCAAACTTTTAATATGTGCATACTGGTGAAACATTGTCCCTACTTAAATTATTTGTCTCCCTGTATGGCAGTTTTGTTGGGAAATGAACTATTCATGTAGCTTTTAGAGTCACCATGGGTTTACATTTAAGCCTTAGGCCAGGTCTACACAGGCAAAGACCACAGCTGATTATGATTATGGTTGCAGGCTCTCCTTTCTTGTGATTATCAGGATATTTCATCCAGAAGCAATAGCAATTTTAGTCTTTTTGTTTAATTTGTTAATTCCGCCTCCTCTGGTCAGTGGGGGCTCCCTAGCCACAGCCTCCGTGGATGTCGGGGTGCCTTACTCTGTAATGATTCGTCAACTCCAGGCACTGCGGAGGGTAGGGCTGGATCCCAAAGTGCGGGTGGATGGTGAAAGACCGCGAAGGGGGCCATTCGGGGCAGGTCAGGACAGGTAGGGGGTGATGGGGGGGTTGTTGAAGAAGGAAGAGCGGCAAGGAGTCCCAAGGGTCTGGGTGAGAGGGAGTGGCTGAGACCCCCATCTCCCCTAGTCGGGGCTGCAACAGGCTCTGCTCTGGCGCCCCCTGGAGGTCTGGGGAGAGGCTGTTACCATGGAAACACTCCCACTAGGGGAGCCAAAGTGGCAGGGTGCTGGGGGGAAGCTGGGATCCAGAATCGAGTGGGAACTACAGGTCGTTGTAGTTTTGGTATTTAAACTCAGCGGGGCCCCATTTCAGCCTCCGGGCTGCCGGGGACGTGTGGACGTACGGCTTCCCATCTTCACCCAAGGCCAGGCAGGTGGCTGAGGCGCCCGTTCCTGCTCCCTGCCATTGCAGGTGTGGGTCGCCGTGTCCCCGGGGCAGTGCCAGGAGGCATTTCCACTCATCACGAAATGATGGAAGGAGCTCTACTCTCAGCTGACTCACTAGTTCTCTAATCAAGTTGGATCCCAAGCCCCAGTGAGCGATGGATGTGCGGCGTGGCTGAGAAAATGCCATTATCATTAATATGGATATTCTGATGACCTGGCGAAAACGGAACCTGTCTTCTTGCTTACTGTGTCAAACACATTCCATGCTCTATTTCATCCTCCTAATGGTTTTTTTCATACCCATTTTACAGATGAAGACACGGAGGCTTAGAAACACGAACCGTCCTGCCCAGCAGGTGGAGCAGGGGTTTGAGTCCCCGCATTCAAACCTGTACTCTCGGCCTCTTTACAGCATGGCAGAGACCTCAGCCCCCCTTGTTTTCTCGTGGACCTTGCTCAGGGAGGTAAGCAGCACTGGACTAGGAGCAAGGAAGCTTCCGTTCTTCCATCTCTGACTTGCTCTGGAGTCTTGAGTAAGTCAGGCTGAGTAAGTTGGTTCTCAACGTCCTTATCTGTCAAAGAGAGGTGTGGACTGGATTAACCCTCTGAGACCCACCCAGTTTCCAGGTCAGGATGTTCTGAAAATGCAATTCTAGGACGTGGCCGGGGCATTTCTGGAGTCCTCCCAGGACTAAGCAAGCATTTGGGTCACCTGGTCGGTGTGGCGGTGCAAAAACTGCCCCAGATGTCACATTTCTTCATTGACATTTCGGCATCAGAGACCGAACAGGTGACACCGAAGGCCAGGGAGCTGGCTGCGGCAGGGACTGAGTGGGGACAAGCGCTCTCCCTCCCTGCGGATCTGCTGGCCTCTTACCTCAGGGTTGGAGGGGTGAATCCTGCTGCTGAAAGAGCTCAGGGAGGGATCCTTGTGCCAAGTACTTGGAGAACCCTTTGGAGGCAGATGAGTTTTCTTGAACCCAATGTCGATTTTTGCTTTCTTGGACATTGAATTTTCTTAAGGTGTGGTTTATTAATCAATGCTCTGACTAGGACTGCATGTTCCTTTTTGCTCAGCGTCAGGGGCTTTGTTAGATGAGGGGAGCTGAATTCGGAGGCAATTCGGAAAACTCTTTTCAGAGAAGTACCAGGCTGAATGGAGGTGTTGACCCTAGTGAGACCTCTGTGCTGGCTGTTGCCCCGCAGCCCTATCCGTTTCCAGACTTCTCGGCCCTTCCCTGTGCCTCCCGAGGCTGTCAGCATGGCTGCCCTGGCTGGCGATTCTAACAGGACTTGGGCATTGGGAGCTCCAGAAGGAAATCAGAGGCAGAAGAAAGAATGAGGGGTGCATGCTTAGCACCCCCTGCCTCGGGGCACCCCACCCAACCTCAGCTCTTACCAGTGGATCCTTCCTCTGAGGTTCCTGTGTGCACTGGCTCTAAGAACACTGTTCCCTCCCTGGTCCCTCGGGTGCCCCATTGTCCCCATGTCCTCCCTTTACTGATCCCACACTCTTCTGGGATGACTTCCGTTTCCTGCTGTGCCCCCTCCCCCATGCAGCCTCTCTCGCCTAGTGGTGCACCTGCTGATAATCCTCGTGCCGCCGCGAGGTGAGCAGGGCAGGTAAGGGTGTCCACTGACGACCCACCGCTTGGGTGCTGATGGCCAAAGTCACGGAACAGTTTTATGCTTGGGCGAGTCACAACCCACAGTCTCCTGATTCCAAATTTGGTTTTATTTCCACAGTTCTTCTTATGGAATTGTTAAGCTAACTAAAAACTTTTGAGTGTTCCTGACAGAAGGGCTTTCTTAAATATTTAGCTTGGCAAATAGAAACCAACCAGGCATATAATTCACGAATTTTCCAATGGTTTCCACTGCCAAAGGCAATGGCCCTCGTTCAATCTTAAGTGAGAACCTATAAATTTTAAAGAATATTAATGATCTTGAGATACCCAGGAAGATGGTTATTTACCCTGTTGACCAACATGAGAATATAAAGTAAATGATTAGCGAAAGACAAGTGGAATGTGTATTTACATGTTATGATATATGCAGGGGTAAAATGAGTGGTACAAATGTATTTTTAATTTGAGTGTATTTATTACTTGTGAAAGTGAAGACTAATTATGCTGTCTCCATTCTGGCATTCTGAGAGGGGTTCCTGGGGAAGCTCGCCACCCCCCCTTGCATTGCTTCAAACCCTGCAGGCTGCTTCTCCGCTGGGGTGGGTACTGGGACAGGTTTCCAGAAGGATCCTTGAAGGACAAAGGGGAGACAGATTTAGCTTCCCTTCAAATTGCCCAGCCAGGTCCGTGCATAATTGCGACTCTCTCCCGCCACTTCTCAGTCTCGCATCTGAGGCCATAATTCAGTTCCTGCTCGGTGGGCTTCAGAGGGGGCAGCCCACCAGGAGAGGAATGTTAGGTGTGGCGAATCTGTCCACTGAGGTTTTAAATCACTGGGCTAACGCCGATGTCGTCGGAGTCCTGGGCTGTGGGTAGGCCCCGTGTTATTGGTCTCATGGTGAATTCTCATTACAGGCTCCAACTGGCATCCCATGGCAGTTGCAAACTTGAGCCAGGGCAAGCAGTGACTGTCGGGGGCTGCCGTGGACGCCAGATTAGGAGGAGAACTCAGAACAGAAGCGGAGAAGGATGAGGTGGGATCACAGCAGACGTCATTCCCCTGTCTCTAGAAACTCAGGCCTCTAGTGGCTTGTGCCTCCTCTCTGCCTTCTGGTTCTTGTCAGACTGGGGATCTCTGCAGATAGGTGTGAGCTGAGGGCTTCCAAGCGCTAGTCAGGGTTCACAAGGTGCAGCAGAACCGTCTGGGGAGTTCTGGAAAACCCCAAAGCCTGAGGGGTACCCTGGACCATTTATATCAGAATCCCCGGGGTAAGATTTAGCTGATTCCGCTGGGCAGCCAAGGTTGAGAATCCCTGTCCTAGGTTGTGGCTGATGTGCACTGTTGCCTGCTTTCTCCCCTTCAGGAGGAATTTTACTGGGGCCTGGTGGGGAGGAAGAGGGGCACTTACCAAAGGCATTGTCTCTAGGGTGGCATTTGTAAGCTGGAAACCTGACTGCAGGTTTGATTTTCAAGCCCACAAATCTAGAAACTAGATTTTCTTCAGACTGTGGGAGAGGATCTATCCTATGGGTATAGACTCACATTAGTCAAGGTCATGAGACTGATGTATAAACCCAGAAACCGGGTGTGTTACATAACAGTGACCAAGCTAATGGTACAAAACCTGGGCTTCTTGCACTGGTACGAACTGGACTTTCTTGGAGCCAAGCTATTTTCTTGAAGCTGTGTTTTCTGTCTTCCCCCAGACAGGTAGCTGCCCCCAATAGGTGAAGTGGATCGGGCCATTTGTCTCAAATAACACATTCATTCAGGGAGGGCCATTCCAGAATAGTTTGACTCTTGGCTCTGCCTTCCTACATGCCCGACAAACTCACATTTGCTTAGGAAGAATGGATGTGCCGGCTTCCTTGGGCTTCCAGGCTGCTAGGACACTCGATGTCTCCTGGATACCCCCTTGAACGAGTCGCAGAGAAAGGAGGAAGAGGAAGTAAAGTGGGAGAAGGGTGGGTCCTTGGTGTATGTGGATACTTTCCCGGACATCGGTGTTTCTTCGTGCGGGGAAGCCACAATGAAACCAAAAGCAGCAGAGATGCCACACAGGTGGATGGGGCCCATGGCAGGTCACAAGGACGCAGGAACGCAGGAGCAGCAGAAGCCAGGAGGCAAAGACGGCGGACAAACACTGAGAAAGGTGCTGAAGGGCGAAGGGGGTCTCGAGAGGAGAGAGTTGATGTGCAAACTGGCGGGCGTGCTCTGCTGGGTCGGGGGCCCTGCGTCTCAGACTTGACTCTGGGGAGAGGTCTGTTCAAGGACAGACAGCACACTCGCCCCACAGTGTGTGGCTCAGGCATGGGCGGGAGGCTTTGCAGGCTCCCCGCAGGGCGTCCCCTGTTGGACGGGGAGCCCCTTCCCCAGAATCTGCTTTCTGTTTTCATGCGTTCTCCTGGGACTGCACACGACTTCCACTGTCCCCGCTCTGGACTTGGACGTGAGCGTGGGCTGTGGGCAGGGCTGCAAGGGGCCGGGCTGGGCCGGGCGTGTCTGGGCTGCAGGGTCCTAAGCTGCTTCCAGGGGGTGTCCCTGTCGAGATGCCCGCGGCCAGCAGCTCCCCACAGATCAATGCTGGCGGGCATGGGGTGTGCTGGCTGCCTCAGAAAACAAATAAGAAAAGCTGCCTTTTGCATTGTCTGCACCAGTCCTATTCAATAATAGCTATTACTAATAGGATAAATGACAAATGCATTCCTTTAACACCGGCCACTCCTGGTGATGTGCATCTTGAGCCGACTTGCAAATGCGAGGTTCTAAGTGGGGCGTAGTTGGAAGCAGTGAGCTTCTAATGTTATGCTGCTGCATGGGCAGCGCCAAGCCCACTAATGAGCTAATCCCAGACTCGCCAGTGGAGGCCGCGGGGGCTCCTCTGTGCTGCACTTTGCATTTCAGCTAAAATCAACAATGTTAAAGAAAGAAGAATTTAAATGGATTAGGCTGCTGATCTCCCGAATCAGACACTGTGCTTGGCAACTTCGGAAGAGGGGGATGCGCGGGTAGAATGTCTGGGTTCCGGGAAAGAGACTGGAATCTTGCTCCCCATGCACTGGGCAACTGGCCCCATCCCTGACCAGCTGCGGGGTCAGAGGTTCTGACCCTGTGGCCAGACCTCCCAGTCCTAACACTCACTAGCTGTGTGATCCGAGGCAAATGACTTAGCCTCTCTGTGCCTCAGTTTTCTCATCTGTGCAATGGAGTAGGAATAAAACTTCTATATGATGGCTGCTCCGAGGGTTAAAACGAGTTATTTTCAAGGACTGAGAGGTGCTTGGCAGATAGAATGTATTCTATAAAGGTTTGTTATGCCACAAATATTTATTAAATATCGGGGCACCTGGGTGGCTCAGTCGGTTAAACGTCTGACTTTGGCTCAGGTCAT
The DNA here is from genome assembly GCF_006229205.1 of Suricata suricatta. NCBI lineage: Eukaryota > Metazoa > Chordata > Mammalia > Carnivora > Herpestidae > Suricata > Suricata suricatta. The sequence goes on along the minus strand of NC_043715.1, from coordinate 38,792,220 downwards.
GATCTCACGGTTTATGAGTTCAAGCCCTGAGTCAGGCTCTGTGCTGACAGCTCAGAGCCTGGAGCCTGCTTCAGATTCTGTGTCTCCATCTCTCTCTGCCCCTCCGCTGCTTATACTCTGTCTCTGTCTCTGTCTCTCTCTCAAGAATAAACATTAAGAAAAAATTAAATATCTACCACGCACCAGGCAAAATTCTTAGTGGTTGGAATTTAACTTGAGCACGTGTGAGTTCTTGCCCACGTGGGCTTTACATTCCAGGGGGGATGATGCGAAAGAAGTAATTTCGGGTTATAATTAGCACGGTGAAGGAACTCCCAACCGTAGATGGGTCCCAGAGAGCCTCCTGGGCAGAGGACATTTGAGAGGCAGCCTGGGTGGGAGTCCCACTGGGGACGGACCGTGGGCTGTCTCGGGAGCGGCGGGAGGCTGGCGTGAAGGGAAAGATCAGGCACCCGGCTGGGTCCTGCTGGAGAGGCGGGGGACGGGAGGCCACGGTGAGGGGCACGCGGGGCGCCCCGTGTTCGTTCTCTTCCTTCCCACTGCATCTCGGAGTAGAAGGATCCCAGCAGACGAACCCTCTGAGAGCTGAGCACACTCCCGGCTCTGGCTTGGGGCCAGGGAACTGCCTGGTAAAATTGCCTTTTCAAATTATCCGTGGGCTTCTGTGGAGTGACGTTTCAGGAAGTGACCTGCCAAATGCGTAATTTAAAACTTGCTGTAGTTCCAGGGCGAGGACACTGTGCACTTCATTGTCTGTTCCCTTGCGGGGGGACCCCCCCAGAGCCACGTCTCTCAGGCCTCAGCGGTGGAGGAAGCAGGCCCACAGCCTTGTTGGTTGTTATGGACAAAGTTCTCCTTGGTGGCTTTTGTTCCCACTCTTCGCTCTGGCCCCGCAGGAAGCTCAGGGCCACGTTTGCCGTGTCCCCGCGGATGCTGCGGGTCCGTGTATCGAGGCGTTAACCTCACTTCTGGCTCTCGCACTGACTTCCCTAGTCCTCTGTCGCCCAGCTCCTTCCTCCATTTACTTCGTCCTTCTGTTTCATGGGCATCCTTGGGAGAAGGGAGAGATGCGGAGAGGAAGGGGCACCTGGCTGCGGACGCAGTCAGGAGTGAGATGCCCTTGCCATGGAGGGGGATGCCGGGTGGGGGCGCTCTCTCCCGGGAAACAGTCTTGAGAGTTGGGGGCGGGGGAGAGGGGCGAGACCTGCGCCCCTGCTTTCCCTGCAGCTGGTGAGCTTTGGCAGCCTTTACTGGGGCCTCTGGCCGGTGCCTTTTGGATGTGGATGTCCTGTGTTTGACGGATTGTTCTATGTTTAAAGGTACGCATTAAAAAAAAAATACACAGTATGGCCTCCAAAGCCAGCGAACCGTTTCATCTGCCGTTCAACTGAAGACTGTCCGCCATAGATGGCGGAAAGGCTGGCGGTGAGGCACTTACCTGGAGGAGGCAGGGTGGTCTCCAATGCTGTGGCTGACCCCACCCCAAATTCCCTGTGCGTGCTGCTGACTTTGAGACCTCACTGCGCATGAGCGCTGACCCCACTGTCTGGGTAGATGGGGGGAAGGATGGTAGGAGGGCGGAAGGCGTGCGGAGTGCGTCACAGCCCCGCTGGGCTCTATTATCCCCAACGGAGCTGTGCTTAGTGAGCCCCTTGGGGAAGTGGCTGGCTCTGACACCCATGGTCTCTCCTCCCAGGACATTGCAGGCTGTGCTCAAGGCACCTTGGGTCAACAGGGCGTCACAGGCCACCGGTTGGAAGAGGGGCTTGAGGTGGGGGCTGGGGTGGATTGTCTTGGCTACAGGTTGTAGATCTGATATGGCTTCTACTGGAGGAATTCCATTATTCCTGTTTCTTGGCTGTGGGTCATTGCAGCAAAATCCCTTGTGTTGTCCATGCTCAGGCCCATCTGATGTCAGGGTAGAAATGGCTTGTAGGGGCACGTCCGCACCGCCGGAGGCATGCTCTTCCTTCCCAAAGGACGGAGAGGTCACCCCTTGGGTCTTGGAGCCAATGAATGCAGCTGAAGCCCGGAAAGCCCAGAAGTTCTAGTGTCTGAAGATGGGCCCATCAGCCTTAATTTGCACTGCATCACATTTGCAAGTTGCAAAATGGAATTTGCAATTGCTTTTTGGCAATGTTCAAATTAGCACTTCTTCGCATATTAATGAACTACTTTTTTTTTCATTATGTGACCAATTTTAATGTAAATAGCAGTCTCAATGCAAGGATTAGGTCAGTGTTTCAGTAAAATAAAGTTCCAGAGCTTTCCATGGAGGCTAAGAATCTGGCTTGGGGTGGGCATGGCTTCAGCACAGAATGTGTGGAGTTTTCAGACCCCCTAGACTGGCAGGCGTAGGTCCCCGATGAGGTCTGTGGCTTCTGACTCAAGAGATTGGACAACCATGAGGGAGGAGGAGGCTGGCGACTCGACCCGCAGGGAAGGAGAGTACATTCACCTCCATGTCCCAAACAGAGGCCACGTGTAGGGCACTGTCCACCAGATCACTTTCACTGCTACAAAGGGAGCAACTTCCTTCAAAGTAGGTGAAAATCGGCTATGATGGGGTTCTATGTGATCCCTGTATTGGTGTTTTCCTGTGTCGACGCTCCTCTGGGGTATGCTTCAAGTAGCTGGTCCCAAGTCCAGAGAGCACACTGTCCGTAAGTCACCCAAGCATTTTCTGGAACCACATCAGGAGAAACTGGAAAAATTCCTCCCCCAGGATCTTGAGGCTCCGGGGCAAGAGCAGTCCGGTGATGGGACCCAATGGGTAGAGCAGAAGGAGCCAACAAATGGGGCTCTTAAATATGTCTGGGGACCACAGAACTGTGCACTGACTGTCTGTCTGCAGAGCCAGTGGTCAGAGAGATGGGAGGTCTCAGGATGGGCTCCCCAAACACCGGAGCCGGAGAGACCATGGAGCCCGAGACATCGGCCTGGGCCGTCTTCAATTGGCTGCTCCGCCGACTGGAGACTGTGGCCTGGGCCCTCTGGGCAAGACGGTGACCTTCTGCATCAGAGTGACACAGCCACACCAGGCTTCCAGAGACCAGAACGGACCCTAAATTTTCTAAATGGCAGTGCTTTCTTGGTTCATTATTCAAAATGAACTGATTATTCATCCTCAGCTTGAATTACCAGCTAAATAGTATTTTCCTGCTGAGTGTACATTTGTAATGCTATCCATTTCATCCTGCATGATAGTGTTACATTCCAGGGGCTTCAGGTACCTACTCTTTACCACTGTCTATAGATGGGTGCGTGGGTGTGCTGATTGCATTTTAAAAACAAGAGTTTGTGTATCTGATGGGTCTGGAAATAATCAGTAACTAAGGTAGCAGAGGGGAAAAAAACCCTCCAGCTCTTGATGAGTAATTTTAAAACTGTGAATACTTCACAGCTTGATAGATTCCCAGAGAATCTATCCTTCAGCCACAGTGCCTCCCAAAATGTAACTGGGCCAGGAGGTGCTTTTTCCCTGCCCCCTCCCACACCCAGTGACCTTGGGAACATGGTAGGCATGTTGTAACCTGGGAGAAATGATTCTTCTGCCTCCTATCGTTCCTGGGACTTCTCAGGAAGCTTTATGTGTCCATCAGTCCATCAGCAAACAGTTTGCCTTAGCCAAGTCTCTTCCAGAAGAGCCCAAGTCAAACCACAGATTATCATGGTTCACGTAACGGAAAATCCCAGGGGGCCAAGCTTCAGGTAGGGCTGGATCCAGGGGCAAGAACACTGTCAGTAGCGTTTATGTTTGATTTCCTCTCCCTTGACTTCATTTCCAGGCAGCTTGGGTTCTCTCTTTGTGGTGGCAAGATGGCTGCCAGCAGCTCCAGACATTTATCTACCATCTCAGGAGCTCCAGTGGAAAGATTCTCCTATTACACAAAGACCTACTACTGAGTCAGGCTGGCCCTGCGTGGGTCCTACACCCACCAGGAGCCAGTCCCAGTGGCCAGTGGCGTGTGATGTCCTTGTTGTTGCCGTCTGGGTCACCCGCGTATTCCCGAAGCTGCCGGCGGCTTCGGCTCTACCCAAGACCACACGGATTGAGCAGGGGGGAGGAGAGAGTCCTCAGGGAAAATTGGGATGCTATTTCCAGCCAAAGGAGGGAAGCGGCTGGGCAGGCAAAAACAACAGATGCCCGCCCCAACAGCTTTTCAGTTAACTATTCACAGAAGTCCAGGAGCAAGTTATATCCAGAGAACAGAAAAGGAGTCTGATTCTACTGATTTAACTCTATTTTCTCAGTGAGTGGTTGGCCCACAGTCTGTGGTTTCCTTTTATATGGATGCTAGTAACTTTCACCCTTCTTTGCAAGCCCGTGGCATCTGCTGAGCTCACCTGGCAGAGGCTGCGAGCTGCCTGGGCTGGGAGACACTGGACAGGACACCTCGCTCTGTCCTCGGCTGGGGGTCAGGCCGGATGCCTCCATGGGCTCCTGCCACGTCAGCCTTCTGAGTGCGGAGTCCGAACCGGGCTCTAGGAAGGGTCCTCACAGACGGTGACCAGTTTTTCGAATTCTTTTTCTGAGACACGCCTGCAATACCCGGGTCGTCATGTCCCAGACGCTGGCTCCTGGGATGGTTTCTGGAACATGTGGCTCGTCAGGTGGCTGTGCAGCTCCTCTCCTGGAGCTCTGGCAGCTTTGACCATACGGGTCCTGGCAACGCTGGAGGAGGCCACGCCTCCAGTCTCTCCGTTCAGGGACCATGGCGGGGAGACTGTCTCTCTGCGTCTCTTCTCTCTCCTGCTCATGTCTTGTCTTTCTCCTTCCCACACTCCCTTCTCTTCTCCACCCTTCCCTCTCTCCTAAGCCCCTCCATCTGAGGGGGCCTGGAAGGAACCGCTGGTGGCCTCTCGGCCTCTCAGTGCCACTGCTCTGTCTTCATTGGGCAGCCATGGGCTGGGGTGCAGCACAGTTGTGTCTGGGGCGAGGGGGGGCAGGAAGAGCTGGGAGAAGAAGCCAGAGGCTGCCGTCCCACTACTGAGACCCCGCAGTTTTAGCATGCCACCTCGGGACCCCTGGGTGGCTTAGTCTTTGGCTCACTGGGCTGCTGGTTCAGCCAGCGAGTGACCTGCATGGTGTCCGACCTCTCTTCCCTGCTGCCCATTCAGGGTTCCCCATCTCCTCAGAGGCCGGGCTGAGTCCCGTGAGGACGATTCACAGGCAAGGGGCCGTGGACACCTCCTTCCCACTTATTAGGGCAGAATCGCTCTGATGAAGCGGCAATGGCCCGCCAGAGCCTCATTATTTTGGGCTTCATTGAAATGCGCAGAGAGCCATCCCTAGTACTTTATGTACTAAACTTAACTGCAGTAATGTATTCAAATCATTCTGAATTTATCTAGACTGAGCACCCTTTCATCGTCCTCCTCCTCCTCCTCCTCCACATTTTTTTTTTTTAAAGATAGCAAATGTGCTTTTTGAGACAACAGCTTAGGGCCACCTACTCTGCACGGGAGAGGACAGGTGGCCCCTTCCAGCCCCCCTTCTCAGCAGTGGCCACCCAAGGCTTACCTCATGGCATTTGGGGACCCGTGGTGCTTTGTCCTGGGCTGTGTCCTACCCTAGTCACTCCTTCCCCACACCCCTGCCCTTACCGGAAACCCGTCTGGGAGAGAAGGGAGTGCGGAGGGCGGAAGAGCCCGGAAGACACACTGTGCCTGGGAGATAGGAAACCGGTTCTCACCCCAGTTTGGACGCTGATTTTGGGGGGGATTTGGGGACACTCTGCCCTCTTCTCTGGGTCTCAGTGTCCTTGATATGAAAACTCACGGTGGTGGTGAGGGTGGTGTCTTGGAACTGGTTCAGGGACTTGTAGGCTGAGCCTGGGATGGTCCAGAGACCTCTTGGAATTGTAAGGGATTTGGTGCTTTATTCTGGAGCCAGGGGGAGTCTGTAGCTTTCACTGGATTTTCAAAAGGCTCTTGTCTAGCAAGGATTAAGGTGTCAAACATTTAGAGGCACTCAGGACCCAGGCACCTTGGTATGCGTCTGTCCAATGCCCTGGTTTTACAGACGGCACCACAAAGAGGGGATTGGTGGGAAGCTGGGCTCAGTTCTGGGGGCACCATTGGAGATCGGTCCCGGAGGAGGCCCAGCTAGGCCCTGCTGGACTCCCTCCTAGAACCTTCCAGAGGGGCTCTAGGGGTTGCCAGGGAGAGGGGACAAGAATGTGAGTGAAGTAGGGACCACGCACACACCAAAGCTTTGACCAAGGTGACGGGAACTGTGTGGAATTGGTCAGTGGCCATTGTCTGTTGTGGGTTTCTACCTTCGTGTCTGCCTCTCAGCCGCACAGAGGAAGCTGTGGTCCATCCACCAGCGCGTTAGGACACAGCCGACGACATGCGGCCGCCCCTGGGCCTTCTCTCTGGGTGTAGACTGGACTCTTCATTTCTGTTGCTACGGGCTCCTCCACGGCTGTGCCTGGCCCCGGTGTCCCAGGGTCACAGCCACGTGAACACCTCGAGCTTCCTTGAGTTGGTGGAGGGACGGAACCTGCTCTCCTCCCAGCAGAACCATCGCTGTTCCGTCAGCTGACTCTGGAATTTTCCTCCTGCTCTCTGTCTGGCTGTATCTCTCTGGCTGGAGATACACCACTGTGGGCCACGCTCTGTGTGGTCCTGTGGCTTCTTCTGATGTAAGACAGCTGAGACCCCCCGCCCTCTTGCCTGGGCTCCGCCCAACCTGATTTTGTAAGTGGCCCTGCTGCAAACGCCCCATGGCAGTCTGTGCACCTGCAGGTGGGTCGGGTCCCCACCAGGAGACCGTGCACCTGTCTCCGTGCTTGCTTCCCTGAAGCCATGCTTCCCTGAAGCCTTTGCCAGCCCGAAAGGCCTTTCTATGGCACCTTCGCTTAGTATTTATCTCCAGTCCTTGAGCTAAGTCATGCTTTCACTCTCCAGTCATGGAGGGAATATTAATATAGAGTTGTTTTTTTTTTTAAATTTAGTTAAAAGATATAGTCCTACTGTCTTTCAAAAGCCAAAGGCGAGCTTGCTCTCTGGTTGTGGGGGTTTTATCCTCTACAGCGAGAAAGAAGTTCTGTGCGCTCACCATTAAATACAATTTTATAATGAAAATTTTGTCTTATGAAGGTGAAACTTTGAGAACATATTAGAATTCTCATTTTTTTATGCACAGCAATCAAATGACCTTTCCTATACTGCCACATAAAGTATGGATTTAAAGTTAAATGATCCAGTCAGCCATTGAACATTTTCTTAAAGAGTAATTTCTTCTGTAACTATGGATGTTTACATATGGTTTTCCTTTTGGTATTTACCTTTTAAGAATTGAAGAAAAACTGACATTCTTTTTTGGAACTGTATTTTAATAGCCTTTGTTTATTTTTAATATGTAGCGTTCCAGGCCCTTGCTCTAATGATTTTTTTCACACTGCATTGATAATTAAATTCATTCATTTTCCCAGCTGCACAATCCCTTTAAATAAAAAGTTATGGGTAATAACACCTCTTACGCTCAAAGTACAGAGGAGAAAAGGGCATCCCAGGGGCTGTCTGTCAAGGGGAGTCAGGCACACCGCGCAGGTCACGGGTCATGGCGGAAAAAATGTGCGCGGGTTCTTGGCTCTTCGGGTTTTCTTAATTCCCAGATGATGGCCCCGGGGGTTTTGATTTTATAAAACTGGAAAATATGATTTTTCCCATTCTATGTTCACAAAAATGTAATTTATCCCCACGTATCCCGTTCAGAGGTTTCGTCCATAGTTTGTGTTAATCATGTCATCAAAAGCACTAAACATGTTGGTTTCTCTTAAGCGGCTGGAGACGGTTTGCCTCCTATAACCACACAGCATCCACAGAAGGAGGGCAGTACAAGTGAGCTGAGCTATTTAGTGACATAAAAAGAGCCACGTAGATTTGTGAAAATGTAAAACTGTGATCATGGAACAGGTTCTTGAAGTAATGAGAGAAATACTTCGTTCCTGGGCTGGTGATCACTTGTAGCCTCTGTAATTTCATGGATGCTATAAGGATTTGGTTTTTACACATTTTAATTTAGTCCAGAGATGTTCCTATTTTAATTATCCATACACAAGGGCACAGTATCTTTCTACGGTTATTGCTATATGTTACATTTATATATAGCAATAGCAATTTAAAAAAAACCCAACAAAATGCTTTCACCTAGATGACCAAAGGGTTATACTCATTTGTTTTAATGACACTGTATGGACCTTTGCATTCTTAAGTAGGATTTTTAAATACACGGGATGCAAAGACTCACGATGTTCACACAGACAGTGTCACACAAGAGAATAGAAGGAGAATTTGTTCAACGTACCTTTTGTGAAGGGGTAGGAGGTGCAGCCCCTGGATCGTGATGCCCGGGGCCCCCGGCTTTTCTCGTGGAGACCGGAGGGCACAGGATCGGGGAACTTGAGAGCAAATTGATTCCCACTGAGCCTCCTGCTATCACCTTTCAATAGAGAAAAAGCCATTTGGAGAAATGTGATATTTTAACTATTGTATTGGGCTCAATCTGCAGATGCAAGGAAAGATAAGAGACCAAAATACATAGATAATATGTAAAATAAATATGTACATAAATATATACTTCAATGTATTTATATTTATGTATATTTATAATAGAAAATAAGTTATATATGTATACTTTTTTGTATACAATATATTATAAATAGATCTATACAAAGAACAATCTGATGGAAGTAAATGTTGACAGAAGCAAAAATTCAAACCACCCAGCTCAGGTGCTCTCGTGCTGCTGTGAAGAAGCTGGTACGTGATTCCCTTACCAGCGACAGGGTAATTCTGCCTTCTTTCCCGGGAGAGACAGCAAGAAGAAATGGGTCACATTTAGGTGAATCCTGGCAAACCCTTCTCTCCTGAGAGGTTGTAGGATATCTTGCTGGGCTAGAGGTGGGTGCTTCCTTTCCTGGCAATTCTGCAGGAGTGCCGGGGGCCCTTCCCAGAAGCCCTCCACCCCCATTGTCACATGACCCGAGGAAAGCCTTTGGTCCCACAGACCAGTCCGGGCCCCCATGGCAACCATAGTTTAGCCTCGCCCTGCTGGAGACCACGCTGACCTTCAGCTTAGCCCACAGGTCCCATCTGTGTAATGGGGAGACACCTGCCTCAGGTAAGGGGAGGGAAAGAAGAGTTCATGTGTGAGCTTCCAGATCCTTGGAGGAAAATCCTAAACCAGAATCACAAAATGGGCATGTGAGGGGTCCTAATCTACCCACAGAGGTGCTCTGCTTGGTTCTCAGCTTATTGAAAACAACACGAGTTTGTGCTAACATTTAGTCATCGGAGATTTTACATAATTATCTGGATCTTGGACTTCATTTGAATGTCTGGAAGTTCCAGGAACCTTGGGTCCTTGTGTCCATGCAAAACAATCCATCCGGGCTGTCCATCTGCCCCTTCAGGTGGCCCGGGTCCCCACCCCAGGTGCCCACAGCCCCTGATCCCTGGGTCGTGCACCCTCGGGCTCTCCCACCTGGCTTATTTGTCTGGCTCTTCTGCCACTGCAGGTATTTTTTAAACCACTGGTGTCAGTGTGGGGACAGCTGGCCACTGCCTTGGACCACCCTGCCTCCCCTCCACTCCCCTCCCTGTGTGGCTAACTGGGATTTGTAGCAAGTGACAACTGGTCTAGGAGTGTCAGCCATCTTGCTCAGAGGTGGGACCTTTCAGATTGTCCCCTGAGACCATGGTCTTTCAGCCTAGACACAACCATGCTTCTGAGGACACGGTCCTCTCAGCCTTCTGGAAGGACCGCAGAGGGCTTACGGCACAGCTCCCTTGTGGTCTGAGACCGCTGGGGTGCAAGGCCAGATCCATGCACCTGCCTTAGGGAAGAAGATGCTGTTGCCTCTGGCACCTGGGTGGCTCAGTTGGTCAAGTATCTGACTTTTGGTTTTGGCTCAGGTCATGATCTCACTCTTCATAAGATCAAGCCCTGCGTCAGGTTACATGCTGATCGTGCTTAGGATTCTCTCTCTCCTCTTGTCTGTCTGTCTGTCTCTCTCTCTTACATACACATGAAATAAATACAATAAAAATAATTTTTAAAGAAGGTGGTGCCGCTTCTGACATTGGCACTTGCCGAGGTCTGGGGTCTCCCCTGCTGTTCCCAATGATTCATTTTCTTCTTTCCTTCCAGCGGTGCACAATGTACACGTGTGCACGTGCGTGCTCCGGGGGTCTCCGGGTATTCTTGTCTGGTGCAAAGGGAGGAGCCCAGGAGTGCGATGGCTTTTTGCAGTGCCACCCCAACAGCTGGCATATAGCTGGAAGGCCTTGTTCATGGTCACTCTCCCCTGCTGGCCTGGGAGTTCCTGGAGGGCAGGGCCTGTGTCATTTTCATGGTTGTCCCTCCAGCACCGACACAGTCACTGGTGCTGACCAGATGCCTGGATGGACAGGCTAATGGTGAATTGTGTTGGTCTTCTCTGTGCAGCGGGGGCAGGACATGGAACAGCAGGCTTGTGAAGCAGGTGCACAAGTGGCCTGGGCCGGAGGAGGTGTGCCAAAAGGGTCCAGGAACCAGGGTCGTAGCCTTGGCTCTTTCACTTCTCAGCCACTGCCCCTCCTAAAAGAAGAAGGGACCGAATCAGATTTTTCAGGTTCTCTTGCCTTTTGAATCTCTTCACTCCCCTCACCTCTCCCTGGCCCCTGCATTGTCTGCTCAACATAACTGCCAAGTCTGACCCTGGGACACAGTTTTCTTGAGGGCCTCCGAGACCTCACACCGTCTTGGGCTGGAGAGTCCGTCACCTCCCCGTCAGTGCGGGTAGAAAGCCTTCAACCAGTGAGGACTCACTATCCTGAAATCGGACACATGTCCTCTCCTCTTTCTCTGCCTTCGCCAGGAAGCACTCCCACCTGAATTGTTGGCTGTAGGACCTGGCTCCCGGGCGGAGGGCCTGGACCTTAAGGCTCCCCTGTGCAAGTCCGTGGTGAGAAGGTGTTTGCTGAGCACCTAAGAGGAGCATCTGGCCCAGGCTGGCTTTGGTTTTACTGGAAATCTACGTTCAGAGGCTTTGTTTTTCACTCACTGTGTCCAAGGGGAAATGAAGACTAACTCGGCATTTGAGACCCAGCAAGGACAGAGGCTGTCTCGTAGCGCGCTCGAAAGGGTCCCTGTTCCGGCTACAAAAGAAAAGGATTCGGCGTGGGTTTTGAAGGGATGCACAGGGCAAGGGAACAAAACCCTTTGGCTAAGGGGCTTTAGGCAGAAGAAGTGTAGCTTCCCTAACTGTGTCAACAGCACCGGCTTTCTGAGAAAAAGGAATTGGAAAAAGCCGAGTCCCAGAATGCAGAGGATGAGTGAAGTAATTCTTGGCTATCGGTCTTGGAGGAGAGAAAGCCCTTTTCTTGTCTTGAGACTAAAGGCTTCCTGGAAAGGTGTCAGAATAGAAGTTGGAGGGTGTCAAACACAGGTGCCGACGCAGGCCAGATGGGACGTGGTGAGGACCCCAGGCTGGCGGGGTCTTCTGTCTCAGCCTGGCTGGGCTCTACCGGGATGGTGACTAAGGGGGGCAGGGCCGGACACAAGTTCGTCCCTACGAGTCCTGGGAGACGCACTCATCCACATCTCTCGGTTGTCCCCGCCCTTGCTACCCCTCTCCCCAAACTGTTGCTGCTTAGTTAACCTGGAGTCGTGTCCATCTGGGCACCTAGGTTTTTCTTGCCTTGTGCTGTCAAGAACTCATGTGTACTTTACTCCCACACTTCCCCCTGCATGTACACATGCATACGGACTGCCCAGGGCGAGGCTGGTCTCCTGGTCCCCACACAGTCCCCAGGACTAGGCAGTTCAGCAAGGACCCGTGCACCCCTCCTTGCAGAGAGCTCGAGGAATATTTGAGCTCTGAGGTTTTGTGGGCCGGGATTCTCACGGTGAGGGCTATCCAAGACACACGAGGGGCTGTTATAAATACAGGGTCCCGAATTTGAAGCAGACATTGGGTCTAAATAGTCTGGAGATGGTCAGAGCTCCAGGCTCTCCAACTCTGGCTGTAGAGTTATGATTTACGGAAACGCAAGAAGGTTCTGCCTTTACTGCTCAGAGCTCTCTATCCCTAGCTATTTGTTTTACACATTTTCCCCATTAGAAAATGAAGCAATTAGAAGACAACCCGGGTTGTTTTGCATTCAGGGGTTTTCACATATCTGCTTCGTAATTTCATAGCCTTAGCAGTTTGGGCTTAGCATCCCTGAAGAGCCTTGTTTGGATTCGTCTGGGCAATGTTTTCCAGTTCAAAGTAACACTGGAGCAGCCAGCAAATGCTCGGCAAAACTCAGATCTATTAGCTTTACCGTTCACACCTGCAGTTTCCCTCCATCCAGGTGTGGGGTTAACACGAGCACCTCAGGCATTTGCAAAGATTCTTTAGGAAAAAAGAAAAAAAAACCCCAAGATCTTCGTCAGAAATTACCTTACTAGTAGTAAAACCTAAATTCACAGGGATTTATAAAAAGAGATGTCTTTTAAATGCCAGGCAAGAGATTTGGAAGCGTTTTGGCAGATTGGGATGCATGGGACCAACCTGCTCCAGGTTCTTCTTACATTAATAAATATTCATTTTGTTTTGTTCCGGGCGGGGGAGGGGGGTGGGCGGATATTCCAAGTACTTAGGCAAAGGGTCCTTTTTGTAGAAGATCTATTTCTACAGCAAAAATTGCGGGTTCTTCAGTATCAGGGATTCTTTTCTAAAAATGTAACTCTTTCCTGACCATTCAAACCTCCGGTGGGATGGGTTCCCGAACCTTCCTCCTGAACGCAGGGGAGCAAAGCCAGGTGTGAACAGGCGCACTCCTCCTCAGCCACCTTTGTTTCTTTGGAGGGGCACACAGAAAAATCTTCATTCAATACTGACAGTGTTTTGGTATATTAAAATCAACAGCAAGTCAGGAATCTTAGATACAATGTGTATAGATGGCATTTCCCCCCAGTTTCACCTCTTTGGACCTGAAGAGTCAATATTTTAAAGGGATTTTCTTCTCTCTTCCACGCCTATGGTCGGCCTAGCTGTCACACAGAGCATGTCCGGTTGGTACCGAAATGGTTCCTCCTGAAATGTCACTGAAGATGACATTATTACCATTAAAAAAAGGTCTATTTTCCACTTGTGTTCAATTTAGCAAATTTGGGGGTTGAAAAAACCCCTTAAAATAATTTTCCTTCATTTGGCAGAGAGTAACATTGTGCGTAATAGGTGAAAATAAATGCTTTGTCATTGTAACAAATATGTTAAACCAAACCAGCAGATATATTCCAAATATGTTTCACTTAAATTTATTTGAAAGGCAGAGACAGAGACAGAGACAGAGACAGAGAGAGGAAGAGAGAGTGTGCGCCTTAGTTGCAGCTGTCTCCAAAGAGTTTGGGCACAAATATTCTTTCATTCCTTTGCATGATTTCGATAAAATTAGGTCAAAGAAATGTTCATTTGAAAACAGTGCTTTGTCATATTATCTACAACACATGTCTAGCAAATTTATGAATCCAGCATTCATCGGCGTGAAGTTCCAAATCCTAATGAATGGTTTAGACAGCATTGTCATCAATTTTCCGCAGGTGCAGCTGAGGCAATCAGTCACTTCAATCAAAAGCCTCCGTCAACTTGCGTGGCGCTGTCATTTTTTACACTCGGATTGCTGAAATTAACAAAAAGCGATCCCTCCCTCGATGCCTATACACCCTCCCGCCTTTGGGTGGCGCTTTTGAGCAGCGCTTTGCTGTAAACCAAGCCGAAGATTTCACAGCATTCTTTTTCCTTTTTCTTTTTTTTTTTTTTTTTTACTTTATACTAACATAATATTTCTTTTGTGATATTATGGAGATAAAATTGCACTGTGTGTTTTAACACACATTACAACAACCTCTTAAGGCAAAAAAGTAAATTCATGCAAATAAGTTACAGAAAGTGGAAAGATTTGTTGCGGGGTGGGGGGTGGGGGGCCGGCACTCGGTGAGACCAGACCGTGCTGGGAAGGCTCCAGTTACCTCCGCACTTGTCAGGATCTGAGCTTCCCTGCCAAACAGATTGCTGTTTGGGCTCTGAACTTTGCAGTGGTTGCTTTAAGAATTAAAATTTAAGAAGCAGGCCACCTTGTATTTCCTTTGAGGCTGCCTTTCCCTTGCTTCCTACAGTGTCTGGACCTCGTCTCCAGGGCAGACTTTATTGGCTTCGGTAGAGGCACCTTTTATTACAGTATGGGTGATGAGAATTATATTCTTTTGCAACTATTGACCTGCTTCTCCTCAAAGAGTTAATTGCGCCTTCAAATCCTCTCACTTACTTTAAAGGACTCCGAAAGGATTCAAAGAAGGGAACGCTTTGGCTTTTTATATCATTGAAAAATAACCTTGTTTCCAAAACTCTATAGTCCAGGCAATATAAAGAGAGAGCAAGAGATACTCTGCCAAAGACCAACACTTCTGTCATTATGCCGAGAACACCACCAGGTGCCTTCTAAATCTTTAAAATATATGGACAGACAGAAAGCACTTAGCATCCGATCTTCCATGATGAATAGAGTTAACCTTTGTAGTTTGCCAAAAGTCAGTAAGTTTTTCTTTCCCATTTGTTTCAGGAGAATCAGGAGTCCGGATGCAGGTAGGACCAGATGAACTCACATTGTCTTGGCCTCTTTTTGCTTAACCACAGTAGTCAGATTGCTCACAGTAGCCGGCAGGAGAGATGTGCTAATATTAACTTATTTAAATCACCGGGTTCTCTTTATTGGCAGAAGCCCTCTGTACTTATTAAACTGGCTTGAAAAATATTTAGGCGTCTTTCTCTTGCAGATGTCACTGATGGTCAATTACCCCAACATTTCTGTGGCCACATTGAAAAAGACACGTTCTGCAGAATGCAAATTCTGAGGAATATAATAAAAAAGTACTTTTTAATAACTAGTTGTGTCACTTTGCAAATAGCTTTGATGTAGGATTCCTGCCTGCATAAAGTTGAAGTTACATCTGTGTCATCCATACCTGCGTTTATGATACCTTCCCTGAGAGAGCAATTAGGGGCTGTGGAGGCTGGAGTGTTAGCTAATATTTGAAACTACATGTGCGTCTGCAGCGAAAGGGGGAAAAAGGGCTGTGATCATCTGTGAAGAGAGAAGAGAATTCTAACAGCTCCCTCCTTTTAGGCACTTGATGAAAAATGCAGTTGGGGGTGCCTGGAGAGTCTCGAGGGGGTGGCTTTTCCGCTGAGAAATGAGGACTGGCGCTCGCAGCCGGCCGGGCTTGCTGGAGGGGAGCCTACCTTGGGGCTCCTTTTCGTGGAGTTTGAAGTTAAATGGTCCTGTCTGCTTCTTCTCTTGTTGTGTCACTTATTAAAGATCCCTTGAAATGCACCGTTACAGTTTCCTTTTAGTTGATTAAAACAGAACCAAACTAGTCAGTGTGCATTTTAGCTGCCTCTAATTTCTTATAAGGGCCCATGGAATAGATCTCTCCTTTATTTTTTTCAATTATCAAAATATAAAAACATTTGACTGGCTATCACTCTTCATGTAACTGCGGATCTTGTCATAAAAGGTGACGTGAATTCGAGGGTCCATCAATCAAGCAAAGGGATGCAAAGAAAGAACCAACCACACATAGAGTCGCAAATACGTAGCGTCTTAAAGGAGATGCTTTTGTGCTCTGTGTGTGTGTGTGTGTGTGTGTGTGTGTGTGTGTTTTAATATTCTGCTTTCCATTAGGCTGTCCTCTGTTTCTACAGAAAAGGCGAGTATTTCCACATTGATTTTTTTCTTTCTCTTACATTCCAGAAGAGAATTTCTTTGTTGTTGTTGTTGTTGTTGTTATTTTCTTTTTAAAAAGAAGGAAATTAACACTGTCCTCCCCCCCCCCCATGAATATATGCGGGGAAGAGATTCTAGTGTGTGTTTTGATTAAGCATGCAGAATGTTTTATTAATCAGAGCAGTAGAGTAGAAATGAAAGCACTACGTCTTTAAAAGTGTCTGGGCGTCCAGGTACACGGGGAGGTGGGTAAAACCGTTGACCAAGCACAATGTCCGTGCACAAATGTCTTCTCATTGTGTGATGCGTGAAGGCCATGATAGATGGCTTCCAACAACAAAGCGTGGCCACCGGGACAAAATTAGTGTTGTTTTAATTACCAGTGTCTGAAATGTTATCTATCCATAACTGCCTGAAATAGACCGTCACAGAGGGTCAGAAGGCGACCCCAAACGAAGACGTCCACACTGAGCTTTATCGGCTCTCCAGTCACAGCAGCGCGCTTAGACAAAAGTTTAATGCTCCACTCGAAACATTTACTTATGGCAAAAAATTGTTTCTTGTTTAAGAGAAGTGCCTTTATCTTTTTCTTTCAAAGCGAAGGAACAAGCAGATCTTATTAAATGCTATTTGGAGGTCAGAGTAATGGGCAGAAAATGGAACTGGCCTTGACATTCTTCAACGAAAGTTTACACTCTCGGAGCGGTGTTTTTTGTCAGTCACAAATAGCATTATGACACTAATAGGAAGGAAGATTCTTTATTTTTGAAACCTCCTTGAGCTGAGATGGGCCGCTCTTCAGACATTAGTAAGTGTGTATATTGTGAAGATGAAGTATCCCTTAGTTTCTGAGCTTGCGGGAGATGAAAGATAGGCCAGCTTTTGAAAATGGCCTGCGTGGCACATGCTATAAATGAGCAGGGAAAGCAATCGAGCTAATAGATTACAGTAATTATCCAATCTTTGGCTAGTTTGTATTGGCAAACTATAAATACAGTACACATTAGAACAAGGTGCTTACAGAATGTACATGAAAGGTCATTGTAATTTGCAAGTCGCTAGTCATTAGAATATGCTAAAAACCATTGCTTCAGGGCTCAGATTTTAATGATGAATACATTGATTATTAAGTAGCAGAGGAAAAATGTACAAGAGCTGCTGTGGTGTAATGATAGGTCGCTTTATTTTGGGAAGGAAATCAACTCAGCTTCAGAATGCATGCATTGAGGAATATAATTGCAGTGAGGAAAATTCCTCAGAGGAGCTTGGCACATATTAAAAGCAAAAACTTGAGACATGTTTGTGATAAGATTACTAATAAATCTCTGGTAAGTCTTAGACTCCTGACAATAATACAGGAACAGAGTACTTCATCTTCTCCAGGCTTTAGAATTTAAGATCAGTCACAAACAATCTAAATTACGACGGATGCTAGGCAGATGCGGTACTGGACGATGTTGCTCGTCATAAATCTCTCGTTCCTTATATGCAAATTAAACTCCATTTTAAAAGATAATTTTTCACATGGTGATCGCCTTTATTTGCAAAATGCTGGTGATTTTTAATGGGCAGAGGAGAAAGCCAGGCTCCCGATCTGGGAATGATTTCGTGCGAGAGGGGCAGCAGGAGCTCTTCTTCTGGACCCTCCAGGTCGGGCACCGCCAGAGACTTCGGGGAGAAGTTACCAAGCCGGCGAGGCCTCGGAGCGCCTGGCAGCTGCCTGGCAACTGACCGCAGGGGCTCCCCGGGTTCCACCCTCTCCGAAAGGCTTTCGCACTTTTTTTTTAAATTGCAGAGTGGGGTGTCAATTCCCGCGAGGGGTGGGATGGGGGCGTTTTCTCCCGCAGCCCCCGCCTGCCCCCGCGCTAGCTCCGCCCAGCAGAGCGCCTGCGCCCCGCGCCCCGCGCCCCAGCCTCGGGGCCCCAGCTGGCGCGTGATGCCCCACGTGGCCTTTGTCAGCAGCGTTTGCACAAAGGGAAGTCGGCCTGGAAATGGGCCTGTGGACCTGAGCGCTGTGCCAACAGCCATTACGTTCGTGTGTGTGTGTGTGTGTGTGTGTGTGTGTGTGTGTGTGTGTTTGAGGGAGAGCAGCTTGCCTCTGTGTCAGGACAGAGAGAGAGGGAATGGGTTGTGTCTGCAGGTCCCAGCCTGCACTCTTGAAATGTTGGTCTCTCCAGCACTGACTTCTTACCGCGGGGCACTTGGTGGGAAACTGGGAGAGAATAAAAGTGATCGCAGAAGAGTAGGGGGCGCCTGCCTTTTGCGGGGACGGGTCATTCCACTATGCCACCCGTCCATGTCTCAGGTTTATAGGAAATGCTGGGCTCGCGGGTGGAGCCGCGGGGCAGTGAGGGTGGAGGCCTCTTCGGGCCCCGGGGCAGTGACGCTGCCTGGCGTAGATCTGGCAGAAGAGCGGAGCCAGGGGCTTGCACACCCCACCGGGCTCGCCGGGGCAGCTCGGCAGTGGGGTGCTGGGGGCGGTTTCAGTCTTCAGGCACCTCCAAAAAACTGTCAGGACCGAGGGCCGAGGTGTCCAGTGTATCCTCTCCAGGCAGCTGCCCCCGGCTGGGAGGGTGGCAGGTGTCTGTCTTTCCCTGGTGCTGCGGGGGTGAGAGTCCCACTTATTTTTCCATTGTTTTCTTGGATATAAACTGGCAGGTCCCCCGGAAGTGTTGTGGAGCCTTTGTGCATCTCTTTGTTTATCTGTCATTCTGTCCCCACACCGTGCGTGTAGACACACACACACACACACACACACGCACGCGCGCGCGCGCACACACACACGCACACACACTTCAAGTTAACGGACTTTAAACAAAAACCGAGTGCTGTTGATCGGTGCGGATAAAAACCCTTGCCAGAGAGGAAGGGACCGGCGGCTCCTCAGGGGTGGATGCCTTGAGAACCAGGTGGCTAAGCACATCCCTCTGGGTCCTGTGTAGCCAGTGATTTCATCAGCCTGTGCATTAAGCGGCAACACCGCACAAGGGTAAGAATATAAATATGCTTTACAATTCTCAGCTCCCTATCATAAGAATACTTCCTGAGTGGATGTAAATTTACAACAGGTGCTTATCAAATGTGAAAATGCTTGCAAATCAGAAACAAACTTTAGGGCTGTGACCATATTTCAGGGATGGCTTTTGCAAGGGCTGTGCTCGATGCCGAGCAGTAATGTTGTTCCTCTTTAGTTTCTACATGAAGTGTCTTTCCATGGTTTGCCACAGGGAAAATTATGATGGCTGTGCCTCAGATTCTGGTGTGAAGATGCAGATTTGTGTAATGAAATCCGTATTTACACTGGGGCACAAATACAGCCAATATGTCCTGAATTCACAGGAGAGAAATTTACTTTGGGGACTACTATTTTCATTAATTGCATGTTTCTACCAGAAGGCGGGCATCCTCTACCCATCTCTACAGAGTCCGTGATAGAAACGTTTTTCAACCATCCCGTTCCTGACGTCTAAAATGTGTTGTCTCCATAAAACAAGGAGGGCATGGCTTCTTTTCCTGGCTTGCCTGCTCTGAACAGTGAATTCCTCAGTATAATTGGGCTTTGCATGGTTTTTTTTCTGAATTGCACTTTTTTTTGTAGCTTTAAAGGAGTCCTCACCCCCTTGCCCCCCTAAATCTTTAAGGTTTGCTTGCAAGATGTGCTTGTTGTGCACAGAGTAATTAGCCTGTTACAGAGATATTAATTAACATGTTGGAAATGTTTCCTTTATTAATGAGAAATTCACACATTCTATTTAAATTAATTTGTATAGTTTAAAATTAATTTATTGTGGCCTTTGATGACCTCAAATCTACTAAGACAAAACTGGAGTATTGTACTAACTGTTAAACCATTCATTAAACATTTTATGCAAATAGTGTTTGTTTATAAACAAATTAACTGCAAGGATTTTCAAAACAGGTGCTGTGTTGTGAATGCGTACTAAATGATGTGGTACTGAAAGAATTAATTAGACCTTCAGATGTAATTAGTCGCAATAATTTGCGTGATTAGCGGCTTGGTTAAGAAGTAAGACACACGCATTGTGATGCACGGGAGAGTCACTGCACTGGTTTTGTCTTTCATATGGTGAGGATGAGCCTTCCCCATGTTTAGGAAATTTTTCAAAAAATTGCTGACATAGCTGGAGTTAATTGCCAACTGTCCTGTGAGGGGAAGTGCTTCCCCCCCACCCTTTCTTCCTTGGCTCCTTGCAATGTGTGCCACAGGATACGCTGCTGTTCGTTCGCACCTTTATGAATTTTTAAAAGAGAAAGTTGTTAACCCCAGATCTCTTGAGCCCCAGAGGAAATGACGACACTTAACACTTTGAGGGTTAAAAGACAGAGCACAATAATTATAAGCAAATGAAACATGTCCTGCATTTCAAGATGGGCTGTTGTCGCTCAGGGAATAGCTGTGGTGATTTTGTTGACCCCGCTGAGGAAGCATGTTGCCTTTTGTCCAAAAGACGGGCCGCGGCTGCGAACACTTTAGGCTGATGGGCCGTGGAGACTGGTAATCGTCACTGCTGACGGCTTGTTTACAGGATGCTGCTGTTCTAGAGGCAAAGCCACCGGGATGCCTGGGCCACAGCGATCATCCGGGTTTATTCTCCGGGGCCATGTTGCAGGGAGGTGGTTCTCCAAGTCTCGGGGACCCGCAGACCCTTGTCCTTTCTGCTCAGGGATTTTACGTGGCATGATCTTACTTTGGAGAATCCTGGTGAAAAAATAGACTAAGATTATGTCATTCATTCATTTATTCATTCATTCAAAAATATGTTTTGTGTGCTCTGGGAATGCAGTCGTGATTGATATAGATGAGGTGCTTTCCTGATGGGGCTTCATGGAGGGCAGAGACAAACAAACGGATGATATGCTTCAGCTAAGTTCAGCTATGATACAAATATAAAGAAAATAAAACACAATCTGATGGAGAATGACCGGGAAGGAGTAAGACTAAGTCATCATGGGTTGTCAGGGGTTCTGAGTGGGTCCTGATGGCTCGTAGGGTTCGATCCATTCTAATGTGGTAGGAAACCTCTATAACTGAAACACATGTAAACTTATTTGCATGTGGGTGTGTTACACGACACTGTATATGCATAAATATCCATCATGGGGCCGCCTGGCAAATAGTAGATGCTCAACAAATCACTGATTGATATGAATCTGCCTCTTGCTTGATCAGGCTCATGGGCACATTGCTATGATTTCTACAAGCTCTAGAGAAGAACTTGGATGACTGCTTCCCTGTAAATCATACAATTCATTTTGCAGAACCTCTGAGTGGTTGTCATTCCCATGCCCTTTTCTAGGCACTGGGACATCCTTTGCTGAAGGAGACAGGATGGAGGTAGTGGGTGATTGGTGAAGACGTGGATCTGGGGTCCATTAGTTAAGTGTGTGTGTGTGTGTGTGTGTGTGTGTGTGTATGCACACACGTGAAAGGTGTGCCCTGCTACTCCTAGACCCTATTAAATGGCAGAAAGACTTCCACATTTTGTGGAAGGCTCCTTTAGCAAGGGAGACTTGTGTTAGCTAGCCCCTCCACTGCCAGGCTCAATGACCTTGAGCAGGGCTGCACTGACGTCTGAGTTTCCTTCCAGCTCTAGGAATCAATGATTCAACCCTTGACCTTGGAGAGATTGAGAATTTAGGGACAAAAACTTAAGCGTTTCCCTAAGACCAAAGCTTTCCCTCCTCGGAATTTCTTGGTGGGTTTGATTCGTTCGTCCTCATTTTCAGCTGGCGTTTGCAAAGCCGCCTTTTAAATAGGTCCTTTTTGGATGATGTTTGAACTTGAACAAAATTAGCATTTGTGTGTCATCAGTAGCTGCCGTGCATCATTCTGGGCAGTGAAGGATGAAAAGTCAAAGAATGTGGGCCTCTTGATTAAAATGAACTATCAAGGAAAGTTCTGGAAGATGGATACGTATAGCTGGCCTATTAATTTATGTGGACTCGATTCCAATTGCAAAGGGACATTTTTTTCCCCCTCTGAAACTTTTAAGAAATTAGGTTTTAAAGCTGAACCGGTGCACCACTCAACTTAAAATAGAAGAGAATTTGATTTCATGTGATGCCGTTCCCAGTCTGGTACTCTATAATCTTGCACGTCAAGAGCTCTTGGTGGCAGGGCGTTGGGTAGGCAGGGCCCTTTTGAATGATTCCTGAGAGGCTGATGAACAGCCTTTGCTCAACACTTGGAGAAGCACTTCCTGTGGGGGGTTTTATAGCCTCTCTGCTCTGGGCCTTTGCACCCGTGTCCTGCACTGTCCCCGTGATCACTGATAAGCATTTCCTGAGGTCTTAGGAGCTCTGTCCACAAACCACCGCATCCCGCGAGATTCAACCTGAACGTTGTCTCCTACCGCCCTCCTCCAGGTGTCACTAGCCATTCCTCTCTCTGAAATAACTTCTGTGGCAACGTTTGTGTATGGTCACCATCTGTTTGTGTGTGTCCTTGGGAGGGTACCTGGCCTTCACTGCACCCATGCTGTGCCTCTGCAGTGGGACCACAATCAGGACTGCCCGAAGGTAGAGGGAAGGGGAGCGCAAACCAAGTGCCCAGCATGCAGGCACTTGACCACAGCTGGCGTTCCTCCTTGCTCCTTCTTGGGGAGGAGAGCTGATTGGTAGACCCCAGACAAATGACATCTGTCTCCCTCCCACAGGCTTACCTTCATGTCTCTCTCCCAAATGGGAGGAATGCTTGGTGACTATCACTGCTGGTTCTGATATCAGATATTCTAGAAATTGTATCCGATTGCAAGAAGTACTGCCTTTTGAACATAGACATTGTTCATATGCTACAGGGAAGACCCAAATACTAATCCTAGCCATCCTTAGCGATGTATCACTTCTCGGTTCTGAACCTTAGTTTCCCCCCTTGGAGAATGAACAGTTTTTGTGCATTAGAGTTTCTTTTTTTTCTCTGATACTTTATGGGACTATATTTGGCTTGAAACAATTATAGAACCAGGAGTTAAATTAGCCTAAGGTATTTCCTTTGCCCTCCTTATGTCCTCTCTAATTTTGGGTAACACATTTATTTTGGGTCATTTCCTCTCTCTCTCTCTCTCTCTCTCTCTCCCCCTAAGTGTGATGAATGAAAAAAAACCCCAGTGTTTAAAATAGACTGTGTAGAATAATATTTGGATTTGGGCAGAATTCTATTCAAATTATATGCTCAGGTGATTCCTGCTTACGCATGTTTGGGGCGAAAAAGATTTGGAAGGGGATATTCCCTCAGGAACTGGGGGTGGAGAGAGATCACAGTGAAGAAGGAGGTAAGTATCCAGAGAAATCCTGTGTGTCGTTTAGGGTCCAACTGCTTAGGACATGGAAATGGTGACTCTCTGGTGGGAGGGGTTGGGTGAGGTTAAAAAGGAGGAAATAATCTGAAAAACTACAATGATTAATATTAACACTCGTCTTCAAAGAGCCATGAGACCTGTAGTATCTACAAAATATGTGAGGCTTCGGTTGAAGTTTTTATCGGAGAGATGTATCTGGGGCTCTATTTCATCTTCACTCAGCTGAAGGCAACCTTGAGGGCTGGATGGAAGGGGGCAGAGGGAGGCGGAGAGAGGTCTGATGATAGAGAAGCAATACTCCTGCAGAGTTGCCTGGGAAAGCTTGGTGTCCCGTCTTGGCTTATGGAAAAATGCAGTAGGGGAGCCTGCCAGGTTGAATGGTACGAGTCCTGGGTGTTCATCTTGCCCGGACTCCTTACTTGACTGGTTGATGTCCTGGTGCCTCAGTCTGCACACCTACCGAGCAGGAATGGGATTGTTGTGAGAACAGAGATTATATGCAGCTGGTAGGTAACAAGTGCCTTGTTCCTAAATGGATTGATGTCACCTCCTTTGGTGTTCAAATGCCCATTCCAGCTGGGGTTTGTCCTTTCTGGCCTCTCTCCACACTCTTTTGAAGAGTGGGTTGCTTTTGAAAGTACTGTAGCTATCAATGGACTGTGGTTCCAGTCCACACATAGTGTAGGCCCCAATCTGAACATCTCCAGGTTAACATTTTAGAAAAGCAAAGAAGAGTCAGAGGTGTGTGAAGTCTAGCATTGAGGCCAATGTCAAGGTGGTGAAGAAGCCAGGTCATTCACATACCTTGGCCCAAAGATGGGGTTTCAGGCAACGTCCAGACAGTGCCCTCACCAATCGGGTTGTTTCTGCTTTTCTACTTGCAAATTCTTTCCACATCTGAAGCATGAGAAAGATTCCCCTGACCGTCACCTGTCATCCAGTTTCCTTTGCGGCAACTCTATCTGGAGCTCCTTTTTCCTACCATTGGCAAGATGGAAGGGATGCTGGAGAAAAAGTTTCTCTAGTTCCTAAGCGTCAGCAAATCTGAGTACGTGTCCAAGGTAATTGTATTAGGCAACGTGCTGGTCCTTCTCTAATGGTCTTTATGAGCCCCAGTGATAAAGCGTGTATGTTCCAATGATTATAGGAGTTTTATTTTCATCTGTTTTTTTTATTGCTATAAATATTTTGCATTTACCAAATAAAGTGGTTGCTATGTAGAGATCATAACTTCTGGGACCTAAATTTGCTTCAGATGATAGGCAAATTATAGACTACAATATGTGATCAAACAGCAGTATGGGGAACTTAAATAGAGTGAGCCCTGAGGACGGAGGCTGCTTAAAACTAGGGGGGATGGAATAAATGGGAGTTTTAGCAAAGCCATCGCTGATTCCAGCAGATAAATTATGCTCTGCCTTTTTGTATCTCTTTGGGACTGTACTACATAAATTATGACCAAATATAATTTAGGCTATCAGCCTATATTTCTGAACATCCATCTTGTACATTTTAAGTACAAAATTACCATTTTGCAGAAGTATAAAATTGAGACAAATTTTTTTCCATCTGTGCATTTAACTTCTGCATACTTTATAGCAGCTAAAGGGTTCGAGAGGACCTCATTACCATCCAGAGGGGACGTTAGCCCCACGACTATATAACTGTATTAAGATCTACATAAACGGGAATAAAGTTCGAGGGACAGTGGAATGTGGAATTATATATTCTTTCTTAAATGGAGATGTAACTTTTATATAAAACTGCTCATCTCTGCTTTCCTGAATAAGGGTAACTGTTTATAAATTCACACTTGCTGATGAAGGAGTCTGTGTTTGTGAAAAGCCCCCTCAGGACACACAGAAAAGGGCAGGCTCTTGGTGGCTAAGGGGGCTAAGGGGCCCTCCAGAGCCCTCTCGGCTATTGGTCTGGACTTGATCTTTAGTGTGATCCATGGAGGTGGAAGGAGCCACCTTGCAGCCCTATTCTCCTGTCCCCAAACACTGCCTACCTCAGACCTCTGAATGGCATTAAGTGGGGACTTCGGAAAGCTTTTGTGTCCACCCATCACGGATGAGGTCTGGGCTCCTTGCTGTGACTTCACGTCACTGGCTTCTCAGGAGGTCGGGTGGGGGCTGCAGGGGGGCTGCACGTGACTGAAGGCAGTGAAGACAGGAGTGGGGGCACGTTAGTTCCCTTCTGTCCTCCCGGTAACCGCAGGTCTTCTGATCTCTGACAGATCTCTGCCCAGGGCCAGAGCAGCCTCCCCCCAAAAACCTAGGTGACGTAGCTCGATGACCGTCATTGCATTGGCGGTTGACTTTTCTGGTGTAGGATTGCTATCTGAGTTGGAATGGAGCTTCTTAGGATATGCATCATGGATGGTGGCAGACAGGGACCGAGTTACACTTTAGATCCTTCAGGCCCAGTGGACGGCACTGTTAAACCTCTGCCTCCTTGCTCTTCACTCCCTCGGATACCACAGACAGTTCTCCTGAAAATCTTCCTGAATTTGCTCCCTTCATCTTTCTTTGCTTCTATATAGGACTCCTTCCCCTTCCCCCTCTCTTTCAAAGTACTTTCCCTTTTTCCTGTGTCTCTTCTCTTTGCGAGTGTGTCTGTCCAGTTCCACTTTGTCTGTCTCGCTGTCTCTCTCTTTCATGGCTTCTCTTCTTTCCCACCTTTCCCCTGATGGCCAAGCGGCAGAATGAATGGATGTTTCAGCCAGATAAGGTCTGTTCAAGGTGCCGTGGGAGGTGCCTCAGTGTTAGCCTGCAGGGGCTGCGGTGCAGGTAGAGAGAAAGAATGGCCAGGGGCCCAGAGAACAGGCAGTAAAGGGGTCCTGTGCTGCAGGAGGTTTGGGTGGGATGCCGCTGGAACCTTCAGACACAGAGCAGTGACCCTGGGCGCTGGTAGGACTTGTTGCACGTGCCAAATAACTTATTAGATTCCTGTGACCTCACGAGTTTGGGAGGAATCAAATGAGGTCAGAGGGAAGAAGGGCTTTGAGGAGAGGCAGATACCTGGCCCCACTTTGTAGGGGTGGTTTGGGGAGGGTAAAAATTCCAGCTGCATTTGCAAGGGAGTGCACCGCTCCAAGAAGGTATCAACAGAAAATTCTTTAGGGATAAGGTCTGATCGTGTCTAACATAAAGGATTTCTCGTTTTCCACAGGAGGCATAAGCTCACAGAGGTGCTCAGGACACTGGATCCCAGATGGCTTTGCTGAAGGGGCTCAGGGTCCTCTGGAGGGCCCCCAACAGGTCTTGGGTCCTCCGAATTCAAAGTCAATGTGCCCCACAGGAGAGCCCCAGGTTTTACATCATTGGTGAAGTGGTTGGAGGAGAAAGCGGTAAGAAGAAGAGCTGGCTGAGCCCTGAGAATCAGGCTCTGAAGAGCGCGAGGCCGCCTCCACCTCAGGCAGAGGACCCCAGCGGAGGTGTTCGAGTGTCCCCTACGGCATGAATGCTTACTGCGGACTTCGCGCGAGCCAAGCATGTGCTGCCTCAGCGACTAAGGTGGATGCAGGAGACGCAGACCACCAGACGATAAGTAAGAGTTATCATGAAGACATGAAAAACTCCACTTGGTGAGAATGGCTGTTCATGTCTCTTTAGAAAGTGACACAGAGAAATCATTTGGAAAAAGTGACAGAAGTTGGTGGCCCCACTGGAGTGGGTGGTGGAAGTCCTCTCTGAGAAGGGACTGGTAGCCTGCAGCCTGGAGATGAGAAGGGGGAGCTGCGGGTGGCCTCATGGGGAGGGCCCCGGGAAGGATACGACTCCCTGTCTCGGCTTACTCACAATAGTTCTGATGACAACCACGTTAGAGCCTCGAATGAACCCCACTTTCCCAAAGTCATCATGCAGATAATAAGTGACAAGAGGGGCATCTGGAGGCAAGCTTCCTGGTTCACATTTCCTTCCCCTGCCCTCTCTGTGGGCAGACATAACTTCTAAAAGGTGTGGCAGAGAAAAGCAATGGTTGTGCATTATCTCCATGAATTTTGACAGCAGAGTGACATCAAACCCCTTAAGGAGGTTACTCCTTCCAATGGCCACCTCTCAGCACGTTCCCAGGGCTGTGACATCATGTGACTGCAGGGCTTGCCCCATCCCGAGTGAAGGGTATGTGAATGGGGACCTTCCCTGTGCCATGGGAGGGGAGCCACCCCGTGGCTCACGTGTGCCCTGGACACACTGATTGCAGAAGAGCCAGAGGCCAGTTCTGCTCATCCATCAACATTCAGCTCCCCTCTAAATCAATGGCTCAGAGTCCAAATCAGTGCAAATGGAGAAGGACAGGTGGGCATGGCCATGCTTCTTGTGGAAAGGAGGATGGCTGACTCAGATCTTCCCCCAAATGCCAGGATCTTGCCCTTGGCAGAGGCTGGATTATCAGGGCTGAGAGGGAGTCTCACCTCTCGTAGGAACTGGGGGGGATGAATCATTGATTTGATATGAAACATATAATGACCCTGACCCAGTGATGCACCCATTGGTGCTATCAGTACACTCTGTCTCCATGGTCAATTGCCCCCAGAAGCCACCCGGTAATCTGAAGCCAAACTTATAAACCACCATGAAAAAAAGTTATACACATTGGTCTGTATGGTGAGCATATTCTTTTGTTGAAAGTAACTGGAGATGTACAGCAAGTTCACCTGAGATCTGGGAAGAGTTTGGGCTGGTGTT
Organism: Suricata suricatta; assembly: GCF_006229205.1. NCBI lineage: Eukaryota > Metazoa > Chordata > Mammalia > Carnivora > Herpestidae > Suricata > Suricata suricatta. The sequence goes on along the minus strand of NC_043715.1, from coordinate 38,764,442 downwards.
GGGAGAGGGGGGAGGGGGAAATGGTGGGGGAAGCAAAGGGAGTTGTCAGTGGAAACCTGGGGAGCACCAAAACTCAGGGGCAGGTTGACAACTAGGATGCCATGGATGGAACTGAGCCCAGTGGTGGGGGGCGGGGAGGGAAACCAGAGACCAAGGGTAGACAGTTTCAAGATGGCAGGAGTAGTTGCCAGTGGTAAGTGTGCTGAGAAGTCAGCAGTATAGGATTGAGAAGTGTCCTTTGGATGTGGCTACAGGAAGGTCATGGGTGACTTGAGCAACTGAAACTACACACAGTCAAGGGTGGCTTCTTTGTTTAGGGTGGGAAAACGTTGGCCAGTGATGATGCAGAGAATGGAGAGAGGAGAAAGGACTGTGGGAGGCAGGAAAGAGCAGGGTTGGAAGGCTGATCTTCAACAGAAGGATGGTTGGGTGAGGCTGGTGGGAAGGAGGGAGAGTCATGAGCTTTTCTAAATCTGGAAGAACCAGAGGGGGTCACAGTAGCATTGGGAGGAGTGAGGAGGCATTGGGAGACAGAGGTGGGAAGCCCTGTTGGGGGCATCCAGGGCCAAGCTGGGAGGCAGGACCTCACTTGGCATGATGCCATGACTTTTACCACTAACGCTCGGCCTTGTGGGTTTAGGGAAGGGGAGGAAGATTCAGCAGGGCTCCACCTGTGATGGTTAACAGCAGGGAGAAGACAGAGGAGGTGAGGGAATGCGCGAGGGCGGAGAGTAGTGGGTTTCGACCACCCAGGTGGATCCTGGGCTGAGCTGGGAAGAGCAGTGGTGAGCAGGAGCTGCTGAAGGAGGGAAGAAGGGAGCCAGTTCCCAGGGCTCTCCAGGAAGTCAAAACCAGGGTGTCTGAAGACTGGGAGGCGAGCAGCTGTGGTCAAACAAGTGGATGTGGGGGTGAGAGCAGCTATGGTACGTGAACCACAGCCTCACGGGAAAATGGCTGTGGCGGAGGCACAGTCCAGCTCAAATCCTGGGTCTCCTGTGCAAGCTTGAGTGACATGCTTCGCCTCTCTGTTTTCCCCTGCAAACAGGAGTAGAGATGGTGCGGCTCCCATGCTGGGCAGTTGCCATAATGCACAGCAGAAACATGTTGGTATTGAATGAAATGGCCTGTGGGTTGGCCTTGGGACAGGGCCTAGATGTGTGATCCTTGAGAAATAGTTGCTACTGTTAGCATCATCATCATCATGACATGGAACCAGGGTTCTGGAAGGTTCTGTGGCAAGGGCTGGGAGGGTGCTCAACACCGGGAGAATGAGGAGTGGGGAGGTGCAAGGCAGTGCAGGGGTGGGAAGAGAAGGAGGGTATGGGGAGGAGGGCTTACTGCTCCCTCAGGCTAGATGTTACAGAGATGGGAGCTTGCACGGCCCAGGGTGTCTGGTCAAGGCCCAGCTGAGGGTCTCTTGTAGAGCCTGGTCAGGTCTTTGGGAGATGACAGTGGTCCTGCAGGGCAAAGCCCTGTGCTGGGGGTGTCTGGAGCACAGATGGCACATGTCTGAGCATCTTGTGAGGCAGAGATGGGCAGTGGGGGACTTACTGTCCCTATAGACCTAACCGTTTCTGTCTTCCATGCCTTTTACCTCAGTCTCCCCATATGTAGGATAAAGAATTGGAGAAAGTGGGGTACCTGGGTGGCTCAGTCAGTGAAGCATCTGCCTCTTGGCTTTGTCTCAGGTCATGATCTTGTGGTTCATGGGTTCTAGCCCCACACTGGGCTCCACACTGTTGCACAGAGCCTGCTTGGGATTCTCTCTCTCTCTCTCTTAATCTAAACAAAAAAAAAAAAAAAAAAGAGAGAGAGAAAGAGAGAGAGAGAGCAATGAATCCAAGAAGGTGATGTCTTAGACCCTTCCAGTACTGCATCCTCTGATTCTGTCTTCCTGTCCTGGTGTTTTGCTGGAAAGCCACTCTACCTGTCCTTCTTGAAGAGTGGGAAGCTCCTGTTGACAAAGTCATGTGGTTCCAGGGGCAGCCTATGTTTCTCCCAACCGGAGGATGGTGCTTCGTGGCCAATCATAATTCAATTTGTTGCACAGATCAAGGAGGCTGCAGTACAAAGCGCAAACATTTTTGGAGAAGATTTTCCCTGAAAGAGAGATGACTATGGTGAATTAGACCCACAAGACAGTGGGGAATGTTATATAGATTTTCGGAGGGCTCTTGGAGCAGGGTCTGTCAGTTGGTGCTCTTACCTGACAAAACCAAGGGGGCTGGGGAGAGACAAAGGGCCAGTGCAGGGTGTGGCCTCACTGTCCAGGCTTTTCCTATTGTTTTCCAAGACCTTGACCGCTGCTTTGGATGGCAAGCTTGACCTTATGCTTCCTTATCAAGTGGGATGTTGTCCTTCCTATACATGTGGGGACAGCCTGGAGGCTGGGAGGTCATTCCTGGCACCTCCCAGCAAGGAGCAGGGAAGTGAAATGCAAATGGAAAATACCGGGGTGCCTGGGTGGTTCTGTTGGTTAAGGGACTGACTATTGGTTTCAGCTTAGGTCATGATCTCATGGTTTCGTGGGTTGGAGCCCCACGTCTGGCTCGGCACTGATTGGGATTCTCTGTCTCCTTCTCTCTCTGCCCTTCCCCTGCTCATGCTGTCTCTGTCTCTCTCAAAATAAATAAACTTAAAAAAAATTGAAAGTACCAATAGCCAAAGCTGAATTCTTCGGGGCCATGTGGACTGTGCCTGAAGACCCCAGCTCTGCAGGCCAGCACACGGAGGGCCAGGCTGTGCACTGCATCCAGAAACCAAAGCCCTCTCGATGAGGATGGGGACGGCCCACCTCTTTCTCATGCCGCAGACCTCTGATTTTGTCTCCCGTCCTGTGCTTTGTTGGAGGAGAGGAGGCCAAGTGGGGCGGGGAGCCCGCAGAGGAATGTGATCTTGCCTTTGTTTGCCCAGCACCCTGTTTGTTTCCCACACAGAACAATGACCTCTCTCGGAAGCCAGTGCTTTCCGACTTCACCGAGGGTTACTTTGCCGCCCCGATCCCTCCCCTGATTATCTTGAAGCCTGTCAGGCTGTAAGGCTCTGCCTCTCCTCTTTGCTCTTTCTTCCTAATAGACATGAAACAGTCCAGTCAATAATATTTTACTTGTCTTCTCACTGCGTGTCTCTTCTTCTGATCAGTTTAGGCGGGCTTGACTGCAGAAAGTCAGAAGGGAGGTTAAGATCTGAAAAGTTCAGCCAAATGTTATCAGCCTCAGAGATGTTGCTAAGGGAAAGGCCCCCCAGCCCTTGGCGACCGGAGCCAATAATAGCTGCGATTCACTGATAGCATCAACGCCTGTCAAAGAGCCAGGCGTTTGCGGTTCGTCTGTAAACGCAAACACCTGTATCCAGTCAAGCTATGATGGTTATCCGCCCTCTCCCTGTCATTCCCACTGGTTCCTTGAAGGGGCTGCCAGGATGTTCTAAGCTGTGAGTTGATTTATAAAGTGAAGGGTCTCTCCGAAACTTTGGCACGGATGGGGAAATTGACTAACGCGCGCCTCTCCTTCAGGGGGTGACAAGGCGTTTTGACAACGGTTAAATCGACAGTCGCTTCTAATTGCATTTTTGAACCCGCGGCACCCACCGCCCGAGCTGTGGGAGACGGGGGCTGCGGCGGCTTTTACTGACCCAACATGCCCCCTCCAAAGGACACTCGGTACTCCTTTGAGATCTTTGTGTGTGATGAATTAGATCAAAGTGACTAATAAACAGTGTCCGTGGAAGCACTTCGGAACACGGCCTGTGCGTAGCCGGGATGTTTTCAAGAAGGCACAGGCCAGGTTCAAACCGCGCGATGAAGGAGCAGACGGCCGTGTGCTGACCCAGCCAGCGGGGGCGTCAGGCCATCCTCGGTGGAAACCTCATCGGCTCTGATGCTTGGGTCATCAGCCGCGGAGACCTGGGGCCGAGGGGGGACTCGAGGTCACGCCACGCCCTCCCCAGGCTTCACCCTCGGCCCTTACACGCGGACGCTCTCCTGGGGCTCGAGCTCCCCGAGGAGCCCCGCCCGCTTCCGCCCGCAGTGTCCCGCGCATGCGCTCAGGTTCCACGGGGCGGAGCCGCCCAGCGCAGCTGGGGGAAGGCGCGGCCGTCCGCCCGCTTCATCCTCTCCTCTACGTGGTCGTCTGCATGTGACTGTTCATGTGGCACATCTGCCCACTGTGTTTGCTCCTGGTGTGTGGTCAGCAGCTTGCAGCTGGGGAGGGACGGGGAGAGGATAAGCGATTGGGGGACTGGGTCAGAGAGGAGCACCCCAGGGTAGTGGCTGAGGGCAAGTTTCAGGAACCGGCTGGGCTCTATCTACCATGAACTTGACCCATGTCCTTCTCACACCTCTGTGAGCTGCAAAAAAAAAAAAAAAGGGTAAAGACGGTGTTATTGTGCTTGTTGTGAGGATTAGAGGGGTTAATGCATTAGGATGAATAATATAAAATGTTCTTTGGGCAGTAATGTGAGAAGCATTAGCAAGACACCCAGTACCCGTATTAGCGGTTTGTCCTCAGCCTGGTCACTGTCATTCTCCATCTTCCAGCCCAGGCCTCCAAGATACAAAAACTCTAACTTGGACCTGAGATTCATGTAAAAGCCCAGATATCCAGGTGACATCACTTTAAAGCAAAAAGAAAAAAAACCCACAAAACAGTGATTTGATCAAGAACATCCAAACCAACTCACCTGCATAACACTCCGAGAAGGCGTCTCAGGCTCCCCTTGAAACCCCGCGGGGACGGGCAGGTAATGTGGCCAACCTCAAGGCCAGCTTCCATGCCGTACATCTTTTGGATCAGCGTGAAGGTGCTCATGATACTCTGTAGTTTATTTTTGTTTTAATATTTATTTATTTATTTATTTATTTTTGAGAGAGAGCGCGTGAGTGAGACTGTGAACAGGGGAGGAGCAGAGACAGAGAGACAGGGCCTCAAACTCGTGAACCATGAGATCACGACCTGAGCGAGAGTCTGTTATTAAGCGACTGAGCCACTCAGCACCCCGTCTGTGTTTTAAAAGGCTGCAGGCATGATGCCTCTCAGGGGCATGAGGTGAAAGGAACCAAAACTTTGATTTTGATTTTGGTTGTTTGCCTACAAAGTTGAGGCGTACTGCTCGTATACTAGAATCGTTCCCCTATATTTTAATTAAAAAAATAAAAGGACTGCCAGGAGACAGGGCACTGGCCCCATAGGCTAGGGGGAGGATGCCATACCGTGTTGGAGACTCTGGTGAAATACTGTTTCCGGGGCCAGCTGGGGCTGACTGGCAAAATTTGTATGCGTTGCTGGGTTGGAGCCATCTACAAGACGTCTGTGGAGGAGGGCTTACTCTCTCTGCCCATTGTGATTTTGATCCCTTGACTCAGGCCGTCATTATTCCCGTTAGCATTGTCTGAAAGCCTTCAGTCTCCTTCCGATACGAGGTAGATTTGTTCTCCCCAGTGATGGACTTGGGCCTCACCTCTGCTCAGAAACCAAGCAGGACCATCCACTGCGGCCTAGCGGATGTGCTATTCTGTCTGCCACTGTAAGACTGTGAGGCTGTGTTTGATTTGCGTGTTTTGAGAGGCATCAACTAAAGATTTAAATGTGAATAAGGGTGACAGACCTGACTGCCTGCTGGCGACTGGTTTTAGCACTGAAAATCCCGTGTCTTGAAACCCCTCATTCCAGGCAAACCAAGAGGTTGACCACTGCACGTTAAAGAGAAAAGCACCCTCACTCCTTTACGTGCTGGAGGAAAAAACCCAGCAGGATACAGAGGATGAGGTAATAATATGGCCAAGGGCTAAGAGTTCACCAAAATGGGTGCAGTCGGTTATTTGGGGATACAGAGTGTTGACGTGAAGCAGAGGGAAACTTCACTCTGATGGCAAACTAGGTGATCGGGGGAATTCTGGTCTGTCCCTTCCCCACCACCCCTGTAATGCATGCACTTTCGTTTCATCCCAGACAATGTAATTCCTTTACAGACACATGGCTTGAGAGGGGAGGGCCCAGAATGTTCCAAGCTGTGGATTTGCTGCATGAGGGTAGATGTGCTTGGGAGCAGCTTGGAAAGACAGGTCTCTAGGGGCTGGGGCTTTTGACAAAGGCAGGTGCCCGCACTCAGATGTCCAGAACGAGCCAGCTTCCCAGGAGGGGTTGTATTTAAATGGCAGGGCACCCCAGGCTTACGTTAGCTAGTAAGGGGGTGACAGAGTATCATCAGAACAGCCCGTATTTGAAAAATATTTTCTCATATTTGAAAAATAGGCTTTTACTTTTCAAGTCTTTCAATGAACATCAGTTTCTAAAGTTAACATGTAGATATAAGTAATTAACACATCATTAATATTTATTCTGTGGCTGATTTTTTTTGTTTGTTTGTTTTTAAATTGACTCTTGGGGGAATTTCAAGCCCAGCCTGTGAAGATTTACCGTGCTGGTGAGGGGCCACAGAGGGGTGGCCACCTGGAGCCTCCGAGCCTTGGCTCCTGCTGTCACCAGCTCGCAGGGCCTCCCCCTTCCCTCCCAAGGATGCCGTCTCTCAGAGTGGAATTCACAGCGGCCGCACACCACCTTGGGGGGCCCTATCACAGCTGTAGGAAGTACACGGCTCCTTCCCAGAACTGGTCTCCTCAGGAACTGACCTTTGAGACCACGTGGTCCGTAGTATCTCAGTTTTGCTTGGTTAAACATGGGAAAATGTGCTTTTGGATAGAAGTGGCATCCCATCTCTGATGCAGTGCTGGATGGTTTATGGGCCTCATCGCTCTGCATCCGGAGTTGAGGGATGCCTGCTGGTACACAAGGCATCGCCTCCCTAAACACGGGGAAGGGGCACCGGCCCCGCGGGGCTCCCGGGCATCTGTGGGGAAATAGCTTCCTTTGTGCCAGACAAATGAATGTTCTCTATATTTCTCGCAAAAGGAAAAGGGTTGCATGACGGAGGTTAACATAACAATCTTCTCTTATTACAGTGATTTATGTGTGCATAACTTCATCGGCGGGATGTCATCTAGGAGGTCTTTAATTGGCAGACTTCAGGGACCACAGAGGGCGATGACAGAGAGAGGGCTCCGGAGAAATGAGAGCGTCGGCTGCCGTTCCCGGCTCTTCCCCCTGGAGAGGTCTAAATAAATCTCAAGGGGAAGGCAGTCAACTTTTAAACTTTTTATTAACCTGATCCCTGCTAATGACATACAAAGGGGAGGAGACGATCTCCGACTTCAAATGATTTGGGTCTCGTGACGCGGCAAATGGCTGCCGAGGGTTCTCGAGACAACGGAACACGAGTCCCCTGGCAATTTTCATTCAAAGACAACAAGGCTGCAGTTTGCAGTGATTATGACTTCAATGAGTCACTTGGTCTCATCTTGCCATGTAGGATACGATCATGTATTTTTGGGGATGTCAAAAAAACCCCGTATTTTTTCTTGTGAATATATTCTAGGCCCTTGGAAAGAAGGAGAAGGTTTAAAACAGGGTAGTTGCTGCCTTTGGTTCTGCGGGGCATTTCAGGGAAGGGGCTTGGCCCCGCTCAGGGGTTGCCGGCTGTCTGGGAGGTAAGGAGGCTGTAGTCCCCGGGAGGGCCTTCGTGGACAGCGGGTTCCAGGCTTGTGTCACTTAGGAATGCTGCGGTCTTTCTGAAATCACGATGGGTGACTTTGGAAACATCTGTGTTTATGTTCCCTCGGAGATTTCCTGCGCCTTTCTAGGCACTGAACTCCACCACCTGTGACACAGCAGTTCCCAACCCGGGGGCCAGGCTCCTGCACGGAACACCAGGCGTTTGAAAGAGGTCTGAAAATTTACAAGCTTTCAGTTTCCCCCCTAAATCCTAGTTTGCCAAAAATACAATGTCTTTGAGATGGATTTCCCCCAAAGCTGACCTCGTGAGCAAGAATGGGAGTGCCAGCTGCTTATTCCACTGGTGACCCCAGGACACACTGGCAGCCAGAGGTAGGGAAGGGAGGTGTGATGGTTAATTTTACGTGTTCACTTGGCTGGGGCAAAGTGCCCAGAGATTTGCTCAAACATTATTCTGGGGGCGCCTGGGTGGCTTAGTTGGTTATGTGTCCGACTTTGGCTCAGGTCATAATCTCACGGCTTGTGTATTTGAGCCCCGAGTCGGGCTCTGGGCTGGTGGCTCAGAACCTAGATTCTGCTTTGAATTCTATGTCTCCCCTCACCCCCGACTTCTCCCCTACTCATGCTCTGTCTGTCTGTCTCTCTCTCTCTCTTTATCTCTCAATAATAAATAAACACTAAAAACATTATTCTGGGAGGTTCTGGATCTTTAATATTTAAATGTATGGAATTTGAATAAAGCAGATTACCATTCACAGTGTGGGTGGGCCTCATCCAATCAGTTGAAGGCGCTGGGTAAAACAAAAGACTGAGGTCCCCCCAGCAAGAGAGAATTTTGCCAGCAAGTGACCTTTGAACTTGAACTTCAGCACAGGGTACTCCCTGAGTCTCCAGCCTGTCAGCCCACCCTGCAGATTTTGAACTGGCCAGGCCCCATAACATGAGCTGATAAATTTCTCTCTCCATATATGCAGACATATCCTATTGGTTCTGTTTCTCTGGAGAACTCTGGCTGATAGAGGAGGTTGTTAGTCCTGGTCTCCGGTCTGGAAAGGGAAGAGAAGGAAGCGCTGATACAGGCTAGGTTAATGAGCAGGTTTCTGCTCTGGGCGGTGGGGGCTTGGTTGGATGGGAATTCCAGGAGAGTGTAAAACAGGCCTCAGAGTTGTTCCCATCGCCTGGGGAGATGGCTGGAGTACTAACACACCGACTTCCATGCCACTGGCAGAGCGCCATCCTGGGAGCATTAACTCTCTGGCACCTGCCTGCAGCAAAACCCTTGGCACCTGTACTAGAACTGTGACCGCCAAAAACTACGGCAGGCCACGGGAGAGCTGCATCATGGACTACCGTGCTGGGTCTATAAAACTTGTTGCTAAAAAACCTTTATCCTTCAAAACGGTAGACTTGGGGCGCCTGGGTGGCTCAGTCGGTTAAAGCATCCGGCTTCAGCTCAGGTCAGATCTCACGGTTCGTGGGTTTGAGCCCCGCGTCGGGCTCTGTGCTGACAGCTAGCTCTGAGCCTGGAGCCTGTTTCGGATTCTGTGTCTCCCTCTCTCTCTGACCCTCCCCTGCTCCAGCTGTCTCTCTCTGTCTCTCAAAAAAAAAAAAAAATAAATAAAAAAGCAATAAAAAATTTTTAAGGAAAAAAAAACAAAAAAAAACCACGGTAGACTTATGTGTTTGGTGGTGGTGGGCACCGCAGCTCAGGACCACAAAGGGTATACCACAGGGCATATCTTTATGACAGGAAATATCCCACGTGTCACTTTGCCACAGCTTAGTTTTGTCTCGGTTTGGCATGGGGGTCGGCACACTTTGGATGCGAGAGGGAGGGAAAGACAGACAGAATCTGTTGATGATTCATCCACATGACTGACATGTGTGTGGATTCAGAGAAGAGTTAAACCCGATGGATGTTGTTTGTTCGTACCTAGAGGTGTGTCTTGAAGGATATAGCCCTTGGTTGAAAGCAGTCCTTAGTTTCTTCTCTGTAGATAAACTGTTTTCATGTTAATTTCCAAATACCTGCAACTGAGTGAACTCAGGCTCCGCCACCTCTTAAACTGACTCGGTTTCTCAGTCCTGCGTTTGTAGCCAAGGCTCCTCCACCCTTCCCTTCTCCGAGCCAGACCCCGCAGGCCAGCTCCGACTCTTTCCTGCTGCTCTCCTCGCAAAGCCGACCTAGCCTCCCATTCTTTCTTCCGATGAAGCCTCTCTCCATCCTCAGCGCCTTGACTGTCGTTGCTATTTGAGAGGAGGAGGTTGCGAGCCCACATTTTGCATTAAGAAAGTTCCTTTGCCTGTAGCTCAGATGTTTTAGGGGTCTGCCTTGGGGAAGGTAGGCTGTTTACCTGCCCGCATCTCTGGGGTAATGGCTCTACGGTGCCTACCTGTGAAACACTTGAAATAGCTCATACATAATAGTGGGTAAAATGCACCCAGAGTAATCATTTCACATGTTTAACAACCGATGTGCAAACAGGTCCGCCAGTCCCTGCCTTGACAAGCTGCAAAGGGTGCCATCTTTTCATGATCTTGTGGGCTGGGGAAATGAGCCCTTTAAAACTCAGAGTGGTTGGGGCATTCTAATGGCCCTTGCTCTCCTTTGGTGAAAACCCGTGTGTCTGTGGGGCTCGTGTGCCAGCACTCACAGGATGATGGCAGTGATCAGAAACATAATTTTCAATATTTATGATTGAAAATGTAATTTAGAAATGAAAGAAAGGGCACTTGTTTCTCCTTAGCTTGAAGTGAAATCATTGTTTTGAGACGTGTTCTCTATACAGTTAATCTGGCCAGCGTAATTTACCACACCGTGGTTGAATTGTAAGTCTGGTGCTCGATTCATCAAATAAGAATTATTTGTGCAAAATGCATATGAGTTAGTAGGCATTTGTGTGGAGCCGTGGCGACTTGATTTTAGAAATCTGGAACTGGCTCCGTGGGAGGGAGTTTAGTGAGCTAAATCTATGGCAGGTTCCATCAAGGGGTCAACAGGTTCATTGACCAGACGTGGGGCTCACATGTCAGGTCTTTAGGACCTTCTCCCACCTGCCTGTGAGACACAGCTGTCACTAGCCTGTTTGGACTTGACCAAGGGATGTCAACAAACTTAAAGGAGAAAACCCATGTCATGCTGAGGTCTGCAGTTTTGCCCTCTGTGTGAGTTTAACTTTTTATTCTGAAATAATTTAAGATGCACACAAAGCTGTAAAAATAGCACTGAGGATCTCTGTGTATTCTTACACCCGCCAGCTTCCTCCAACGACGAGATCTGAGGTGACCACAGTGCATTGTCAAAACTGGGAATTGACAGGGGCACAGCGCTAACTATGAGTAGACCTTGTTTGGATTACCTGCATAGGTTTGTAAATTGCATCGGTCGCCAGCATTTCACAGTTGGGTGAGGTCACACGGAAGGCAGACTTCTGCACACGGAGCTTGGGTTCTGCAGGGAAACAGCCAGCAAGAGCTGTGTAACGGTGGTCTTTCCTGGAGAAGGTGCTGCGTGGTTTCCCATGGACTTCTTTTCCTTTGGTCATTTACTGTGCCTGCTGTTTCACTGTGAGGGCACACGGGTTGGTGGCCCTCTAATAATTGTGGCAAGCCCCCCAGTGGGATGCTGAGATGCCGTTCTATTCAAGGAAGGTTTTCTGCTGTAAGGTGTGTGGCTGCGTCCCAGGCTCACTCCATTTGAAGAGGAGCAGGCTTTCATTCCACAAGACACAGGTGCGGTGGACTGTGGACTCTTTATCCTAATGATAAAGAGGCTTGAGAGACGTAGCGTGCGCCGGTGGCCAAACTGCAGAGGCATGGAATTTTCATTGAAAGCTCCAGGTATCGCAGGAGGAAAGCACCCACTTTGGGCATTCAAAGGGTCCGTCCTGGGGCATGCTAGCTTTCTGACGGAGCTGCGTGGTGTCTTGAGGTTCATGGCCACCCTTTGGCAAAGCAGTGACATAGATTTGGAGGCAGGCATGCCCTCTCACGTTTCTCCTGTGGTGGGATTCAGTCCATATGCAAACTAGGCACTGGATTGTGGTTCCAAGGACACTGTCCTGTCTTTCCGAGGGCAGGGAAGGTAGAGGATTTGATGGAGGTGCCCAGGGAATGTGCTTAGAGAGGTGTCAACAGAGCAGAGACTGTTGTCTCCTCCCCAAACTCAATTCAGCCAACGCCTGTGGATGCCGGTGATGCACCAGGCTCAGGGGCAAGTGCCGGCGTCATCATGGATGGATAAGGCACAGCCACCGTCTCAGAGGGGCTCTCAGAAAGATCCACCTCCGTCACTAGTTAGCCAACAATGGGGTGCAGTGGGCACTTTTTGACCAGGATGTGATGAACGCTGCCTGACACCAGAGTCTGGGGCTCTGCGTCCAGCCAGCACTTGGAAAGCACGTGCCATTCGTACCACAAAGAAGGGTAACCAAAGCAGCAGGTACTTTCCGGCAGGCTGTGGGGGAAAGAGGCTGGGCGGACGGTGGTGGCGGAAGTGGAGAAGGAAATGAAATGAGCCTCTGTGAAGCAAGACAAACAGAATTTCCCTAAGGGCGCCCCCTTCTCCACAGAGCTGCTGTTCCTCCCTGGCCTCACGGTGTTAGAGGATTAGTTCTGGATTCTCTTAGTAATTAATAGCATTTAAGTTCCAGGGCAGTCAGTTTTGATTAAGCAAATGTTAAATTAATCCAATCTGCAAACACTTACTCTCCCAGCACTACTTGGGGAAAGAGGCGGCTGGATGGACAGAAGGATGCATCCTCATTGGATTGCCGGCCACCTCCGAGTAGTTACAGCTGGATCAATACGGTTCCTAGAGCTATAATAAAATGGCTTCGACATGCTCATCTGTGGCTGAGAACACAGTATACACATTGATTTCCTGGCCTGATATAACCCATTTACCTATTCAGCTACTCCGTTCAGGAAGGTGGAGGGGTCCCAAGGCCCAAGGGAGCAATGATGCCTGTAAGTAGGTTAGCAGATGCTTGGGAAATGTCTTAATCGGCTGCACGGCTCTTCTTGAGGAAGACGTGTCTCCTCGCAAAGAAAAGGCCTCCTTAGAATTGTATTGGCTTCATCTGGGGACACGTTGGGAGTTGAGGTGTCACCTTTCCCACTCGTCAGGATTTGCCCTTCTCATCATTTAAAACTTGGGTTGTCGAACAGTTGCCTTCGCTTTGTGGAGTGTAGGGGGCAGAGGCACAAGCTCATTCCGGGCACATCTCCGTGTGTCTGACTTCGGTGGATGAGGGGGACCTCCTAGAAAATGCACCTGCATTTTCGGACAGAAAGTGTGTCTTTCTATATCTATTTTTGCTTTCCAGTATGATTTTTAAAAGGGAGGCTGTTTAATATAAGTGAGACAGCATGGTGTATCACAACTTGTACTTAACGCGGTTTTGTTAAATAAAGAGACTTATACTTTAAATTTCTTTTAATGTTTTATTTATTTTTGAGAGAGAGAGAGAGAGACAGCATGAACAGGGGAGGGTCAGAGAGAGAGGGAGACACAGACTCTGAAGACAGGCTCCAGGCTCTGAGCTGTCAGCACAGAGCCCAGTGTGGAGCTTGAACCCACGAACCGTGAGATCATGACCTGAGCCGAAGCCAGACGCTCAACTGACTGAGCCACCCAGGCGCCCTGAGACTTATACTTTAGAACCAGTCAACGGGCTCCTATATCTAGTCCCATCACCCACAATACTCTATAAAACAAAGCTTTTATTGCTACAAGCATTTTTAGACCTTCAGGAAAATGCCTGCTTTTACGTGCACACCTTTGGGCTGGTATGATTTTATGCTTTGAAAGTGTTCAGTGGGTTTCAGAAATCCTGAGTCTCCCATGTCCCTGGCTGCGGTCAGGTTGGGTTTGGTGGTGTTGGGTAAGAGACTATTTCCCGGAGTAGAGAACAAGATGGTTTGTGGGTTTCTTTCACCTGTCACAGTATCGGGCAAGTGCTGTAGGGTTCCCACTTAGCAAAATTAGCTGATGTTTAAGGCCTGAGAGGTGGGGAAGAGGCTCGATTGTTGTACCAGACTCCATCCCTGGGATCCCCATCTGGGTTTTGAGCAGGTCTCCTGAGCGTCCTGGCAGGGGGAGATGAGGATTCCGCAGAAGAAGTGGAGAGCCATGTAGGAAAATCCACAGATTAAAAAAAATCATCACTGGCTACCATTTCCTTCAAAACCATGCTCCCCCTGAGAGATCAAAACAAATGTCAAGTCTGTACCATTTCCATTTCTCACCTGACATCCTGAGCAATCTTTGAAGATCTTTTTCTTGCACCCAGGCTGCTGCTTTTGTGTCTGTTTCTTCATCTAAGTGGCAAAGTGCACTTTGCCATTTCAGAGTTTGGAGGTGGCTTTAGGGTCATCATCCTGGACATGTTCCTGCTTCTGCTCTGGCCATGTGCTGAAGATCTTGATGGGAGTCCAGCCCTAGAAGCTTCTCGAATGTGCTGGACATCTGCCGTCTTGTTTAGTTCATCATTTCCAAATTGTGTTCAAGGAGTTACGGTCAGTGGTGAGATACTCATGAACTTTCACTTGTTACAACTGAGGAGAAGGAGAGACCAGGTCAGCTTCCTTTACCTCCCGTAACCGACCAGGCAAGATTTTATTCCATCTGGGAAGCACCTCTTAACATCCTCCTTGCCCCTGGGAATAGAGTTTGGGAAATGGTGGTTTAAGGTGATGCAGAATTTATTCTTCGCCCTAATGATGAGAGTTGATCATGCGCTGATTTGCATGAACTAGCTCCTTGAAACCTCACAAAAATCCTAGGAGGCAAGGGGCCGTTATTGAGTCCTCTGTTCCACTGAGGGAAGTGGGGCTCTCAGAGGTTGGTAACGTTCCCAAGGTCACATGGCAAGGGCACAGCAGAGCCAGGCTTTGTTGTGTGCCCACCCCGCCCCAGGAGGTCTGCTGCACAACCCGAGCACATGGTCTTCCCCCGCTTCTGCCTACAAATGGGCCATCTCAACTCATTCCCACAGCATCCAACAACCGAGGTTCTGCTTAACAGGCTCCGGACATGAATGGCTGACTTGGGAATGCTATTAAAACAGGTCCCCAACGACATGTTCCTCCTTTGCTTCTAGAAGCCCCCCAAGATATACCAAGTGTCTTTTATTGCTGCATGCATTTGTTCATATTCTCAGGAATAGCTAGGCCGAGTGAGGACAGCATGCATGCTGCTGTAGAGGCCTTACGTCTCCACAGTACCTGCAGCCCTAACATTGTCCCCTGGCTGTTTGGCTTTGTCCTCAGGGACAGAGGCAGGGAGTGACACGAAGGCTGTGTGGTGGCATCCACCTTACACCATCTCCTTTCGACCCTTAAATGATCATAGTACACGTTAGATGTTAACTCTGGCGTTTGATGTGGCATCCTTTTTATTAGGCTGCATGGAATGCACCTTTTAACATCAGCATGTGTCTTACATATATGTTTTGAGAGCACATTATGTGAGAAGGTGCTGGAAAGAAAAAAAGACACCGGCGATCTTAAATGCGTCCAAGTGCCTTTATGAGATGCAATCAACCATGTATTAATTCCCTCTATCTATCGTTAGTTGAGTGGTGACAATATATGCAAAAGAAAACGGAACCTGAGTAGTAAGGTGGTGAAGAGGTTTTATAAATTAGATTATTTGAGTATATGATTCCTCAGACAGAAAGATATTGTCCAAAGGGCTCTTTAATTATTATTCGCTTCCTTTGGCGCACGAGAGAGTAGTGTCAGGGCCACAAGAGCACTTCACTGCAGCTGAGATAAAAGGATGACCAGCCCTAAGGCTGCGTCCACACTGGCTGCAGTAGGCTGCGGGGAAGGCATTGCTACCCCTCGGTGCCAGGCAGGGACTTTCAAAGGGAAGCGGTGTTTGCTGGTGTGGTCAGTGCCCAGTAGTGACTGGGCGGTTGTCCTGAGCAATCTCCCTCTGCAGGTGCGCGAGCTGCCCCGAGTCCCAGTGCGTCTCTTTGCTAAGGAGGTGTGTTCTGGCCACGGGAGCTAACGTAACTGTGTCTGCCTAACGTTTGGCCTGAAAAAGCCCAGCCATCCAAGACAATTTTCCAATTTTAAAAACATCTGAGTTCTAAGAATAAAACCCGAAGAAAACAGTAACAAACAAGAACACCCTGATTTCTAGTCCTTGGATTCCTCCTATAGGTGACTTACTGCTCGTGTTTGCTTAAATGCAAATGCATTGGTGACAGAGTGCCACGCTGGGGTGCCTGGGCTCCCTTACCTGGAATATTTGAAGACTATACCCACCTTTTCTGATGGGCTTCTGGAATGATGTAGGTTGTGAAGAAAAGCTGAACTGAGAAGTTTTCTTGAAGGGGCTGTGATGAGACCATCATAGTGTCATGAAGGGGCGGCGTGCCTGAGGCCCCTCAGAGCAGGGCAGAAAAGGGAAAAGCAAATTTGGTAGCTTTAAAAATCAGAATGGACCCCATGGGAAACGCTCTGGTACCCTTTTTGGACTCCCTTGAACTTAATGCCTGTTTACTATTTAGAGTTTTGATTATGCATCATGGGGGATGGAAGCCGGGGGCCTTGTGCTCTTTCCCATAATCTTTCTGGGGCTCAGCCTCTCCTAGGGTTCTTCTGACACTAGGAGAAGCTGGCAGAGGCCTCCCTGCGCTGTGATCCCCACCAGAACCCTCTCCTGCTGTTTCGTTTGTGAGGGGCCTCCGGGCACAGCTGGCCAGCCCCTACTGCTCACTGAAAGAGGGGGGAAGTGAAAAAGTTCCTGAGAGCTGGTGTTTAGATGCAGGTAAACTGTGATCCAGACTTACCGTATGGTTGTCGGAATTACCAAAACGCTCCCTTGCAGCGAGTGCCTTGGGGTAGAGGACTTAAGCAGACAGAGGTCTTTGTCAGTCCTGCCCAGGAGGGGTGGGCGGGGCTGCACAGCTGCCAACATCTGAGCCCTGCAATGTGTGCCATGTGGCGGGGACGTTAGCTGCATCTTTGCCCCTTTTAGGTGGCTCGGACAGCAGTCTATTCACATCTGGCGTTAATGGTAACATAGAATTAACATTAAAAAAAGAATCGATGCAGCTGGGGGTATAATGCTAAATGAAATAAGTCGGTCGGAGAAAGACAAATGCCATATGGTTTCATGCATATGTGGAATTTAAGAAACAAAACAAATGAATAGACAAAGGAAAAAAAAATCCAGACTCCTAAATCCAGAGAACAAACTGGTGGTTGCCAGAGGGGTGGTGGGTGGGGGGATGGGGGCAGAAGGTGAAGGGGATTAAGAAAACACTGATGGAGACAGTCTTTGAGTGATGGATAGAAATGTTGAATCACTCGGTTATACACCTGAAACTAACATAACACTGCATGTTATTTATACTTTAATAACAACAGTGACAGAAAAGTAGGAAGAGCAAAACAGCTGGAGATTTTACTTCTTGTAACTGAGTGCTTCCTCTCCATTTTTGTTCCAGGCGTTTGGTTGCCATGTTTACTGACACCACCCATAGGGGACATTTATAGAAATCCTCACGCCCCACTGGTGTTCATCACTCCAGTGAACTATTTTAGCCAGACAGGTGAGGTGTTAACCTATCTTACTTATTAAAAAGGGTCATCCCTGCCAACATATGGGGTAAATGGGTGTTGGATGAGGAGGGGCAGGAGCCAACATCCACTTTTGCCACCTGCCCGGCCCACAGCTTCTCTGCTGATGTTCTGTGATCCTTGGCCTCTCCTTAAAAACCAACATTCTTCTCCTCCATGTTCATAACGAATTCACGCTCACTATAAAAACTTTAGAACGCTCGCATAAAGAAAATTATAAAATTACAATCTCTGTCATCTCAGTATTCGGAGATGGGCACTCGACCTTTGGAAGTACATCATTCCATTGTTTCCTAGGCACAGACGTAGATGCGTATCCACATGTAGATTTCTGTTTAGAAATGGATCGCAGTTTATATTCAGTTCTAGAATGTGGACTTTTCATTTAATATACCAATGGCTTCCCTTGCTATGTTCAAATTCTTTTATAATATATATTATATATTCACTTACTATGTGATGACTAGGATTCTGGTCACAAAATTCTGATGATTACAACATCATTATTTAACTGTTAATAGTTGTCTATTATGTGGAAATTCCCTTCTTGTTGGGAATTTTTGTTGTATAATAAACTAAATATTTTTTATTTCGATCAGAGGTGGACTATTTAAAAGTGTTCATTGGACCCTTGCGCTTCTGGTTTTTGAACTCGTTTTTTTATTTGACAATTCTTTTCCCATTTGATTTGTAAAAGCTGTTAATGCATTACAAGTATATATGTTTTTTCACTTTTAGACAGAGAAAGTGTGAGCGTGGGAGAGGCTGGAGGGAGAGAAAGCCTGATGCTCAGTGTGGAGCCTGATGTGGGGCTCGATCCCACAACCCCAGGATCATGATCTGAGCTGCAATCAAGAGTTGGACACTCAACTGACCGAGCCACCCAAGCGCCACACAAGTAAAATAAATAAATAAATACAATTATTATTCATGTTGCAATATGTTTTTATTTAATGTGATGAAAACTTTGTTATCATCAACTATAGCACACATGTAGAGAAGTACACCGCGTAGAAACACGAAGCTCAGTGATGATCTCATGTAACTACTGTCCGAGCCGGTGATCGGAAACCTTCCCAGGCTTCTCCCTGCTCACTGCCTCCTTGTCTCCAGCAAAAGCAAAGCAAAACGTTATACCAACTTCTACAGCATGAAGTTCCTTGTCTTGTTTTACAGTTTACCACTCAAGCATGTGTCCCTAAGCACCTTTAGTTTTGTTAGGTTTTCGACCTTTATATAATGAGAACACACACTGTATTCTTTTGAGCGTTGTTGAGTTTGTAGATGTAGGTCCTTCCTTCCGTTGCTCTGGATGGATTTTTTTTGTTTGTTTTTGACTATGCCACAATGTACATGTCCATTATTCTGCTGATGGACATTTAGATAATTTCCAGTTTTTGGTGCAATGGCTAATGTGGCCATCAGTATTCTTGTATGTGTCTCTTGGTGCATATACGTGTGCATTTCTTTTGGGTATATAAAAGGGTACAATAGTATGGGTAAATTCAGCTTGGGTATATAGTGTCTAACATTTTTCCAAAATGGTTGTGCAGTTTATACCCCACTCAGAGTATATAAGTGTTCTTGTTGCTCCATATCCCTGTCAAAACATAGTATTTAAAAAATTTTTTTATATTCTGGTCATTGAGGTGTGTGTCTAGTGGTATCTCCCTTGAGGTTTTAACCAGCATCTCCTAGATGACTGATGAGGTTGGGCATCTTTTCACATGTTTATTGGCCATTTGGATATCCTCTTTTGTAAGGTCATGTCTATTCTGGCTTACCTTTTTCTGATGGCTCTGTGCTTTGGTTAAGAGTTTTTTGTTAGTTTCATGTATGACAGGTACTTCTCAGGATCTGTTCTTTTCCCCACTCTTCTTTTGGTGTATTTTGATGAATTTCTTGGTTTTAATGTAGTAAAATCTACCTTGAGGTCCTAAAGACGCTCTCCTATATTGTTTTTCTTCAGCTTTATGAGCTTGCCTTTAATCTGGGGCCACAATCCTCTGGGGAATTGCTTTCTGTGGATTGTAGGAGACAGGCACTACTTGTTTTCTTAATAAATATCTAGTGGGTACATGCCGTCTCCCTGTGACTCTGAAGTGCTATTTTCCATAAAACAACAGTTTCTAAATGCCTGGGTCCATGTATGCTCTTTATTTTGTTCTCTTGCTTAATTGATCTGTCCTTGAACCAAGGCCTTGCTGTTTCAGTGAGTGTAGCTTTATTATAATATCTGGATATCCAGTAGAACACTTTTTTCTTCCCTTTATTCTTTAAGACGGTCTTCACCATTTGCATTTTCAAATACATTCTGGGATTAGAATGGTGGGCAGAATTCTAAAATGGCCCTATGATATTGCTTGTGATGTCTGTAGCCTTATACAATCCCCTCTCCTTGACTGTGGTCAATAAAATATGGCAAAGGTGATGGAATGTCACCCTGTTGACTAGGAAATACATACACACATAACATGGTGTTTTTAAAAATGCTTAATTATTTTTAATAGAGAGTGCCCACATGAGTGGGGGAGGGGCGGTGAGAGCAGAGAGGGAGAGAATCCCAAGCAGGCTCCACACTGTCAGCACAGAGCCTGACGAGGTCCTTGATCTCACAAACTGTGAGATCATGGTCTGAGCTGAAATCAAGAGTTGGATGCTTAATCAGCTGAGCCACACAGGCACCTCCAGTCTTGTAGCGAAAGTAGACAGACTCTTCTCTTGGCCTTGAAGAAACAAGCTGCTATTATATGAACTTATTATGGAGAAGAACATGTGGCAGGAAATTAAGCATACTCTGGGGACTCAGCTCTCAATCCTACAAAAGCAAGGAACTGAATCCCGCCAATAACCATGTGAGCTCGGAAGAGAACACTGATCTCCTGAAGAGGACACATCTTGGCCAGCACTTTGACTGGATCCTTGTGAGACCCTGAACAAAGACCCAGCCAACTTGTGCCTGGACTCCTGATCTACATAAAATGTGAGATAATGAGTCTGTGCTTTGTAAAGCCTCTGATTATGGGTAACTTGTTTTATGGCAATAGAAAATGAATAAAACCAGCTTGTTCAACTTCTCTTTTTAAAATTTTTTTAAATGTTTTTTAAAAAATTTTTTTATTTTTGAGAGACAAGGAGAGACAGCGTGAGCAGGGGAGGGTCAGAAAGAGAGGGAGACACAGAATCTGAAACAGGCTCCAGGCTCTGAGCTAGCTGTCAGCACAGAGCCTGATGCAGGGCTCGAACCCATGAACTGTGAGATCATGACCTGAGCTGAAGCTGGATGCTTAACCGACTGAGCCACCCAGGTGCTCCATCCAACTTCTAAAACAACAGAAAAACTAACATGGTTGGAATTTTTATTGGGATTGCTCTTAGATATATCATTTGGGGGAAAACTGACATTTCTCAAAAATGGAATTTCTAATCCATGAACATGAAATATCTCCAGCTCTTGTAAATTTTTATCAACAATAACTTCTTATATAGAGCTTTTCACCTTTTTGTTAGATTTATTATATATGATATCTACTTTACTGAGGTTTGTAGTAAAGGATGTTTATTAATTTTGTTTTATCTTTGTGACTTAGAAATAAAAAAGCAACATTTTTTTTTTATCTTCAGTGTAACAGTGTTGTTAAATTCACGGATAGATTTTTACCAATTTGCAGATTCTTTTGGATTTTCTGTATCCACAACTATTCACTAACTTTCCAACTCATGTATTTTTTATTTCTCTTTCTTGACTTATTGTCAGTTTCAAAAGCAAACTTTGCAGTGTTCTATCTTTAAAAGCTGGTTCTTCCACTCTGTCTTGCTGAATTGTGGGCGGTGATCTTTGATTGCTCTCTGGGCCTCCACTTCCCACTGGTCATAGCTTAGTAATTCTTCACTATTTTGTTAGCTTTGTGTTTCCTTAGTTAGTTTTCAATTTTTAATACACTACCTAGTTTTCCTTGTTGCTGGAGAGACTGTAGAACAAATAATCTATTCTACCATTATCAAAAGTGGAAGTGTCACAATAATTTTAAAAAATGTTTCACACCCTATTGAGGTATAAATTTATATACTGTAGTATCTGGAGATTGTAAGTGTACAATTCCAATGAGTTTTAGTAAATGTGCAGACTTGTGCAACAATAATCACAGTCTAGGGGGTGCCTGGGTGACTCAGTCGGTTGAGAGTCTGACTTCAGCTCAGGTCATGATCTCATGGTTCATGGGTTCCAGCCCTGCATTGGCCTTTGTGCTGATAGCTCAAGGCCTAGACCCTGTTTCAGATTCTGTATCTTCCTCTCTGTCTGCCTCTCTCCTCCTCCTCCTCTCTCTCTCTTTCTTTCTTTCTCTCTCTCACACACACAAATAAAAATAAAACATTAAAAAAATAATCACAGTCAGTTTTAGAAGTTTCCATCATGCATGACTATTTACAATCAATCATCATTCCCAGGTTTCAGTCCCAGATGACCACTGACACACTACCTAGCACATAGATTTACATTTTCTATAAGGCCCATTTAAAAAGAATCATACAATAGGCAATCTTTTTGTCTGGTGTCTTTCATCTCACTATAATGATATTGAGGACCATTTATGTTGTTCCATGTAATGGTTGGTAGTTTTTAGGGTTCAAGTTTTGTAGTAATAATTCTATAGTTCCAGTGTGCAAATCTTGCACTTCTTGTACTAAATACTTGTGACAATATTATGAATGAAAGTGTTTAAAAATTTTATTTTTGGATTGTTTATTGCCAGTATAT
Source organism: Suricata suricatta (assembly GCF_006229205.1). Classification (NCBI taxonomy): domain Eukaryota; kingdom Metazoa; phylum Chordata; class Mammalia; order Carnivora; family Herpestidae; genus Suricata; species Suricata suricatta. Next base: position 38,742,518 of record NC_043715.1, on the reverse strand, counting down.
GTAATACAATTGATTTTGTATATTGATCCTGTATTCTGTGACTTTGGTGAATATTTTATTAGTTCTAGTAGCTTTTAATGTTCTCCAGAAAGAGATTTACTTCTTTCTTTCCAACCTATATGCATTTAATTTTCTTTTCTTGCTTTATTGCATTGGTTAGTCTGCGGCAGTGGTGAGTTGAAGATGTAGCAGTTGACCTCTTTGCCTTATTCCGGTTCTTAGGGGGAAATCATGAAGTTCTTCATCACTCATTACGACATCAGCTATAGGTTTTCATAGATGCCCTTTATCGGGATTAAGGAGGTTTCCTTCTATTCCTGGTTTTCTGACAGTGATTATCATACATGAATGTGAATTTTGTCAAATTGAGAAAATTGTGTGGGTTTTTGTTCCTTTATTCTATTAATATTAATTGATTTTCAGATGTTAAACCAATCTTATGTTCCTGGGATAAATACCACTTGAAATGTTATATAATAATCCTTTTAAAAATGTAGCTGGGTTAATCAAGGATTAATTAATATAATTAATTTTCACCAAGAGTTTTTTTCTACTTTTTAGTAATACTGATCTTTAGGGTTTTTTTCTTGTGATTTTTTTTCTGACTTTGTTATCAACGTAATACTGGCCTCAAAGAATGAGTTGGAAATGTTTCCTTTTCCTGTGTTTTCTGCAAGATTTTGTGTTTGTTAATCTTTTTAAAGAACCAGCTTTTCATTCCATTGATTTAAAAAATATTTTTCTGTTTTCCTTTTTCCTTGATTTCTGCTCTAATATTTATTATTTTCTTTCTTTTTGCTTTGGGTTTAGTTTGCTCTTTTTTTCTAGTTTCTTAAGATGGAAACTTTGACTATTTGAGGTCTTTCTCCTCTTTATTGTGAACTTCTAATGCTATGAATTTACCACTATGTGTTTATTACTTGCATTCTACACATTTTCATAGCTTTACGGGAACATGATTGACATGTAATAAGCTGCATGTATTTAAAACATGCAATTTGATATTTTGTCATGTGTATAAATATCCAAGAATCACATTCAAGATAATAAGCATTTCTGTCACCTTCAAAAATTTAGTGATCCTTTGTAATCCACCCACTCTTCCTTGTTGCTTCCAATTTTCTGTCTCATTATTCTGTTACTTAGAGTGAATTATTGAAATCTCTAACTGTAATTATTGAATTCTCTAGTTCTTTTAGTTCTATCAGGTTTTTCTTCTTGTGTTTGGGGGCTCCATTATTAGATCCATACACATTTACAACTTTTATACCTTCCTGATGTATTAAGGCATTTTTATCATTACAAAATATCTCTTTTTCTCTAGAAACATATCCTTCAAAGAGATTTTGCTTGAATTAACATAGTCACTTTAATTGTATTGTTTCCATTTTATACCTTTCTCTGTTCTTTTACTTTGATATATTTGTATCTTTGAGTCTAAAGTATGTCTATTATAGATAGAATATAATAAAATCTTGCTTTAAAAATCTAATCCGATAATATTTGCCTTTTGTTTAGAATTTTGTTCTTTCATATTAATATGATTATTGATAAGGTTGGATTTACATCTGCCATTTGCTCTTACTTTTCAGAGTGTCTCATACATATTTTTAATCCCCACTCTATTGCATTATTTTGTGTTAAATTAGCATTTTACTATATCATTTTTATTCCTCTGTTTTTTTAAAACTACGTATTTTTTCAAAAGTGGTTGCTCTATGGTTTTAAAATATACATATTGAGGTATCAGAGTTTATTTTAGGTGAATTCTGGCCTAATTAAAGTAAACTGTAGCTATTTTGCTTCAGTATTGCTTCATTTCCTCTCCATCCTTTGTAGCATTATTGTCATATATTTATGTCTATATGTCTTATAAGCCAATGACACAATTTTATAATTACTCTTGTAATCTTATATTTTTGAAGAAATTAAGAAATAATACATTTAAACAGCTTCTATGTTTACCCACATATTTGTTATTTCTGGATTCTGCATTTCTTCCCATAGATTTGAATTACTATCTGAGGTCATTGCCTTTCATCTTGAACTTCTTTTGGTATTTTGGCAGGTCAGCTACCTAAAAATTTCTTAGTGTTTATCTAAGAATACATTTAGTTTGCTTTTACTTTTGAAGTGTTATTTTGCTGGATATAGAATTCATGATTAACAGCTTCCCCCCAGCACTTTGAATATGTCATTGTACCTTCTCTGGCTTCCACTGTGTTGGAGACAAAGTTAGCTGTTCTTCAATTTGTTACTCTTCTCTATGTGAAGAGTCATTTTACTCTTTATACTTTCAAGATTTTTTGTTTTTC
>NC_043715.1:38668975-38740103 GCF_006229205.1 Suricata suricatta | reverse complement strand
TACAAGTCTCTGAGTCTCTATTAAAAAATTTCTTTGTTCTTCATGTTGGATTGGTTCTATTTTGCTATTTTCAAGCTTACTGATTTTTTTGATTTTGCCATCTCAGATGTGATATTGAGCCCATTTAGTGACTATTCATTTTGATTATTCTATTTTTCACTATACGATTTTCTTTTATTTTCACTGTATTATTTAAAAATTTTTTTATATTCTCTCTTTTGGTTCTTGGTTTGAGACATTGTGTTTTCCTTTAATTCATCAAAATAAAATTTTATTGAGATGATATTCACATACACAAAATTAACTATTTTAAAGTATACAATTCAATGGCATTTAGTCCACTCACAATGTTATTCTAAAACATTTCATCACTCCAAAAAGAAATTTTGTACCCGTTAAATGGTTGCTTCTAATTTCCCCTTCCCCTAGTCCATGGCAACACCAAAATGTATTATGTTTCTATTAATTTACCTATACTGGGAATTTCATATAAATGTAATCATATCCAATATTTTATGTCTGGTTTCTTTCACTGAGCATAGTGTTTTTGAGATCCATCAATATTGTATTTCATTTCTCTTTGTGCCTGGTGATATTTCATTATCTCTCATAGTTTGTTTAGTTGTTTAGCCATTCATTGATGGATATTTGGGGGCTTTCCAACTTTTTATTGTAACTCTGACCATGCATGTCCACGTGTTTGTTTATGTATGTGTTTTCAATTCTCTGGAGTATATTCCTAAGAGTGGAAATGCTGGGTCACATGGTACTTCTAGATGTAGCCTTTTGGGGAATCAACAGCTATTTTCCACAGTGGTTGTACCATATCACATTACCACCAGCAACATATGAGGATTCTAATTGCTCTATATCCTTGTCAATTCTTATTTTCTATGTGAAATGTGAGTGTTACCTCACTGTAGTTTTGATTTGCATTTCTTTTATAACTAATACTGTTGAGCCTCTTTTCATAAACTTGTTGGATCTTTGTATATTTTCTTTGCGAAAATACATATTCAAGATCTTTGCCCATTTTTTAATTTGGTGTTAGTCTTTTTGCTGTTGAGCTGTAAGAGTTTTTTTTATATATTCTGACTTCTAGAATATTATTATGATTTGCAAATACTTCCCCCCATTTTGTAGATTGTCTTTTTACTTACTTGATACTCTCCTTTGATGTACAAAAATGTTTAATTTTTATGAAGTCCAAATTATTTATTTTTTTTTCTGGGGGAGAGTACAAATGCAGCTCCTCACCACCCCAAATTATGCGGTTAAGTTTCCCACCTTTGGGACAGTTATAGGGGTCAGCATATCTGAATGCAATAGGTAAGCCTTGCCCTGGGAAATCCACCTTCCTGATCATGGTATCTGTCCCGCCAGGTAGGTGGATCTATCTGTTTTTTTTTCTTTTGTTACTCATGCTTTTGGTGTCTTATCTGAGAATTCAATATCATAAGGTCCAAGATCATGAAGATTTACACCTGTGTTTTCTTCTAAGATTTTTATGGTTTTGCTCTTATTTTTAGGTTGCTGGTCTGTTTTTGAGTTAATATTTGCATATGGTATGAAACAGGGATTTTCCTTTAATTCTTGAAACATAGTGCTCTTTAATTCTTTCAACATATTTGTTATAATAGCTGATTTGAGTCTCTGCTAAATCTAAATCCAACATCTGGGCCAACTCAGCATTAGTTTATAATGATTCCTTTTTACTCTGAGTATAGTTCATACTTTCCTATTTCTTAACATGTCTTGTGTTCTTTTGACTGAAAACTGGACATTGAAAAAATATATTATAGCAACTCTGGATTGGGGTTTTTCTCCTGAAGGTATTTTTCTTTAGTCACTTGCTTAAACTTAGTTGGTAGAATCTGTCTTCTAAGCATGTGTAGCTAGATGTACCTGCTTAGTTTTTAAATTCTTTTTTTTAATGTTTATTCATTTTTTGAGAGGTGTGGGGGAGGGAAAGAGAGAGAGGAGGCATAGAATCTGAAGCAGGCTCCAGGCTCTGAGCTCTCAGCACAGAGCCTGATGTGGGGCTCGAACTCATGAACCACAAGACCATGACTGGAGCCGAAGTCAGACGCTTAACCGACTGAGCCACCCAGGCGCCCCGGTTTTTAAGTCCTGATTTTTGTGTGTTAGCTTGGCTTCCTAAGAGTGGCTGCTGTATCTACATAGGCTTGTAGCCAGACAGCGACTGGGCAGACGCTGAGCCCGTGTGTCGGGCTCTTCCACGCACCACACTCTGCTGACTGATTTGTACTGAGGTTGGGGAGGGGATTTCATGTCTAGGCAGTTTCCAGCTTTGTATTAAGGTTTGGTTTTCATTTCCTCCGGGGTCTCTTGAGTCTTTCCCGCACATGCCAACGGTTCCTCAGGCAGCCATGGATGTGTGGGTAGCTTATTTAGCTCTTCCGGTAGCTTCCCCATTAAATTTTTGACTATTTCACCCCTCATCTCAAGTGGGGCTGCAAGCTTACATGAACAAATCTGTTTTTTTTCCCATTAATTTCCTTCTGAGTTTGCACTTACATTTTTTTAATGTTTATTTACTTATTTTGTGAGAGAGAGAGAGAGAGAGAGAGAGAGCAAGAGCAAGCAGCAGAGGGGAAGAGAGAGAACGGGAGAGAGAAAGAATCCCAGATAGGCTCACAGGGCCCAATGCTGAGCTCGAACCCACAGACCAAGAGATCATGACTTGAGCTGAAATCAAGAGTTGGACACTCAATCAACTGAGCCTCCCAGCAGCCCCCCGAGTTTGCATTTTACTGACCGTACACCAGGTAGAGGTTTGCCTTCCACCCCAAAACAGGTCAGCCCCCTTTGTCAGTAGGGACGATGGTGTTCACAGCCAGCTTTGTGCTGACAAAATTACAGTGCTGACTGATGTGGGAATGTAGACAGGGGAAACCCTAGGAAGAAAGCCACAGACTTCCACCGACTCAAAGTTCCAGCAGGTTTTCATGAAGAACCCCTTCCAATAAGTAGTCATTTACCTTTGGTCAGCTCCCAGAATCCTTAGCTGTTTGTATGTGATGACTTTGTCCAGTTTTGTATTTGTTTTGTGGGGCGAGAGGCTGCTGATCTTTCTTCTCCACCACGGCTAGAAATCCTACCACCACAACTGTTACTTGTATGATTGACTTGCTCACTTTCACATGGTCAAATATATCAATGTTTTCTCTAGTGCCGTACTTAGGATTTACTTATCCCAAGATTACATTGGAATTAACAGAAATTTTATTCTACAATATTTTGGCTTAATTTTCTGTTCAAATTTTTAGTCCTTCAAAGGTATTTCTTTCTTCACAAAGAAGTAGGGCTCTAGCTTATTTTTCTCTTTGTTGTTAGTTAGCAGTCCCATCCAATTTTAAAAATAATCTTTTATTCTGCGGACTTGAAAAACAACTGTTTGAATGTTTGAATGATATGTTTGCTTACTTGACTTTTCATTCCATTCCATTGGTTCTGTTTTGAGTCTTCTCTGAAAGTGCCACAGGTTTTTTTTTAAATTTTTAATGTTTATTTTATTTTTGAGACAGAGAGAGACAGAGCATGAGTGGGGGAGGGCTAGAGAGAGAGGGAGACACAGAATCTGAAGCAGGCTTCAGGATCTGAGCTTGTCAGCAAAGAGCCCGATGAGGGGCTCGAATTCAGAAGCCGTGAGATCATGACCTGAGCTGAAATCGAACACTTCACCGAATGAGCCACCCAGGTGCCCTGAAAGTGCCACAGGTTTAATTGTTATATCTTTAGAATAGATTCTAACATAAAGTGTGACAAGATCCTCGCTCCTGCCTCCTACATTTCTGGTCCTACAATGGATTCACATTTTTCACACTATAAAATTAACGTGCATTCATCCATGCACCGTCCTAACACGCCTTCATTCATGCACCTGCCCACTCTTTCATCACACAGTTGGTTTTTGAGCTTGCGCTGCAGAAGACACCTGCCAGGGTACCAGGCAGCGCAGCGACCGGGGATGTGACAGTGAGCCACCACGGCAGGGGGTCTGCCTTGCTGGAACCTGCCTTCTAGTATGGAGCCAGGGAAATAAAGTCAACGGACAAGTTAATAAAATAACTGAACATCACAACCCTGACTATGCAGCAAACATTCAAGGTGGTGCGGTTGAGGGTGGCAGGGGGAGCCTGTGCTCGCTGGGCTGGTTGGAGGGTCAAAGTCTGCAAGGCAGGCAGCAGCCACGCATAGGAGCTAAGCGTTGATTTTTGTTTCCGAATACTTGTCCGTTTGTCCCAACACCATTCATCCTAAACTTTATCATTTTCCCATGAGGGTGGGAGCCAAGAGTCCGAGCACGAGAATGTCATGTGCGTGTCTCACGCTGCCATAGAAGGGAAGCCAAGGAGCTGGAGGAAAACCCGTGTGGCGTGCACCTGGCGCGTGGTGAGGCTTGCCAGGGGGCAGGAGGTCAGCAGGCGACAGGCCTTGCCGGGCCTTGTAGACCAGAGAGGCAAGTCTGGAGTGCGTTCCTAGTGCAGTGGGAAGGCCCTTAAGGTCCGTCTGCGGGACAGTGATGCCTTGTGTTTCTAGAATCCGTCTCCTGCGGTGGGGTCGAGCAAACGCTTCGGGAGCCAGGGCGGGGCGGGCAGAACCCGAGTTAGCAAGCGTTTGCGTGGTTGTGAATGGCTGGTGCTGGTGGTGGCGGTCCAAACAGGAGCGGGGCTGGGGTGGCGGCCAGGAGCTGGGTAGCGGGTCCCGCTGCCGAGCCAGACGTGGGGCAGATGGGAAGGCAGGTGACGAGCCTGGGGATAGTTCTGTCCCCCTGCGGATTCTGGAAACGAGCCTTTAGCTGTAAACTGGAAAAGGCCAGGGGAGGAGCTGGTGCTTCGCGGGCTGCCTGTTTTGCAGCGGCTTCTACCCGGAGGTTGGAACATACGCTGCGTCTCGGGGATGACTGACACGGGGAGGCGGCACACTTCGCTGACGATCCCGCGGTGTGGACGGTGAGGGAGTGACTCGGAGCCTCTCAGGAGGCGGCACCAGGACTGGGAAGGGCCTCGACTGCAACCGAAAAGCCCATCGGTGTGAGAGGAAGACGTAAACAATTGACAGAATGTTATGGGCTGCACAGAAATGTCAGGGTATTAAAGTGGGTGTCTGAGAAAACAGAAAGTTGCAATCTGAAATGATGAATAAGCTACTGACAGTTGTCGCAGAATGTGTGAGAGCATGTGTGAGCAGCGGGGAGGCAGAGCTGAGCTCTGGGCGGCAGGCAGTGGTGGCCGTGGCGCCCAGCCAGGCCCTCCCGCCGCCCGGGCCGGGGCGAGATGCTTGCCCCCGGTGCCCTGTTGTGAGGCTGCCGCCTTTCCGGTCATGTTATTGAGCTTTGCTTCCTGGCTGGAGTGGGAATTCCATCAGGGCAGCATGCCAGGTGGCCCTAAGATTTCTGCTCCGTAGGTGTGTGTGTGTGTGTGTGTGTGTGTGTGTGTGCATGCGCCCTGTATAACCCATCCCCATGAATGTGGGTGAGACGTGTCAATGTGGTGTGCTGCATGGAAAAGGTGAATGGATTTTGCAGGTGTAACTCAGGTCCCACATGACTTGGTTGTGAGTTAATCAAAATGGAGATTATCCTGGGTGGGCCTGACCTAATCAGGCGAATCCTATAAAAGAGGGCCTAGAAGTCAGGGACTTGAAGCAGTAGAGAGGCTTTCACATTGGTCTTGAAGAAGCAAGCTGCTGTGTTGTGCAGAAGGGCCATGGGGCAGGGACCTGTGTGGTGGCTTCTAGGCGCTGAGGGCCTCAGTCCTACAACCACAAGGAACTAGATTTCAGCCAACACCCAGTGATCTTGGAAGAGGACCCTGGGCCTCAGTGGAGATCATAACCCTAGCCAACACCTTGACTGTGGCCAGTGAGACACTCAACAGAAAACTCAACTGAACCACACCCAGAGTTCTGACTCAGGGTTACTTTGAGACACTGAATGGGTGTTTTAATCTGCTTACCCGGATTTACCCAGATTTAGGGTTTACCCAGGCAGTGACTACCTTGCCTTGTTCAGTGCCAGGCCCTAGAAGCAGGTAGATGGCCTGGCCCACAGCAGATACTCAATAACTGCTTGTTTGATGAGTAGGTAAATGGACAGATGGTGGATAAATGGGAGCTGGTGTGTGCTCTCACTGACGAGGTGGGGGCTTGTGTGCGCTCCCGGTGATACTGGGCGTTCTAGCTGTCTGTGAGCTCAGCAGGAGGCTTGCCACAACTGCGTTCCTAACACACACCAGTATGGCCTGAGGTGCATCTGCACGGGTCCAGAGTAAGGAGGGGTAACCTCTCCCGTCAGGGTCGCAGTGCGTACGGATGCAGTGGGGCCCAGAGTCTGCATGCGAGGATTTACACGGCCCGGGGTAATCAGGGGCATCATGGGAGGTGCGCCAGGCTGGCCTAGGGTTCGGAGACTTCATCTCAAGGTGCTGAAGGGCTGGGGACATGGCAATGGCCCTGGGCTGGGCTGGGAGAGCCGGCCTCCCAGTAGGAATCTCCTATATGGGGACAGGATACCAGTCCTGAGTCTGCCAGGAGCTGTTAAAATCTCTTGATGGTGGCGCCTGGGTGGCTCAGTCGGTTGAGCGTCCGACTTCAGCTCAGGTCATGATCTCACGGTTTGTGGGTTCGAGCCCCGCGTCGGGCTCTATGCTACAGCTCAGAGCCTGGAGCTGCTTCGGATTCTGTGTCTCCCTCTCTCTCTACCCTTTCCCTGATCACACTGTCTCTCTCTCTCTCTCTGTCTCTCAAAAAATAAATAAATGTTAATAAAAAAAAGAGTCCAACTCTTGATTTTGGCTCAGGTCATGATCTCTCAGTTCATGGGATTGAGCTGCACGTCAGTCTCCTGACTGAGAGCAAGGGAGCCTGTTTGGGATCCTCTCTCTCCCTCTTTCTCTGCTCCTCCCTGCCCCTTGGAAAACAAATATTAAACTTAAAAAAATTTTTTTGATGGCTTCTCCATGCCTTGGAAAAACCTCACTCCTTCTACATGTATCTGTCAGGCCTGACATGCCCGCACCTGGCCTTTGGTCCTGGCCTCATTTTCTCCCCTTGGCCCCCACCTTCATTCCGCTCTGGCCACCCTGGCCTTTCTCTGTGTCCCCCGATACGCCGGCTTCCTCCCTGCCTGGCTGTTCCGTTGGCCTGGCTGTTGCCCTCTGGCTCGTCTCTGAGGCGGCTCCTTTCACCTCAGCTCCCCAGAGAGGCCTTAAAAATTTTTTTTTAATGTTTTATTTATGTTTGAGCGAGAGAGAGTGAGAGAGACAGAGGGTCAGCAGGGGAGGGGCAGGGAGAGAGGGAAACAGAATCGGAAGCAGGCTCCAGGCTCTGAGCTGTCAGCACAGAGCCTGATGCGGGGCTCGAGCCCACCAACCGTGAGGTCATGACCTGAGCCGAAGTCGGACGCTTAACCGACTGAGCCACCCGGGCGCCCCAGAAAGGCCTTTTTAGACTTGTCGGAAGGCACCCTGCCCACGAAGAAATTATGACAGTAACTGTTTTGTCTCCTGCACGACAGCTGTCACTGGCTGACGGGATCCGGCTTCCTCATGATGCACTCACTTGTCGGCTGTGTCAGCGGCTCGGATGTAAGCTGTGAGCCAGCTGTGCCCGCCGCGGTGCCCCGGCAGCGTCACGCTGAGTGCTTGGTGCCCCGCAGGGGCTCACACAGCTCTGCACAATGAGGTGCTTTTGCCTTTTGTCTTGTTTCCCTACATCTAAGCAGCTTGGCCAGTCCTCGATGGCCTCAAAGAGAGAACTCTTCTGTGGATGCATTTTCTTTTTTAAAGTTTATTTATTTACTTTGAGAGAGGGGTGCCTGGGTGGCTCAGTCAATTAAGCATCCGACTTTGTCTCAGGTGCTGATTTTGATGGTTAGTGAGTTTGAACCCCACGTCGGGCTCTCTGCTGACAGCTCAGCTGTCAGAGCCTGGAGCCTGCTTCGGATTCTGAGTCTCCCCATATCTCCCTGCCCCTCCCCCACTTATACTGTGTCTCCTTCTGTCTCTCAAAAATAAATCAATATTGAAAAAAAATTATTTAGAGAGAGAGAGTGTGAGCGAGCCTACAGGGGAGGGGCAGAGAGAGAGGAAGAGAGAGAGAATTCCAGGAGGCCCCCTGCTGTTAGCATGGAGCCTGATCACATGAACCATGAGATCATGACCTGAGCTGAAATCTAGAGCTAGATGCTTAACCAACCGAGCCACCCAGACCCCCTGGACACATTTTCAAAAGTGGACTGTGGCCGTCCTTTTGGAGAAGAAGCTGGAATGGAGCCTGGTAAGGGGCAGGGAATGGCACAGTTAGCAGCCGGGCAGGGGCTGACTATCCCCAGGGCACTGGGTACCAGCCTCTGTGCCCTTGACCTGCAGAGATCATAGCTCTCGTTGGGGGCGTGGGGCGCGGGGCAACCATCTTGAATCCCTGAGGCTGGCCACCTTTGTGTGAAACGATCTCATTTTCTCAGAGAGCTGAACACGGTTGCCAGCAGTATTTAATACTGTTTCGTTATAGGACATCTGATGGTTTGGATGGTACTGGGAGTTTATGACACAGGAATTTAATTTAACAAAAGGAGGGGCGCTTGAGTGGCTCAGTCGGTTAAGCGTCTGACTTCGGCTCAGGTCATGATCTCACGTCCGTGGGTTTCGAGGCCCACGTCGGGCTCTGTGCTGACAGCTCAGAGCCTGGAACCTGCATCAGATTCTGTGTCTCCCTCTTTTTTTGCTCCTCCCCCATGCATGCTCTCTCTGGAAAATAAACATTAAAAATTATAAAAAATAAAAATAACTGACTCAAATCCTTTAAAAAAAAAAAAGAACAAAAAGAAAGGTTCTCTTCCTTCCCTCCAGGGTCTTGTGATATAACCAGGTGAAATGGGGCAATTGATAAAATGTTTCAAAATCCTCCTGGTTGAAAACACTACGGACCGCACCTGTTGCTAACCGTGTCAGTCCTCAACTGACAGCCGAACCTTGTTTTATGCCAATGTTCTTGGGTGGTCCCAGGGAAGTCAACATTCTACACTGAGTTAAATACACAAATGATGCTTTAGGTTTTTTTGTTTTGTTTGTTTGTTTTTGTTTTGTTTCTTGTGACCAGAGAGAAACAGGAATAAGTCCGGCTATCACAAGGAGGAAGAGATTTGATTTAATACAGGGGATATGATGCTTCTACAACGTGGAAGGGCGGGAAGGAAGGCGGTCCGGGAAACCGCACTGGCTGTTGGGAGTCGAGACTTTGCTAGGCACCACTGGCGAAGTCTGAAAACGACTCCAGCACACAGTTGGGAGCTTTGCAAGCGATGGCAAAAGTTCTTATCTGCAGAGCCCACGTGCATGCCCACTGCTATCACGGGGAGTAGTGATAAGCCTTCTGCTTTCTGGGCGAGTTTTTCTCATCGGCAGCATCCAGGAGGTTCCAGAAAATGAAGTTTCTGGGTTCCTAGCCCCTGTGATACAGAGGAGAGCATGGAAGAGGGGGGCACTGGTGCTGTGTTGCAGCAGACAGCATGGGGTCCCGAAAGCCACAGGAACGCTGTAAAGACCCACTGTGTGCTTTGTCACAGAGCATGCAGTTAACTCCAAGCGTCTTTCGGCTCACAGAGTAGGAAGTACCCTTTCATTTCTCTGGTCTCATAACCAGATGCCAGGGATACCAGCATCAACCCCCTTGAAACACTGAGCTTGGAAGGGCGTGTGATTCCTTGTAAGCGTTAGACCAGACCCCCCCCCCGCTTCATCTCGTACCCAGTGTCCTTGGCCCCGTAGAGCCTTCTCTGTCACCACAGGAGGAGGACAGGTGGTGGTCACAGAGGTGGAGAGGGGTGGAGCTGCTGAGAAGCGTCCCAGTGGAGACTGTAGGCACAGTGCATGGTGGCCACGTGGGCTTATGTGGCATCTGGGGGGACCCAGAGAAAGCGATTCTCGAGTGAATCTTGGGACAGCCCTATGAAGTTTCAGAGGCACGATCTTTAGCTGTGCATGTGTGCGTGCGCGTGCATCTGTGCGCATGCATGTTTTAAGTAAAGTAGCGCCCACAGTGAAATAAGGGGAGATTTCCATTGGGTGGCCACACCCCATGCTCCAGCCAGCAAACAGACTTGTTCTAGCAAGTCAGCCTCTTCTGCTTGTTGGGCTTCTGACTTAGGGTCTGCCTGCTTCCTGAGAGCCGTGAGGTGGTGCCGATGAGAGTCTGGGAGGAGTTCAGGGTCCAGCCAAGTCCACACAGCTCAGCACCAGCTTCGGCCAAGCACATGGCCCCGACGTAACAAATCCCTCGGGGCGGGGCTTGAAGTACTTCCAACTTGAGTTCAGATTGGCTCAAATATGGAAACTGGCTTTCTCCTTGCCCAGACCCGCAAGCTTGAGTTTCTGCTTCAGGTGGGAGGTTGGGGCCAGGTAAGGTGGACGGAAGTTCCTTGTGCTCTCCAGACCATGGGGGGCGGGGCTGCTCCACAGGGAGAGGCTCAAGTGGGGAGCAAAGCAAACCCAGAGAACCTTCCTCTAGAGTCTGGAAGGGTCTTCCAGGATCTCTTCCATTGGGCTACCTTCTTCTCCAGAGCAGAGCTGCAGTTACTGAGCATGGGATTGTGTGCAGGCAGAGGAAAGAAGCTGTGAGTCTGAGGGTCAAAGCCATGCCCCAGGTTTTGGACCCCTTGCATGTGAACTTGACTTCGGGATGGAAAAGGTGTTCAGACAGACTGACCAACCCAGCATGCCTCTCTCGCCTTGGTACAGCCCACCCAGGGAAAAGGGAGTCACGAAGGCGGAGCGCATGGAAACTATGGCATTTGTGAACGTCATCATTTTGTGACTTCCTTTTTAAAAAAAAAGTCATGCCAAGTTTGCATTCAGGTATTAGTATTGATGTCTGCTTTAAGGTGAAAGAGAAGGTTTGGACCTGATGATGTCCCATGAAGTGATTTCGAGGAAGATTATGCCCCTTCACCCGGTGGCTTTGCAGCTCCATGGGCACCCCCCACCCCCCATGGGACAGGTCCTGTGGTTTGAGAGCCACTACTGAGAGGGACTTGGCCCTCCCGGCCTCCCTCCTTCCAGCACGGTTCGCAACAGCGAAGGCTCTGGCTGTGGTTTTTCAGGGGAGCCATTGTGTTGGGGTTCTCCAGAGAAACCGGCCCGGGTTGACTGCACACCCGGGGAGGGGTCGTGCTCTCACACAAAGGCTGTGGGCAGGACAGGCCTCTCTTCTCCTTGGGGACAGTCACCCTCTTCATTCCAGCCAGGTCTTCAGTGCATTGGATGAGGCCACCCACCCACATTAGGGCATGGAATCTGCTTTACTCCGTTTATTTATTTACTTATTACTTATTTATTTATTTTTTAAGGTTTATTTATTTTTGAGAGAGACACAGATACAGCATGAGTGGGGGAGGGGCAGGGAGAGAGGGAGACACAGAATCCGAAGCAGGCTCCAGGCTCTGAGCTGTCAGCACAGAGCCCGACATGGGGCTCGAACGCACAGACTATGAGATCATGACCTGAGCTGAAGTCGGATGCTCAGCCCACCGAGCCACCCAGCTGCCCCCATTTTTAAATGCTAATCTTGTCCCCAAACACTCTCCCAAACCCACCCAGAATCATGTTTGACCAAATGTCGGGGCAGTACTGTGGCCTAGTCAGCTTGGCAAGGATGAGCCATCACAGTGGGCTGTGGGGAAGGAACAGCGATGTCCGGAGTTCCCTGTGGATGACCAGTGGGTTTTCCTGGGCACCAGAGCCTCAGCCTCTAATCTGTATGGGGTCGGTGGTGAGGTCCCACTAAGTAAGCTATGTTCTCAAGCGCCCACCTGACCTGGTGAGTGACAGTGTGGGTGTGTCACGGTGAAAGGGAAGGTCTTAATGGCTTCATCTCTGTCCAGGTGGATCCGGCCCAGCCCATCCCTGGAGCTAAGCAGGGGTCACGGTACAAAGTTCAAAGCCAACTGCTTTGTCAGCTCTGAGGACCTTTGTTTCTTGTTCACCAGCAAGCCATGACCACCCCTGACCCTGACCGAGTCCTGAGCCCCGGCTTCTCTCATCCCCCTCCCCCTCTTAGCCCCAGCTGACTCTGCAGGGCTTACCAACCCCCTCACCCTCATCCATACCGTTGGCGGGCCGCGGACCCACAGCAGCTCCCCAAGCCAGGACACTGTGGTCTCAGTTGGGCCTGGTCCACACGGGGCAGGAACCGGGTTTGGGGGCCCAGCCTGATAGCTGGACTGGAGTAGGCAAGCACCTGAGTAACGGAGCAGTGAACAGAACATAATCGAATGGGCTGTTTCTTTCCTTCTTTCCGGCAAGAGGAAAAGATGTTGCTTTCGATGTGAAAGATTTCAGCCACACACAGAGCTGGGTTTTCAATTGCTCCTCACACTTCATATAGCAGCTGGTTGGGAAATAAAACATCTTCCATTTAGATAAATAAACAACAACAACAACAGTCGGAAAATTAATAACCAGAAAGATACACTCATTTTATTATACTGTTTCTGAAACAAAACAAGGCACAGGCAGGCTCGCGACGAGCCAGGCCTGTGTGGGAGAGCGGGGCCAGGCCTTGCTAGGGTGAGCTGGGGGTCCCCCAGGGGCGGGTGTAGCAGAGGAGACTCTGGTGGGTTTGGGGAGGGGGCCCCCGACTCATCAGCTCCCCCTTGAGGGCCAGTGGAGGGGGTTGGGAGGGAGGGTGCCAGTCTGCAAAATGGCCAGGCCCCCCTGCCCGCAGAGCCAGCCTTCCGGATCACTGTGACCCAATCCACTCCCCTAGGACTGTTTTCCCCCAAAACATGGCCCCTGTGAGGTCGATCTCACTCCTGTGGTTCAAAGCCCCTGCATGTCCAGCCACGTTCAGCACGTGGTTGCTGGAGTCATTTTACAGGTGAAGACAGGGAGGCCCAGAGGGTGCTCGGAGAGCTGAGTTCCAAACCCAAGTATCAGGCTGTGGCTGCCAGCTGCTGGGCCAGGGCCAGGGGCCTCCAACAAATTTAATTAATAATAATAATAATAATAATAATAAATTAAAATAAGGGGATCTCAAAATGGGATTAAAAACAGGTATAGTTGATAGGATTGCCTTTAAAAACATGGGCACTTTCAATGCTCAAACTGTCACGTGTGGTCATGGTGTAATGATTAGGTTTGTGGGAATAATGGGCTTTGTGGGGCACTGACTCCCAGGGATGCAGTTCAGGCATGCCCTGTTAGCAGAGGCCTGATGAACACCCTCGCCTTCTTCTGTGTGACTGTGTCTCCTCCTGGGAAGTAGCAGAGAAACTCCCTGTCCTGTCCCCAACCCTGCTCGTCCTGAGCTGCAGACACGTGGGAACTCTGTCCATGCCCCAAACCCACCCCTGCCCTTCCCTGGCCCCACTTTTCCTGCACAGACCTCTCCCACCCCGTTGTTCCTTCCACTGTCCCCAAAGTGACTGTCAGCATCTCATGACGTCTTACCCGCTACCCAGTCCTCCTGGAATCCTAGCCCCTTCCCTGACACGAGCCCAGGGTGCCACTCCCAGGAGATGTTTTTCTCCAGTGCCCAGTCCTGTGACCTGGTGGTGATCGCTCCAGCCCAGCTGTCATCTCCCGGAGGGCAGGGGCACGCATGCGCCTGTCCGTGTTCCCTACAGCCCTCAGTGAAGGGCCCTGCATATGTGGCCTGGGTGCCTGGCTGGGTGAGCGCCCTGGGACCAGCCCAGTGGGGACTTGTTATTCTGCACAAGTTCTCAGAATGGAGACTCTGCATCTAGCCCTGGGTGGGGGCTCTGGGGAAAGGTAAATGGGTAAGACATTGGCTCATCATCAGAGTGGGGGAAGATAAACACACCCATACCTCGGACAGAAAGGTTCCTTAACGTTTGTGAGGAGGAGAGACTCAGCCACAGGCATTCAGACCAAGGAGGTCCCATGGGGCCGGGAAGGGAAAGCTTTTGAAGGCCTCACGTGGGACCTTGGAGGACAGGCCCCTGGGTCTCCTTGGACCGGGCAGGAGAGCAGGCATTACTTGCAAAGGTAAGGCAGCATTGGCCACTCCTTTGGGGGAAGGGCAGGAGAGGACTTACTCTTGCTCTTCCCATAGCAGGTGGGGTGACTTTCCTATTTGGGCCCACGGGGGCCATCGCCTGCTCTGCAGAAAGCCCAGGATGGCCGTGAGTGTGAATGGGACCGGAGGCACAAGAGGCACCTAAGGCAAGGACCGTGAGGATGCTCAGCTCTGGGGCCACACTGCTCAGGCAGCTGAGCGGCAAGGGCCCTGGTACCTCTGACTTGAGCTGTGGGAGGGATCGATTGTCCTCATCTGAGTTCAAGAAGACTGTGGGGGAAGCCACGTGAGGGGAGTGAAACCTTAGAGATCTGAGTGTTGAGTGCCCACTGCTTTAGCAACAAGAATCTGGAGTCCAGAGGAATTCTGGGGAAGTTCAGGGACCACGAGCAGTAGGGTGCACCCTGCAAAGACAGGTTTATTGTTTGTGTCCTACGGATGAGGAAGTCAAGTCCACAGAGGAGTGACCCACCCTTGGGAACGACCTTACAGCCAGTGAGTGGAGAGGTCAGGTTCGACTGCGGGCTGGGGGACCCCTAACTTGACCGCAGTTCTCTGGACCACGGAACCAGCTGCATATTAGAGCAGTTCTCCTGCCCGTTTGCAACAGGCCAAACCGCTCCCCACCCTGAGACCTCAGGGTTTGTTCACTGTTTTGGCTTTCTTGAGGGACTTCTAGAAAGGCTAAGAGCAAACCGTCAGTATGTTGGCCTATTGTGGCAGTCCTCAGAGTCTGACCCCGCAATCTGGGCATGGCAGTGCCTGGTCCCTTCAGGAAATGAGCACTTGTGGGCTTCACCCTAAACGTGCTGAATGAGAAACTCGGGGGCTGGGGGTTTAACAAGCCCTTCAGGTGAGAGACTGAGCCTCAACAGCCCATGAGAATTCAAGCACAGCCATCCACCCCCCCACCCCCCGAACTGCCTTCTCCCGTGGCCGCAGTGGCCCTGAGGGAGGGCAGGGGAGGTGGAGAGAGGCTTGCTCAGCTGTGGCCCTGCAGCAGGGTGGCCACGAGGGACAGTATCAGTGGGGACAGCCTGGCAAGAGGCCACAGATCACTGTGTGTCATGGGGTCCACAGAACTGCCACTGAGCCACTGTCCCCCTACATTTCCTTTCTTCTGGTCAGAGATGGGCATGGGGACGAGCTCCACAAGGCTGCTCCTTCCTGCCTGCCATCACGCCCCCTCAAGCCAGGGTGAGGGGCAGGCTTGATTGTGATGATCAGAGCTGCCGCTGCCGGAAAACACAGGCACAGCGTCACCCGGGGTGTTGCACACACTCATCTTGGGGACGGTGTGTCACGTTCAAAAGGCTCCAGTCTAGGTATGAAAACCAAGAGTGAAGCGGGACGTGTAGAGGAAGCACATGGCCGACTTGGTTTGATTCTTCTCACTTTTATCTTTTCTTTTTTTTAAATGTTTATTTTATTTTTGAAAGAGTGAGAGAGAGAGAGAGAGAGAGAGAGAGAGAGAGAGAGAGAGAGAGTGTGTGAGCAGGGGATGGGTAGGAACAGAGGGAGAGAGAGAATCCCAAGCAGGCTCCATGCTGTGAGTTCAGAGCCCGACAGACAGAGGGCTCAAACTTAGGAACTATAAGATCCTGACATGAACTAAAACCAAGAGTCAGACGCTTACCTGACTGAGCTACCCAGGCACCCCTTCTCACTTTTTTCTTAAATGAATGTTTTTATTCTGGAATAACTTTAGATTTACAGAAAAGTTGCAAAGGTAATACAGGGTATTTCCACATACCCCTCATGTTAGCGGCTGACCTTCCCAGAGCACATATGTCAAAACTGAGATACCAGCATGGACCTATTACTGCTTCTACACTCCTTATTTCATCGGGAATCTGCCTGTTTTCCCACTAACGTCCTTCTCTGTTCCAGGATCCCATCTAGGATTTCACATTAAATGTAGTCATCATGTCTCTTGGCCCAGGACTTTGACCATCTCAGTGAATCCTGGTCAGGTTCTAGAATCTAGACTGTTCTTCCTACTTTTGATAGAAGCAAGAGTAGGTCTAGTAAAGAATTTCAGGAAGATGGTATATTTTCATGTGGTGTTTCATAATTTTTAGACGTTGCTGGGTGATAAATGTTGGTCCCTACTAGTTAGGAGGTGTCCTTTACATCGAGTCTGTGGGACTATCTTTCTAAGGTTGGACATGGTTGTAGGGGAGATCTGTGGTAATAACTAATTACGTGTTTTTATTTTTAAGTTTTAAAACTCAATTTAATTTTTGAGTATTTTTATTATTATTATTTTAAAATTTTATTTTAATTCCAGTAGGGTTAACATACACTGTTATCCATATTAGTTTCAGGTGTTCAATATAGTGATTCAATACTTCCGTACATCACCTGTGCTCATCATGGCGGGTGCACTCTCTAATAAACCATTAAAATATTTTTAATGTTAATTTTTGAAAGAGAGAGAGAGAGAGCGAGAGAGAGGGAGCGAGCCCATGTGAGTGAAGGAGAGGCAGGGAGAGAGAATCCCAAGCAGGCTCCATGCTGTCAGTGCAGAGCCTGACTTGGGGCTTAATCCCATGAATTGTGAGATCATGACCTGAGCTGAAATCAAGAGTCTGATGCTTAACTGACTGAGCTGCCCAGGTGCCCCAAGCATTTTTAAAAACATGTATGTCATACAAGTCAAACCACACATGCCCACAAGCCCTGCCCAGCCACGTGGCTGTGGCCCATGTGGTTTCTTTGCTGGAGGATGGATGTTTGCTGGCTACACAGGATGACGGATTGGGAAAGAAGCAACACTCTTAGGGTCTGTGTAGTTTCCGCTCACTCTCGGGGAGGTGAGGTTTACTGTTTAATCACAATGTTTGATCCGTAACCATTTTCCTGGCTTTCCCTGGTCCCAGTGACCTTGACTGGGAAAACTGCCGAGGTTCTTTCTCCCCGGATGTAGACTGAGCCTGTGAATATCTGCTTGGTTTATAATGAACTAAAGTCCCTCAGGGTAGGAGTCTTTTAGGAAAACAATCCTGTCTATGACTGGTTTAAAAGAGACTCGCTTTTAGAAAAGACCAGTGGAATGGATGGTAGTGGTGCGTTTCTGAGGAGATGTCCTGGCCGCGTCTGCCCTCACCGGTCAAAGTTGGAGGGAAAGTTCCCTCAGCCCCAACCGTCACCAGCTCCCGTCAGCAGGGCACTGGGGACGGTGCTTGGCAAATCTTCACCGCTGCCACTGTCACCCCTCCTCTTTATGGATGAGGGCGCCGGCCCAGGCCGGCAGCTGCTTGGCCTTGGACCTGATTCCGTCCCCATTCGTTGAGTTCAGGACTCAGACTCATCACCCCTCTGCTCTGCTGGGGGTCGTGTCACTGTGGCCAGAGAGCGCTGAGTCTGTCTAGGCAGGTAGCGGTGTGGTCTGGAAGAAGGTGGTATCCAGATGAACGCCTGGTGTGGAGTTAAAATGACTCGCAAGGCCCTTGGCCCGAAGGTTCCCAGGTTTCATTCGCATGAGCTCAGTCCCAGGGAAGGCTGTGCCGGACTCAGGGGTCTGGCCACCCACCTCTGCACTCAGTCAGCGGGACTGACCAAGGTGCAGAGAAAACAGCGAGGCTCAGTGTTTCCGTGAAAAACCAGCTTGGAAAGGCCTCTCTGTTGGCGGCTTTGCATGCCCCCCATGGCCGCTCCCTGGGGCGCGTACTGGGGAGAGGACTTTTAGCCCTTGTGGCGGAGACACGGGAGACACGAGTTTCAACCCAGCGGGGGGCTCTGAGCTCTGGACTCCGAGGCTCTTTGGAAAGCCCCGGCTGCTCACGAGGAGGAAGACGGGTGATGAAGCCTGAAGATGCCGTTCTGTCCGAGCTGCGCTCTGCTCTGCCTGGCTTGCATAGACATCACGTTGGCGCCCCCTTTCCAGGCCTTCGGCGGCCGTAGAAATGTCCCCGCGGTTACTCTCCTTATCTACATAAACAACATACCTTTGTCAAAAAACTGAAAACCTGTACTTTGTCCCAAGAGCTAGAATGGGTTGTCAGATAAGGGTGTTTTTTTTTTCTTTCCCCCTCTCTGTTGCATCTGAATGATGTAAACGGTTTTTGGCTTTGGAGGGGTTTTTTTTTGTTTTTTTTTGTTTTTTGCCAGGCACCGGAGTAAATGATCAGCGTAGTAACATTTTTAACCTTATCTATCATACTGAAACATTTTTTCTGCCTCCAATAAAACATGTCAGAGTCGATTAAGGACATTTCTCAAGGAGGAATAATTCACAGATTTTAGTAGCGACCACGAGAGCACTCGAGTATTAAAGAAGCTGTGAATTTTTAGTTACGGGGACGTTACCATCCTACCTTTTGCCTCAATTCCCTTAACGCTTTGTACATGTGCGTTTTGTCTGCTGGCGGGGTCAGAGGAGCGGCAGGTAGGATGGCCAGGGATGTGTCACATTGTATCTGGTGACAGGGCCGTGAAAGATACGGCGGCTCAGTGTGTTCGGCGGTGCTTATCTGGTACATGAGTGCACATTACTTCCCAAAGACTGGGATCACTTTGGACAGTATCATTAAATGCCACGTCATTACCTGTTACGGAGCAGCGCTATAGCTTCAAGGGCCTCCTGGGACATGGGCAACAGTCGGAAGAATGATGGGCAAGAGTGGAGCCGGCATTAAATTTTCAATGGAGGCAGTATTGGCTTTGACTTTTCAGAAGCCTTATCTGTTAGATGGTGTTTGTCACTGGGCCGCGGAGCCACGGATGTTCGTCAGTCGGAAGTTGCAGGCAGTTGAACGGTATGGACAGGTGAAGGCTCCGCAGGGACCGGCCGGCGCGCGGAGAGCTGGAGGGGGTAAATTGAAGGTTTATTTATCCCATTCGCTGTCAAGGTCAGCTTGCTAGAGAGCTGTCCTATGGATGCTTACAAATGCCAAAATCCTGGCAAATTGTCGGAAAGAGCCTCCAAACCACTGACCTTTGTACAGCTCCCATCAACGTGTCCGTGTGTCTGAGCGGGGTCCTTAGAGGGAGTTAAATGGTTGGTAAAACGAGGCTTATGCTGTTGCTGTAATGTCAGCCGAGCTGCTATGTATTTTTTGTTTTTGTGTTTTCAGCAACAAGAATGAAGTTGAAGATATGACTGATGGAAGGCGGGGGTGTGCGTGCAAAATAATTAAGCCGGCGCGGGGTTGGCAAACAGGTGGCTCTGAGGCTCTCTGAGTGCATCTCCGGCTTTGCGCCCTGAGACATTTCAGCGTCTCCATTGTCATGCTCCTGGCTGGGAAGAGGCATCGGGGGTTCCTCGGGTGTCCCTCCTCCCCACCCCACCCTGGGCACCCGTGTGGCCATCGGGTCTCACTGGGGTTGGCCGCTCTGAGCCATGCATTCTCCTGCTCAGTACCTGTCTTCTCCCTTTGCCATGACAGCTAATTTAAGGAGGCCAATCATGTTGCGTTGTCTCCCTTTGGCCAAGGGTGGAGATTTACTAAAGCAACAGTGCTGTGACAGTGACCTGAAAGCAGAGGTAATCAGTCTCCTGGGGACTGAGGAACACCCTCCCCCACCACCACCCCAGAATATTATGCATCCATTAAAAAGAATGTGTACAAGGGCTGTACCTGTTGGCTTGGAGATAAATACACGGGCCATAAGAGAAAAGTGTGTGGGTGCCCTTGTTAGATTTTACAAAAGAATTAAACCACCCTCTGCCCAGGGGTGCCAGATAAAACACAGGCTGCTCAGTAAATCTGAATTTGAATTTCAAACGGTAAATATTTAAAAATAGTTAAAAAAATGATTTCATTGTCTGAAATTCAAATGTAACTGCATGTCCTGTATTTGTATTTGCTACATTTGGCCACTCCTCCCCTCCCCCCTAACATGTAGTATGTGTGCACACGGTGTATTTGTATGTGGTTTTGTGGGCATGAATAAATAAAGAAACACAGCCTGGATCATTCATAAGGGTTTTCTGGCAGGGGCCATGTAGGGGTTGATATGAGAATGTGGGGGAGAGGATGTATGTGGAGGAATTGCTCCTGCTCTGATCTTCCTCTTCAGCCCTGACAAGCCCAGCAGCCATGATGAGGGCCTCCCGGTGCGCATCGGGGCCCAGTGGAGGTGAGAGGCAGCCGCCTTTGGGGGGATGCCATGTCTCCATCTCCCTCTGTCTGATGCTATAGGCAGTCACCACAGACTCTATTTACAAGACAGTTCAAAACTCTCCTTCTTATTTCCAAATTCAATTAAAGAGCTGTTAATACGTCCCAGGTTTGTTGTAATGAGCCCATAACCGAAACTGACATCATTATCAATTCAAACAAAACACAGACGCTTCATCTTCTGCCTCCTCGGGGAGCCCCCCACGTTCCCGAGCCGGGGCCGCCCCGGCAGGGGGAGGCCGGAAGCCTCACCTGGCCTCTCTCCTGCACAGGTGAAGGGAGAGCGCTCTCATCCTACCGCGCCCTACTCCCTTTGGTCAAAGGAGCTTTACATAATTGTGATTCTGGAATGTTCTTTCTATAGACGACGTCCCTTTCCAAACTCCTTTTGGGAGAGGAGCAGCTGTGCAGAGCCTGGTGAGTGGGAATTTTCTGTGTCCTTAAGTGGCCCAAATCTCTGATGTTCTGATATGGCCTCGAATATCAGCTTCTCATGATGCAAGCTTTTTGAGGCTCCAATATCCACTCTCTGGGGTGAGGAAGGAACGGGCCAACAATGCCATCTGGGTGGTGATGTAGGGAAGGACCATGGCGTGGAGGTTGTGAGGGGGCACGGGGGCAGGACAGGGGCAGAGTGGGTGGCTCGGGGGGTCTCGAACGTTCAACCAGGGCACAGTGCACCCAGCCGGGCTCCGCCTTCAGATCTAAGGACTCTCGGGGTTTCTGCTGGCCGGGGCCCTGAAAGACAGGCCCGCAAGGTGCTGGGGAGAAGGAACGGGAATAGCACCGAGCACAAAGTGAGGGCCGGGGATCGCTGAGCTCCTGCGGCAGGTGACCTTGTCCACTTTTCTCAACCATCCACAGGCGTGGGTAGTGACTGCCTCAGCGTTTTAGGTTAGGACACCGGCTCACTGAGACATCCTAGAAAGTGGTTCAGCCTGGGTTCAGATCCGTGTGTAACACTTCCTTAGCCGCTGAGAGTGTGAGTACGGGTAGACCCCTCACCCAACAGGTGTCCCTGTGAGTTGTGAACTCCTCCCCAGGGGACCCCCTCCTAAAGCACGTGACAGCCTGTCTTCTGGCTTCCTGGGTCCTTGGTGGCTTACACACAAAGCTGTGGTCTCTCTTGTGAGGTCATTCTCTGCATCCTGAATACCTTTCTCCTCCGAATGGGCCCCATGTTCCAGAGTCTCGTGTGTCACTCTCACGGGCACTGGGAATCTGTCCCTTGGCACTCACACGAATTTGGGGCATGTGCCAGTTCTGTGATGCTGTGAGCCGGAGCCCTGCCACGCTGGCAGCCAGCACTCCCCATGTGCCATGGGGTTGACGCAGTGGCCGGGCAGTGCGCCTTGGCCCCGGCTGAGCTGGGCTCAGCCTTCCCTGGGAAGCCAGGACACGGCCTGTTTTCCAAAAGGATCTGGTGCCTAGAGGCCTGGCTGGAAGAGCCCATGAGCAATGCCCGGGCAGTACAGTCTCCACCACTTGTCGTGCAGTGAGCACACGCATCCTCTCCCGTGTCCACCAGTTGCCCTGCTCCAGGGTCTCGGGGACCCTCCGTGTAAGGAAGTCCAGACCATCCCTAGTGGAAAGTGACTAGCGCTCTCTGCACATGACGCGTTGGCTTTGTCCTGGCTGGCTCCTCGTACCTGAGCTGGGTTTCTCATGCTGTTTCACCAACTCTGAGGAAGGACGGACCCATGCCCTCCCCCACTCCCTCACCAAATCTTCCTTAGCTCTTAAGGGATTACCATTAGCTGACATTGTTCACGTCTCGGAAGATAGTGGACAAAATAAGCAAGATGCCTGCATTCAAGGAGGTTATAGACTTTGTGTGTGGGGGGGGGGCAGAAGATGAACAAATAAACACAAAAGAAGCTAATTTCAGAAAGCAGGAAGTGAATAGGATGGGCAGCTTCATTTAGGTCTTTGGGATCTGAAAGCCAACGAAGAAAAGGCCTAACAACAGAGCATTCCCGATGCGGGGGCAAGTCACACGCATGGACCAGTGCGGACCCTCCCTCTGCCCTGGAGACACAGAGAGGCCTGGCTTCTTCTCCTTGGGTGACTCGGCCTCCTTTCCTTGCTCCTGTTTTGTGTCACATATGGTTTAGTCAGATGGCGGAGAAAATATGATGGTTGCGACTATATATCTTTAACTCATTTTGGGGTCACCAGCTAACTGCCCTTACGCATGATGGCAAGGAATGGGGAGTGTGGAGATGTCTCAGCACCGGTGTGGAATGACCTTGACACGTCGTCCCTCTGTCTCAGCCACTGGCTCCTCGTGATGGCCGAGCTGCAGGACCAGGGACTGGCGCCCGTCAGCAGGCTCTGAAACCCCAAGCCCAGCACCAAACCTGGCAGCGAGTCCTTTCTTTTGAGAGGAGATGTTCTCTCTCAGCAGTCATCTTTGCTAAAGGAGGTAAAACTGTGACCTTGACCTTGAGGCAGTGCCATCATCAACAGAGCCTCAAGGCTGTGCTCGGGCCGCCTACCTGTGCCACACCAAGTTGCAAAAAGTCTTAGGAATATTTACAGTTGGTCTTTAAACAGCAGTGGGTATGAATAAAAGAGCAATATCTCACATCATTAGTCCATAAATATGCAGTTTGGTTTTATTTGTCAAATAAAATAACCTGAGATTGAGCTGCCTGCTTGAAAGACACAGACATACATATACCTGTCTCCTTGCTCTGCCCCCCTCCCTATCTTCATGTCTGCCACCCTTCAGGAATGTTCTTTGCCCAAGTATGTCCTCTTTTCTCCATTTTCCAGGATTCCTGGGATGGTCATTCGGGAAGGTTTCCCTCCCTTCCCTCTTAAGGGAAGCCGGCTGAATGCCCGGACTGTCACAGTGGCCCCTGGCTCAAGCTCTTCAGAGAAGGGGTAGTTGGAACCCCCTCGCCCATTTTCCTTATTTAAGGGAACCTCATTCATTTTCATTCTATAAAAGGCTTGGAGCCTGTGCTGGGCTGGAAGTTGGCTCTGCTGGTTGTGGGAGACTGTGCTGTGTCTCCCTGTGGGCGTAGAGTGGGAAGGGCTCCATTACACCCCAGCCTGGGGCTCAAGCTGTGCCAAGTGGGAGCGTGGAGCTGGCGAGGGTCCTGGAACGTGAGTGGAGAGGCAGGAACACATTTCCCTGAGGATCTGCGACTGGAGGTCGTAAAGTGCACATGTGACGGCCTTGTGTGCCCTGCTCTGTCTGGATCTGGTACGAGAGACCTGGGAGGCAGGTGTGCGCTGGGTGAGGCTGGGTACCCCGGGTAGATGCCACAGTGAAATGGGAATGGCACGCTGGGTGGGGCTCCTGGTCGGTGGGTGTGGCTGGGTGACCCGGCGCTGCCTCTCAAACAAGGCCACCTGCGTGTTCTGACTCTCCACAGAGGACACTTGAACTTGATCTAACGTGGTTCCCACCCAGACAGAGCAAACCATGCTCTGACCAGAACTCTGACGGTCGTGGGTAATTTTGTTAGCAGAACTGCTCACGACCATCAACACACAGTGTCACCAAGACTCGGTGGCCTGAGTCCCAACTTTATCAGTGCCAGTTCTTTTGCAAAAGAGACTTTGACTTTCAAACTAATGTTCACCTTGTCGGCTCAGAGGCTGAGCTCTGTCAGGGACACTGAGGGGCGTGACAGTGAGCTGTGAGGGTCACAGGTGGACTGTGTGACGCTCAGCTGCCCACACTCAGGGGGTTGCCAGGTCCAGGGCTAGTTTATTTGTGCTGCCCAGACAAAGCTTTCTAGGCTCAGCTTTGGCTTCTCCTTGTATTCCGATGGAAAAATAATTACGATTCTAGACTGTTTGTCACCAGCACCCTGTAACGTCAGGGGTCTGACACATAAATAAGTCCGACTTTTCAGTTCACGTGAGTTTTTCTTACTGTGCCTCTTCAAGATAAGTTTTTTTTAAAGATTTTATTTTTAGGCCATCTCTACACCCAACGTGAGGCTCGAACTCACAACCCCAAGATCAGCGTGGCTTGCTGTTTATTAAACAAGCCTGTGCCATGAAGTTCAAAGCCATTGTATTTTTCTCCATGAAAAATGTTCTCTCTGAAGGGTACTCCAGAGGCATAAGGCTTTTGTGCTCTAAACTGAGAAGTGATACCCTGAACTGAGAATTTATTGTTTTTTTTTTTTTTTTAATTTATTTATTTTGAGAGAGAGAGAGAATGAGGAGCAGGGAAGGGGCAGAGAGAGAAGGAGAGAGAGAATCCCAAGCAGGCTCTGCACCAACAGCACAGAGCCTGGGATGGGGCCCAAACTCACGACCTGTGAAATCATGAACTGAGTCATGAAACCAAGAGTCAGATGCTTAACCGACAGAGCCCTCCTGGGCCCCTGGAGAATTTATTCTTCTTAAAGATCCAGAAGTAACACAATTAAACGAGTTATGAAAAGTGAAAGAAGGAGAGAGGTTGTCCCTGGTCTGGCTTTCCCATCAGTGTGCAGTGGCCTTGGCATCTGTGGGCTTGCTGAGCACCATCCCTGGGCCAAGGGGTCGGTGTGAACCCGGGGCATTTGAGAAGATCGGACCGGCTCCCACGTGACTGGTGGGGTGGTCTTCGGGACGTGGGAGGGGCTGGCTTTTCTACTGCGGCTCTCCCCTGAAATCTTACCCTTTTGGTGTCTTTGAGAGTTTCATCTTTTAAAGTGATGGTCATTTTCCTGGGGCCAAGATGCCGTATTTGTGCTGGAACACTTGTCAGAGACTGTGACATAAGACAGGAACTTACACCACTCGCCACAAACAGAAAGGAATGTGTCTTGTTAGCGGCACAGGCAGGATACACAGCCCAGGCCGGTGGCTTTTATTGCTTTGGCACAGGAGAGGAAAGTATCCTCCAGTTCGGGGTGCTATATCCTTGAAGGAACAGGCGGGGTTTAACCCAAAGCACCAGAACGATGGGTTTCTGATGCCCCCCCCCCCCCGCCCCCGTCCCCAGATGAGCACTGTGGGGGATCGTGCTCGGACTCAGGGTGAGACGAACAGCGTGCAGCGCTTTGCTGGGCCCTGTGTCGGCCCCAAGACCAACAGTCTTGCAAGGTACAGACGCATTGCTGTGCAGCCTGCTCAATGAAGCCACTTCCAAGGCCAAGGCTACCCCATGAGACCTTTCTTCTTGGCTGAAACAGCCCTTGTGCCGTGAGGCGTAGAGGAGGGGCTGCTATCGTTGGTCAAATGAGTCGGAGGGACCAAGATGGTCTGGTGTTGGTGTCGTTGTTTCTCATACACACGGCTGAGAATGTTTTCCCTCAAGTGCTTAGTCTGGGCTCACCCGAAGCACCATGTCATAAAACAGCCAAATAGAAGTTCCATGAAAAGTATTCTCAAAGGTGGTTGTTGACAGTAAGTAAAAGTAAAAGGTTTAAAACAGAAAACCCCAATAGCCTGCATTTATTGTCTGTAAGGTCCCTCTGGGGCGAGCTGACCTGTGTCCCCCATTCGCTGGGACAAGCTGACCTGTGCCCCCCTCATTCTCTAGGGCCAGCTGACCTGTGTCCCCCCTCATTCTCTGGGGCCAGCTGACCTGTGTCCCCCATTCTCTGGGGCAAGCTGAATGTGCCCCCTCATTCTCTGGGGCGAGCTGACCTGTGCCCCCCATTCCAGCTGACAGCCCTTTCCTGGACACTGGAACAAGGGTGTCGTGACTGGCCCTGCTTTATCCACAGGCCTGCTGTCTGCAGAGAGCAGGACAGACTCCCCAGAGGAGGAGGGAGCAGTCTGTGTCTCTGCAGCACGTATTTAAAACATTTATAAAACATCCTTAAACTTCTTCCAGGAACGAAAGTTTTAAATGAGGAGAGAGCCTCCGCTATTTCAGGGTCTTGGATTCCTTCCCTTCCTGGCAAATGTGAGCAGCCACGCAAATTTTGAAGTTCCCTCCAGAAATGGAGGAAGACGGATTTAGCAAGGATGCAGAAGAGCCCACGGGTGCGAAACACCTTGATCCTCCTTGAGCTGAAGCCCTTCTCCCAAGGAGAAGCGGCCTGGGTCTGAGGCCCGGCTGCATTGTTCCCAGCGTATTTTACGATCCTTTTCTGGGTCGGTTACTAGTGGGCATTTAGGAATGAGACCAAATGAAGACACAGGGACCCCAATCTTTGCTGCCTTTGCTCTGACCCTCAGGTGCTTATTCTCATTTCTGTTGACCAAAGGACTTCCAGAACGACCGGGCGGTTAGTGTGTCTTGCTCTCGCTGGACTCCTAGGGAGCAGGAAGATATCTTCAGTTTGCATCTCCAGCCAATAGCTGCAGTGCTTGGTTATAAAAGTTGATTAATGGATACTGATTGATTATTTGGTTCGCTTTAATTGGCTACCCTCTCCACCCCATCCCCCTGCGCCCAAATAAGACCGAGCAAAGATATGGTAGGAAATGTTTGGATGGTCAGATTTTAAGAGCATGAAGTACAGTTTTCATGTGAACATCAGTGCTTTTTTTTTTCCTTATGTTTTCTGAGCAAGAAGCTCGCAGTGACCATGCTGCCAGGCATGCCTTCATTCTGAGATTGAATTTAACCACCGCCTGCTCAGGGAAGTCTTCCCTGGGTCCTGCAGGGCAGATACGGCCCCGTAGCACACAGGTCTCAGGCCGAGGCCATCAGCAGGAAGGAGACCGGCGGGCGGGGGGGGGCAGGCCTGGTAACGGGGGCATGGGCAGCGGGAGAAAGTGGGCGAGGGTTGGCGCAGCTCGTGTCTGTGGTGGGGAGATGGAAGGAGGCCCTTCATTTTGGAAAGAGATGTGGTATGAAGTCAAGGGAAGAGTGACAAGGAAAACCCATGTGATGACCGGATTCCTGGATTCCGGCCTCAGCCTTCCATGCCAGGGCTGGCTGCGCATCAGTCAACTAAGCCAGGAGATGAAGCTTCAAAGGAAAGTCATCCCGGTAAAATTCACCAAGTGTGGGGCTGACTTTGAGGATGTTTGTGCAATCACAACAAAACCATTTTTGCTTTCTGGGATAAATTATTTCAGTTCTCGGCAGGTGTTTGGAGGTGGGCTGGTCTTTTCCCCTAAAGACAAAGGCTAGAGCTACCCAAAGAGACCCTCAGAAGATTCTGAAGGAAGTAGCCTTGGAGGGAAGGCCACCTTGGGTGAGAGGGTGTGCAAGAAACCCAGTGCCTCCCTCAAGATCCCCAGTCTCCATGGTAGGCGACGCTGTCCCCACGCCACACAGGTTAGAACAGAGAGCGTTAGGAGCCTCTGTGGCCATCGAGCACGGTCATGTGCCAGTGACGCTTAGCAGGTTTCGGTTGGAGAACAAAGTAATCAAAGCAAAAATGTCAAATAATAATAACAATAACCAAAATAATAATACCGGGAGAAAGTTCAGTACCACTGGTTGGAGTCTCAGGGCACAGCACCTGCTGATCCCGTCAATGACACAGCGTCAGGGGTTTTTGTTGTTGTTGTTGTGCCAGGGACAGATAAAAAAGAAAAAAGCCCCACAAACTGCCTATCCACCGATAACACAAACACAACTGCAAATAAACATATCAATGTCTACGTACAATGCACACTTATGCAGAATCCATACTCCTGGCGAGTCTTATTTATCAAGCAAGTGTCCTTTGGAGGCTAAGATATGATGCTATTCATTCAATCTTGGGGTTTGGGGTAAAGTTTGTCTAAATAAAAAGGTGAGGCTGATGAAGTGGTGTTCACTGGGGATTTGGGAAAGAAAAGCGCTCTTTGCGGGAAGGTAATTACATCTTCATTGACCCTCACGTGGCTCTCCCAGCCCGGTGTCGGGGGCTCTCCGCCTCTCCTTGCCGTGTGACATCTCCTTTGGAGATGGGCTGCCGTCCTCTGGCGGACGCCCCCTCCCCGGATGCATTTTCTAATCAGTTCACATGATTGAGCTTCCACCAAGTGATGCTTTACTTAATTCCTTTCCGCCTGTAGGGGTGTGAGGCTTGGAGGGCCTCTCGTCAAAACTTTGGAGGGCTCTGTCAGTTTGAAAAGAACATGACCTTTAAATTGTATCAGTATGTTTGCTGGTGCATAAGGGAAAGGAAAAGGTTTGTCCTGATGGAAAACCACTCGGAGACCAGGGAGTAATTCAGAGGGAACCAGCCCAGCAAGTTAATTTGTTTATACATAATTTGCTAAGTGGGGCGAGAATGGGGTCCACACACCTGCTGGCTACAAAAAACCCACAGCCCGGGTCTGGGGACAGTTAGCCTATTGAGACTATTTTTCTTCCCATTGCTTCTCCCCTCCGAGTCACCATTATTCTAGAATAGGTAAACCAGTATAGCCCCGTTACTTACGATGGAGGGACAGATTTTCAGGAAGAATTTTCTCCTATATGGCTGACAGCTCTGGAGCTGAATTATTAACTTCCTGTGAGATTAGCAGGGAGGCCATAGGATGGAAGTTGGAAGGTGAGGACCGGATTTGAAAAAGTTCCCTGAAAGATAGTTTTTAGAAATCTAGGCTTATATATTCTGATTTTATTGATTTTAAGTTTTAAGTTTATTTATTTTAAGAGAGAGAGAGAAGGAGAAAGAGAGGGAGAAAGAGAGAGAACACAAGCTGAGGAGGGGCAGAGAGAGAGGGGGAGACACAGAACTGGAAGCAGGCTCCAGGCTCTGAGCTGCCAGCAGAGCCCGAAGCGGAGTTCAAACCCACAAACCATGAGATCATGACCTGAGCTAAAGTTGGATGCTCAACCAACTGAGCCCCCCAGGTGCTCCTATTCTAATATTTTTAAAAAGTTTTATTAGAATAGGAAGCATTCAGAAAGCCCGTCCGTTTAACACACACACACACACACACACACACACACATTACGTGTATACTTTTGTATACTGTGTACCATTCTCATTGTTCATTTGTGTAATTTTTTTTCTTTTTTAAGTTGCGTGACTTTGAATTTAGCAAACCTTTAAGTGTGACCCTCTGTGTCAGGGTTTGCTGCTACTCTTCTCTTTCTTCCAGTTAAAATATTTCGCTATGTAACGCAGAAAAAATGAGAGGTTGTGAAAACCGGCATTTCCTGCTTTGAAGTGGTGACCAAAAAATAACAAAATTTGAGCCGGGAGCAGACGTATCCTTATTTTTCCTTTTTTTCATTTGAAACATGTCCGCCTCTCAGAATCGAGCAAGTTGCCTACATTGTCACTCCCATCTGCCGAGGGGAGAGGGATGGCCCCTCGCTGGAGCCGTGGGAGCTCATGGAGACGGGGAGTCCGTAGAATGTCTGGTCTGCTTGGCTCCGAGGCTGGGATGCAGCACTTGCTTTCTTGTGGAGCCTTACGTGATTTCTGGAGATTGAGAATTTTGGAGGAAGGAAAAGGTGCCTCCGAAGGCATTCACATTAGGAGTAAGATGTGTGGTGGCCTCTCTCTATAAACACATTGCATCCAGACAATATATCTGCTCTTTGCAGGGAGAGAGAGAGAGCAGGGAGCGGGGTCCTGACTCCGAGCCCCGTTTATCCTCCTGCTCTGAAACATAAGCATTTGTCAGGTTAGGGGAAGCCCAAGCCGTGGTGCTGTGAAGTATTGGCTGAGGTGAGGTTCCTAATGCAAAATGCAAAATGGGAATTGAAACATACTTGATAGAATTAAAACATTAGTATTGGCTTTCAGCTCTTGCCTCCCTGGCTCCCATAATAAATGCAGGGCATCTTAAAAATAAAAGCCAACAAACCAAGAGGAAGCAGTCAGACGCCTTTGCAAGGCACAAAAGCTCTCTGCGAGATTTGAGAATTGATTTTCTCCAGCGTGAACTCTGGCAACTGTTTCCTCTCTAACTTTGACATATACTTTTCATTTATTTTAAGTAGAATGCTTTTATTTTTACTACGGGTATATGAAGACACTGACATGTTGATAACTGAAATAATCCTGGTGACCACATTAAGCCGCATGTCAGGAATTTTAGAAGGAAAATGCCAGAGGAAACCTAATGTGTATATATGTTTATCCTCACATCAGTGTTTAAACATGTGTATACATTGGGTCTCTCCAAAGCGGGGTTCGGTGACTGATCTCTTTCAAGGAAGTTCATGGAGTCATTCAATCAGAGATAGCCTCCTATTGTCTGTGGACTGGCGTGGTCCTTGGAATCTGGTCCTTTACTGAATAGGTTTGGTATTGACCAAAATGGCGGAAACAACATGTGTGGTTCTCCACCCTGGAGGATGTTCAGGTTTATCTTGAATCCCAAATCTTGGGACTCTAACCTGGTCCTCTAAGCCCCAGTGAGTCCAGGTCCAGTGCCTTAATTCTAGTTCCCCAAGGCTTGAGGACATCTGTGTTTAGGTTCCCACCCTGACACTCACCCACGGGCAAGACTCTTAGACCTAGGAAGCAAAATGCCCAAAGGGCCCCGTCTGGGCTCCAGACATGTCCATTCACTTCTGCTCATGACATTTCCAGCAATCTCAGGGGAAAGCTAAGAAAGCCATAGCAATTTTTTCTAAGGGGCTTCTTTCTCCCTCCATCGCAAAACCTGGACTTCAGACATCTGTCTGGTTGTGGAG
The DNA here is from genome assembly GCF_006229205.1 of Suricata suricatta. Lineage (NCBI taxonomy): Eukaryota > Metazoa > Chordata > Mammalia > Carnivora > Herpestidae > Suricata > Suricata suricatta. Next base: position 38,709,413 of record NC_043715.1, on the reverse strand, counting down.
CCATGTCTCCATTCCTGCTCAGTCCCAGTCGGTCCTCAGCCGCCCGGGGAAAGTGAGAGGCTAATGGGTGAGGTTTAGGAACCAGTCGGGATCCTCATCTGTCCCTAGTAGGCCCACCCAGCTCTTAGTTATTGAAGGAAGCCTCCAGGGGAGCCCAGCACTCACCAGTCCCCACCTCCCATGAGTCCTGGGTTAGCCTGGGGATGGCTTATCCTGATGTAAGCCAAAGGGTTCGGATTCTCCTTCACGTCACAGGTAGGCTGCCCCTCCAAGGAGCTGAAGGACTAAGCTGCTAGATCTGCTCTTTTTAGTTCGTAAGATTTGCTTGGCCTCATGCACTCATTCACTCCAGGCTCTGGACCCCCAGGTTTCTGGGATGGTGTCTCGCACCCCAGCCCTCTCTCTCCAGAGTTTGTTTCAAGGGCACTGCAGGGTGAAGCCCTTGACCTTGCCCTGCAGTTCCTCCGGTCTGAAGAGCTCGGGGTAATTTCTGGCCATTTTCCCGAGGGGTGTGGTGGCCGGCACGCCCTGCTTTGGCTGAGACCGAGCAGCTTGGCCCACAGAGCTCGGAATGTTGTCCTGGGGCCTGAAACTTTCCTGAGACTTGGGCCTGCCTGGGCGAGGTGAATCTATGACTCTCCAGACACATTTTGAGTGAATTGGTTTCAGCTTTCACAAAATGCTAATGTTGATATTGTTTACGTCTGGCTGCATTGTTTTTCACTTTAAAATTACAGCTTTCGTGCATTAAGCTAATTTCATAATACTGTATTAACTTAATATTCCATAAATCACACATGTCAGATTGCATTGTTACGGATGCACAAAACTCAAATTTACTACTCAAGCTCTCAAACACATGTATTCATAATTTGCTCCAGTGAGCCTGGTGCCACCTTATAGGGTTAAGGAATTACACATTCCAATGCCAGGCACAGATCACGCTGCTCTCTCTCTCTCTCTCTCTCTCTGCAATTGTTCTCCATACAAATTGAAACAATATATTTCCAGCCATTTTCATAGTTGTAATTACTAGCAAAAGTCGTAATACCGGGAACATATTTTAAACACCTGCACTTTTGGGCCAACTCATTTTTTTTTTTCTTTTAAGCTGAGTGTTTCCATTTGAATACGGTTGAGAAGGCTCACTGGTGGTAGCAATCGCTGGGTATGTTTTCTCCCAGAGGAAGTTGATAACTCTCAACTTGGAAGGAAGAGGTAGAGAGAAAATGGCAGGAGCCAAGTGTGCCCCCTCTCTCTTCATTCCCCTCTTTGCTCTCTCTCTTCCTCTTCACCTTGGCGAAAGTGATTTAATTTTGCTTGTGCTGCCCGGCCCTCTCGTAAAGGGGCAAAGTTCTGTGCCTACGCCTGGCTTGCGGGTTCCGGGAACAAAGGGATGCTCTCCATGGGGGACATGGCGGTGGGCTGGGGCCCGGAGGAGGCTCTGTAGGTTTTTAACTACACACTGTCTAATCGGGCTCTGACAAGTCCATTGTAAATCAAAGGTCTGGTAAGTGGGGATGCCAGAAATGTTTGATCTCCTTCCAAGCCTTGAAACAACTTGCTTATTTTTTCTGCAGTTTGGCCCCTCACTAAAATAAAACATTGAGAGATGAATGTTCTGACGGGTCATTGTGTGTCAAGCTGTCACTCTGTAATGGTTACATATTTCAGCTGGATTGAGGTGGTGCCGGTTGGGGGAGGTCTGTGAGAAAGAGAGAGGCAGAGAGATAGGGTAGGGAAGGAGACAAAGAGTAACAGGATTTCTGCTTTCTCCTTGTGGCTGATCTTCATTTAAACCAAACACTTGTCATGTTCAGGGGAAGTTTTATAAATTTTTAATGATATTGGGTACAACTGGTGCTTTGAAATTTGCTGTACTTTAATTTTTTCTTCGTTAGCAAAGGTTCACTAATGCATTGAAGTGCTAAGAGCGTATCCTAGGGATGCTACGATAATTGTGTTGTTAATAATATTGTGGCACTAGTAATGTTCTCCTGGTAATCAAGGCATGAGATTTTTTTTTAATATATTCAGTTATTACACTGCATCTCGTACAAATCATGTCAATTACAATTGCCAGCCTGTGACAGTTAAAATAATTGTATACGTTTTCTAGAATTTTCCATTGGCTTGGCTAATCAAGCTAAAAAAAAATCAACACATTATTTGCATTAATTTTGTTTCTAGTCTATTCCCACTCCTAAATCATTTGTCCATCTACTTCAAAAGGCAGAACAGTAAGTATTTTAATAATAAATATACGCACACATTCACACCAACCTAATTTAAGAATAGTTCTATAGGTCTAGCAAGACGGAATCATCTGGTAGGGATGTTTTGTGTGACTGGGTTTATGACTTTCAGTGGTGTGCACGCATGCTGAGACCGAGTTCACACTGTGTACACTTGGGGTGTGTGGGGTCTATGTTTATATAGACAAACCTTGTAAGAACATTCACTTTAGCATTTTCTATTTCTGTATTCAGTCCGTAGCTCTGTCTAGGTCAGGGAAATTACATGATTTTGGTCTTTCCTTTTTGGCTTCACTGAAATAGCTCAATATTCCTCTGCACCAGGAAATGATGTATGTAATACTTTGCGGAACAGCGCTGCAAATTTGCAGCTCAAACACTAGTCTTCCACTTCTGTGAGCTCTGCCTCCTGACCGGCTTGCTTTATTTGGAACTAAAATAGCTAAACACTCAAAAAAGTACTGAACATGGGAGACCGGCTGCACACGAGTCCCTGCAGTGTCTCAGCAAATTTCCCTGAAGCCTGGCCTCTCTTTCTGTCACCCAGAGTCCCCCCCCTTGCCCCCATCATGGGCAAGAACGGGGAGGCGTTTTGGTGACACGGAGGCATTTTCGAATGAGGACCCCAGGGTGCCCGGGAGGAGGAGATGGGAGGCTGGTGGGGGTGTCCTCTGCCGCCTGGCTGCCGCAGCCCTACCCAACATGGGGACGGGGGAGGGGTACGCCTGAGGACCACACTCAGGCAGACCCTGAAGAGTGGGTCAGCCTGGCCTGTTCCATCTGTGGAAAAACGAAGACCAGAAAGGAAACAAGAGCATAGTGATAACACGAGGGGCCCTCCGATGGGAAGGAATGGCAGCTCTTACAAAATAATCGTGACAGAGGATCTGGGGAACAACAGCAGACAGACAACATCACGTGAGCAATTTTCGGACAGCCCAGTGATATTATTTGGACAATAATAAATAAGCTCCCCAGTTTCCAAGGTCCTCCACACCCCCATTGCTCTCCGTGCCCTTCTAGGGCATGTCTGTGATGTCAGGATTTTGCATGAGGCTCAGTGGCTATAGGTTGCGAGGATCAGGGCAACAAAATATTTTTTCCCTTTTTAATGCAATCATATTCTCTTAAACATGGCTTGAACAAATCATCTCTCAAAACGTAGAATTTATTTCTCAACTTTGCCTGGAGGTACAGCAGAGAGAACAGATTTTTTTCCTCTCTCTGGCCCTTTGAGTCCTGACCATGCAGAATGGATGACTTTAGAACTGTACACGGACAGGAAAATCAATGCGTCATACCAGGAGGCTTCAGGGGTTAGGTTCCCATGTCCGTGTCAACAAGGCTATTGGTTTTTTAATGCTCCAAAGTTATCACTTCCCGCCTGCAAGAGCCACCACTGTGACTTGTGTGGTCAAACCTTAACAAAAGAATTTCCTTTTGCCCACCGCTCGGTGGCATGGAATTTAATTACTGCGCAGGGAGAATTTTTCCAAGTATGACAATCGAAAACAAACAGACAGGCCCCCAATGGCAGATGTTCCCAGGGCACCTGGCTGGGAGGTTCCAGAGGGGGTCACGATCTCGCTTGAGGCCAGGACACCATGTCTGCAGCAAGCCTCGGCAAAGGGGGCGAAGGCAGGGGACCCCGTGGGTCTCTGCTATCTCTGGAGGCTCCTAGAATGCAGCTTGCTGGGAAGGAGGGCATCTCTTCACCCATTTGGGTGGGTCATCCTGGTGTCTGTTGGGATTTGGGGTGTGAGGAAGGGGGCCGTGGGTGTCTCTCCTGCTTTAAATGCCACTGTTCCCGGAAGGATGTTTCCATTTGTCGATAGAATTATGTGCCATCGGGTGCAGACCGTGTTGCTTCAAAATAATGCTTGTTGTCATTAGATTTTAAACCGAGTATCCGAAAATGAGGCCTTGGGTAAACCTCTGTCAATTTCATCAGTCCGACAACTGCATTTGGTGTACTGAGCCGGGAGGCGTCCGGGGCCCAGGCAGCAGCCTTGTAGGCGGACCTAGAATTTTTCAGAATCACTGCGCTTGCAGCCGCACAAGGTCCGGACGCCTCCTGGATGCTGGGCCAGGCAGGCCCTGTGCCCTCTGAAAATGGCCCTTTGATCTGGTTTTCATCCTGGCCGCCGCCCTCCCCCGCTTTTCCCTAGGCCGTCCTGTCGGCGGTGACACAGTGCTAACGCCACAGCGCTGGAGGCCACGGTGAGCATTGCTCACTCGCAGCGGGCGGATGAAAAGGCAGTGCAGATGTAATTTGTTTTCAATGGCTGTTTCAAAAGAATAATTGTGGTGACATTGCGGGATCAATATTATAGATTTTTGTTTTCAAGTACACTGTATGTGTGGTGCTAAGGGGAGGCAGGAAATACAACACTGCAGCCTGAATACAATAAAAATGGATTGAGGTCTGCGGGTATTTGTCGGCTGCTAGCCATCACGGGCTCGGAACATCATTGGTGGGATTACGGAGTTTGTCCTCTGGGTTGGTATTTCATGGTGGATGTGTGCACATTTCCCGTAGTTTTCGTCTCTTGCTTCTTCGGGGACCTGTTTCTTGAATTCGTGTAAAGTAATTGAAGAGGAGTTTCCAGAACCCCAGGCTTGGTTTCGCTTCTACCAATGCAGGTGGCCGGGGCCGGTGTGTCCCGGTGCGCAGCTTCCGCATGTGAAGATCTACGGAAGAGGCTGGACGTTTCCACCAGACCGCGACAGCCTCCAACCTGGAGCAGGTGCGGGGTGATTCCGGCCGCGGCTGTATGTATCCGCCCGCTCTTCCTACAGGCCTCCTAAAGGCCAGGCCTCCTGACGGTGTCGCTGGGTCCCGATGGAAGCAGGGGTTCCTGTGGCTGTGGGAGCACCTCCCCAAGCTCGCCTTCAGCTTTTTCTTTGGACAGCATGCTCTTCGGAGAAGCACTTTCTCAGGAAGCTTGTCTGCACCGAATGAATGGCTGTCGTTTGAAAATCCCCGAACCCCAGAGGAGGTGATCACAGCCTCCTGGGTTCAGGCGGGTTTCCTGATTTGGGGTCACTAGACAAAAATGCAGATCCCAGGGTGAAAATTATATGAACAAAGAATTAGTAATAAAGCTGAGTAAATGTAATGAGATGTGAAAGAGAGCATGGTGCACCGGTTTCCCCCTGTCTTTTGTAATTAGCCCTTCAAAGAAATGGAAATTCCGGCAAAATACCTTTCTAGTTGCTGGCTTCAAATTGCAAATGAACATGACTTGTTTAGAGGTGAGAGAAAGAGCAGGATTCCAAAGGACCCCCAGGAAAGGACAGCTGGAACATCGGTCCCAATGCCCAATGGGCTCATTTGACAGATGGGGAAACTGAGACATGGGTATTCCTGGAGCTCTGGCTGGTCTTCCGATGAGATCAAAGAGGCTGCCTATTCTGACTTCCAACCCAAAGCTTGCCAAAGCCCATGAACTTGGCTCTTCTGTGGGCTTATTTTATCTGGAGAGCGCAATGTCTTTTTTTGTCTTCTTTTTCTTTTTTTTTCTTTCTTTTTTAAAATTGAGGATAAATATAAGATGGAGAGAGTCCCATATAAGCCCAGCTTTGCATTCTTTTGAAAAATCCGAATATTTAGCAGCACTGGACCCATATCCTGTGTGGTGGCATCTGCCCGGAGCAAGTCCTTGCTGCCTCCTTGCATGGCGCCTCCTCACTCTGTCACATTCAGCCCAGTGAGCATTGGGGTTCCCTGGCCCCGTGATGGGGCTGTCCGGCAGCATCCATGGGAACCAAGACCTGTCTGAAAATTTTGTCAGTTTGGCAGAGTGAATGCTGGGTACATTTCCCTCAGAGTTGGGATTTCCTTAGTTCTGCTAAGAAAGAATAGGGTTGCCACATCTGAACTGATGAGCACACTCTGACCCTGTGTTAGCACTGTGTGTGCCTCCGTCGTATTAACTAGCTGGGAGAAATAAGAACCCACGGGCATCTCACAGTCGGCCGATGCTTACCTTCACGCTTTCTGAGGATTTCATTCAGTCAACACTTGCTAAGCCCCTTGCTTAGCCTTTAGAGAAGAGGGAACTCCTTCTCTCAAGAAGCTCAGTCTAACACGGAAAAACCAAAACTAACTGTTTAAGATGTAAACATAAATTGAGGTACTACTTACTGAGCACCTGTTATGTACTAGGCTCCAAGATTATCTTTAAAGTCACCAGGAAAGGAAACTACCTATGAAAGACAGCCTCTAGTGAAAGAGGCCGCATTTATGTATTAGGTTCGAATCTCATTTAAGGTGGAATTAGTGACTTAATTTAACAGACATTTATTGTTGGCTATGAGTTGGGCCTTGTGCTAGATGCTGGAGCTATAGTGATGAGCAAAATAAACAGTAATCAGATGATGACACAAATATATAATTCAACCTAAAAAGTGTCATAAGGAAAGCCCAAAAAGATCAAGGACTTCTTTAGATGTTTGGTTTAAAGTCTAAGGGTGCACAGAACAGACGACCCTTCAATGCAAAGGGATCAGCGTGTACAAAGACTCAGGGGTAAGAGAAAGTATGACATAACTCAGGAACCCAAGGAAGATGAGAACACAGAGAGCTGGAACACAGAGAGCAGAGAGAGATGTGTATGAAGAGAAACCACAGAAATGAATTGGCGAGTCCCAGACCAAACAGAATTTTATGGTCCAGGGTAAGATATTTTGTCTTTGTCCTCAACAAAGTAAGGAAGTAAGAATAGTTTGGGCAAGTGTGTCTATATACACATGATAATGCAAACAGGTCTGTATTTTAAAATAAGAATTTGTCCTAAGTTGGGTTTCCCAGGAAGCACCTTGTGAGATTCAGAAGTTTGTGTGTAGAATGTTCACCGGGTAAGTGCTCTTAGGTAACAACAGCCGTGAAGAGTAAGGAGAGCAAGATTGGGCAGAGGGAGAAGTTAAACCATAAAGAAGTTGCAACAGGGGCCTCAGCAAATCCTCCGGAGTGTTCTGGAGTTGAAATGGCTCCTTAGGAACGTTCTTATGCTACTGTTCCCATCCTACCAGCCAGTCACTGGGTATAAGCTGGCTGTTGGGAAAGGGTACAATCTTGGACAAGGCTTGGGTGAGTCCCAAGCAAGAGGACAGCTTGCTAAAGAGGAACCCAGCTGAGAACTGTCAGCCACAAATACTCTCAGGAGTGGGAGTGAATAAATCACCCACAGACCACTACAGTCCACCCCTTGTGTCATTCAGATCTACCTGTTTCATATAATAAGTTTTACAAACAGCTCTTCCAGAATCTTGGCTGGTGTCTTTTCCAGTGGAGACTTAAAAGAGGAGAGTTAATGGGACAGGCTACAACCCCCACCACTGAAGCTGGTCTTTGGCCACTTCTGTCACTCATCATATCTGTCTGATTCACCTTGTGCAATGACCATCTCTAAAGGGAATGGCCCTTCAGTCACTCCACCCATTTCCAGCCACGGCTGCTGCATTCATCCATTTGTTTTCAAGGTAGGGCTCTGGTGACAAGACATGTCCTCTGGATTACCTAGCTGCCTGCACTATGTAACAACAATCCTAAATCCTCTTTCCTTTCTTGCTAATGCTTAGCATAGGGAGCCTAAATGAACAGGTGACAATTATAGCTAAACATGTAACGGGACTCTTGCTAAGTCTCTGGTGGAAGAGTTCCTGATCTGGGAATCAGGACCTCTAGATACACTGGGCTTAGAGTCTCAGGGACACCCCCCCCCCCATTAAGAAGGCCTTCCACCTTTGGTTCTTGACTCCAGGTATGCTACCTGTTGGAGAAACAGAATCATATAATTTTCAGGGCTTTAGAGCAGATATTAAGTTCTAAAGAGGGATATCCTATTCTTTTAGGGTGCCACCTCCAAACTGGTGCCTGGAGTAACACTTTAAAGGGTCATTTTATTCTCCTGTCAAGCTGCAAACTTCCTTTGTACTGTGGTAATTAAATTTTTTAAATGATTATTTATTTTTGAGAGAGGGAAGGAGGAGAGAGAGGGGGAGACACAGAATCCAAAGTAGGCTCCAGACTCTGAGCTGTCAGCACAAAGCCTGACACAGGGCCCAAACCCACGAACCTCAAGATCATGACCTGAGCTGAAGTCAGACACTTAGCCGACTGAGTCACCCAGGCACCCCAGGAGTGTGGTAATTGAAAGGAACAGTGAATCTCATGGTCAATATTTTCATGTGTGTTATGATGTGGGCCTCTTGGTACAATGCAACATTATATGAGATCCAGTATTCATGTAAACCCTTGGATACTAGTGCTAGCTGAAGGCCTGTGGACAGGAAAGGCAAACTTTTATCCATAGCATGTATCAATTCCAGTTAAATTGGATCACTACCTTCTTCAGGGTAGAAGCAGTACAATGTAATCAAGCTACCCCTATGTGGGATGGTTAACCATCTTGTGATATGATGCCATGTCAAAGATTCAACATTGGTCTCTGTTGCTGGCAAGTTGGACATTTGGCCGAGGTAGTAGCTAGATTCGTGTTAGAGAAATAGGATCCCGTGATCTTGGGCCCATGCATAGTATTTGTACTACCATGTCTCTGTTCCATTCAGAGGCTGGCTGACCCCACCTGGCTCAGTCATTCATTCTACTTGATTGCTTAGCGCTTCTTTTATGCTTCCTAGTGGGCATTATCATGCAATACAAATATCTTCACACTTTGTGCTCTCCCATAGATCCATCCATATACCTCTCTCCCTCATCTCTTTCTTCATAGTCTCCTAATTATTTTCCTCCCAGGCCTCTTGACCAACCAACCAAGCCATTCACCCCTGTCCATGATTCTATATATTTTAATGTGTCCAGCCCTTTTTCTCCATCTACAGATTGAATTACCAGGTTCACCAACTAAACCTCAGGCTGTTGGGAAGATCTTCCCTTCCTGCTGTCTTTTAAGGCCATTGTTATGTGGGACTGTGATGCATCAGTGGTATATTTGAAGTTTACATTCACATACTGGTCTGAGAACTGAGCTCACCCTTTCTCCTTCTCCATCAGCTGGTCATAAGGCTAGCTGCGATAGAAGAGGTGTTGGGGGGGAGACACTGGCACAAGAGTAGTGGTTGGCAAGGGTCTGGGATACTAACTCGTGCAGCTTACTCATGCCCTCTGGCCCTACTTAGGCCAAGCCTTCATGAAATTCTTCCATATCACAACAGATTGCTGCTGGATTTATCTGATCTTATGATTTGGTAGGTCTGATGAAACCCAGTTCACCATAGGCAGCTCTGACTGCATGGTAACTTGTCCCTACAAGGGCCCAAGAGTACATTTGAGTTGTTGTTCTTATGGTGTATAGTTCATTGCTGCAGAAATTATGCATAGTGTTTTCCCACTTCAATCACCTCTGATAACACTGTATTTTCTGGGTCACCAGGGATTGTTTGCATCCTGGACCTGCTGGAGAGTCTTTTCCTGATCTGGGGTTCCTCTCCAATTTGGAAGACACTCTCATCACTCAGTAAATGAATTGGAGTAGTATTATGAAATGTGGAATAACCCTCTCTAGAACCTGGGGTGGCAACGGGGATAAACTGATAGAGTGTTTTCTTTTTATTTGTTAAGAAATGTGAGGTGCAGTAATTTAGAATGGGATGTCCCTGTGTGTCTTTGACCCCTGGATTCTAAGAACCGTCACTGATTTGATGGGTCTCTGAATTTCCTTAGGGTTTATCCCCCACCCTCTGGAGTGTGTGCATCTTACAAAGGTTGCCCATCACCATCTTTCAGGATCTGTCTGATTTCTGTGGGGATCAGACTGGCGAATTAAATGAGAGATGACAGGAGCCATACCCTTTCATCACACACATATGTACTCTCTTGGCTGGGCACAGGAGTAGTTTCAGAGACTTCCACTTGGCTTTCTGCACTGTGATAGTTCATATCCAAAGACCCAAAGAACCAATTTAGAGATTTAATAACTTCCAAGTATGTCCATTTCAATTATACATTTTGGGCACTTGGGGATTGCCACGGGGTGGACCTACCTACCCAGAGCTGGATCTGGGCCAAAATTTCATTTTTCACCTGGCTCCCATGTATACACACTCAGGTTATTTTGCTAGGAAGCAGAGAGGTGGTTATGGAGAGAGGTTGGAGATATTGAGTGATAGGGGCTGAGTTGATTTGGGTCCTAGTCTGAGAAGGCAGTGAAAGTTTGATGAAGTAGCTTGGGGTTTCCCAATGTGTGGGACATATGAATGGTATTAAATAATGTAAGGGCATGGTATTAAGTTAGAGTGAGTCACAAAGTAGGTAAGTGATTCCTTTTTCAATTCAACATGTTTGAATATTTGCTGGCTCCAACATGGACAAGTTGAGGCCTTTTGGGTGGGAGTTGAGACAAGAATAAACTTCACATACAAATAAGGCGTGGCAATTGGCTGATATTTGTAGGATTGTCTTTCCTCCAGCTCTGAAATGGGACTTCCTCATTCTGTGACAAGAAATGTTAGCGAAGCATGTTCCTGCAGAGGAACTAATGAGCTTTGCCCTCTTAGCTTATTTCTCCAGCCAAGGTCCCACCTTGGATATGATGTGGTCCCTTCTGGGTCTTAAGGACCCGTGTGACTGTGTGAGATGTGAACTGAGAGGAGTCACCCAGATTTCTCCAGTCTAAGCAGGGAGGAAAAAGGTTCACCTTCTGGTTGTGAACATTGTAATTTATGTGTAGAGAAAATACTTTCTAGGGTCCAAATGGATTAAATATTGAGCTCTCTTGGGTCAGAATAGCCCTTCTAAAGTTGGCATATCCTCTCTGTCATCTTTAGTTACTGTGATCAGTGTAGGGTAGAGACCCACCTCATTGGAACTCATTTATCTTGCACTGGAGATCAAGCAGGGCATAACCTTGAAACTCAGAGTTTTCTGATCAACACTTTTTCTTTTATTTGGGCAAGACATCACAAGACCTTGTCGTAGTTTTCTACTGCTGCTCTGCCAAACCACCACACACACAGTGGCTTAAACGATACAAACGTATTATCTCACAGTTCTGTTGGTCAGAAGTCTGACACAGGTCTCACTGGACTGAAATCAAGACATTCCTTCTGGAGGCTTTAGGAAAGAATTCATTTCCTTGCATTTTCCCAGCTTCTAGAGCCTGCCCTCATGCTCTGGTTCATGGCCCTCATCTTCAAAGCCAGCAAAGTTCTGTCTCCCTGACCCTGTTTTCTTCCTCATGTCTTTTTTCTGTGATCAAAGCCAGGAAAGTGTTCCTTTCCTTTCTTTTCCTTTCCTTTCTTTTCTTCTTTCTTTCTTTCTTTCTGGACTCAAAGTGGTTAGTTTGGGCCCACTAGGATGATCCAGGATAATCTCCCCACCTTAAAGGTCTGTATCTTAATCCCATCTGCAGAGCCTTTGCCATGTAAGGTAGCATATTCATGGGCTGTGGGCTTCAGATGTGGACATTTCTGGAGTCATTTTTCTGTCTACTACAAACCATAACCTTTAAAAAGGAATCTTAGATTCTAATCTCTGACCTCCCACTACTTTGGAATTCCTTCTGAAGCATTCCTGATAGATGCATATCACCCTCTGATTGTACACCCAGCCACAGTGAGCTCACCACTGCTCTGAGCTCTGAAGACACTCCGTTTCCCAATCTTTCAGCATCTCTTGACATCGGTGTGTTTGTTTGTCTGTCTGTCTGTTTGTTTCAATCAGGCTTGGATATCGAATTCTGAAGAACCAACTCAGTAAAAAGCTGCCTCAACAGGACTTTTGATTGGCCGCCCAGACTGTGTCACAAACGATGCTGTATGCGCAAGTAGGTTTGGTTGTGGATTTGGGTTCTTTCCTCCGACACAGATTGTAGAGAATGTCTTTTGGCAACTGGCATCGGCTTTGTGTAGCCTCTTTGTCTCAGGAGAGCCTGGGAGTTGACAGTGCCCTATTCACAGGGGTCCATCTATTTATTTATTCCCAAATATTTATTGAACCATTGCTATGTGCCAGGCATTGTTCTGGATACTGAGAATGAACAGTGATCAAGGCAAAGTCCTTTCTCTATGTAGCTTCCATTCTAATGCTGGGGGTGGGAGGAGATGAGAAATAATAAACAAATAAGTCCGTATTATAGTATCTCAGAGAAACAGGTGCTAAGAAGAAAAATACAGCAGAGGAAAAGGAAGGGCAGAGACCAATGGGGCTATTCTAGATGACATGGTCAGGGCTTCCTGACCATGAGGACGCATTGAGCAAAGTGGTGAATGGAATCAGTGGTATCTCATCTAGAATTAGGGAGACTTGTGGCATGAAATTCTGAGACTTTAACCAGGGTCTGTTTCTATCTGTTTGCTTACCCATCCCCCTGGGTCCCACCAAGCCTCCCTCTAGCTCAGGAACTATGGCATCCTGGCACCCCACTTCCAAGAAAGTTGTCAGGACAGAACAAAAGGACAAGGAAAGCAATATTTTCAAAGCTTCAAAATAGGTTTTACAACTCATGGCAAAGTTTTCGCTTTGTCAGAGCCAGGCTTTGTGGACAGTAGAGTCCTTAAGGCCTCAGGGTTTGAAGTTTGTATCCTAAACGGAAGGTCTGGAAAGACAGGGAAGCATTTGATGTCCCGGGTTCCAGATGAACATTCCACGGGGTGTGTGGGAGGGTAAGCAAGGGCAGGAGGAGTTGGACTATTGTCCCTGTGGTCCACGAGACTGATGCGCTATAGATATTGTTAGTTACACGTTTGGGTAGTGCTGAGAAAGGAACTCTGTTATGGAAGGTGATGTAGCCAGTACGTTGTGTAGGTAAGACTCTGGTGCTATCTTGTTTGCCCCAAGTCTCTGAGCCCAGATTCTAGTACCTCTGGGTTTTCCCTTATTTCTTCACTAGCATACATCGGGTGCTTTGTTCCCAACCTTGGCCCCTGGTGTCCCTACTTGTCCCATGTGCCCTAAGAGAAACATCAGGATTGATTTGAGCCAATGGACTCTGGCAAACGGGGAGGATGGCCTGGTTTAAGTTGTTTGCTTGTCACCTAGTCAACGCTTTGGAGACATTTTCTTTGGGCTGGTTAACTTTAGAAACCAAGGCACTCATTGAATAGGAAAAACCTGAACATTTCCAATTTGGCATGTTCCCCCTGCACTGGCCCAGGAATCCCAAAACATGGCGGCCGAGCGCCCAGGGTACCCCTTTCCTGATCCTTTCTAGTGGTTCTGCTTCTCTTACTCACTACTTGGCTGTGAGGAGAGCTTTGCCCGGGGCAGGCTGAGCCAGCCCCAGGTCAAGTGCTAGATCATCAGCCTCACCGTCAGAGCAGTGCAAAACTTCGCTTTCAGAGCAAGTTTCTAATATAAGCAAGTGGCAGGGCCTGGACAAGGTTGCTGCCGTCCTGACTAATAAGGATCGAATCCCAGCGTGGCCGTCAAAACAGCTGGAAGAAACCGTAACCCCCGCTAAATGGGGAATTGGGCAAATATCTTGATGCAGAAAAACTGCATGTGTGCCCTGGTAGAAATTATACTTTTATAGTTATTTTTACATCCAAACATTATTCTTTGAGTGCCGTCATATTTTATGAAAACTTTTATTAACATTTCAAAATGACCTTACCCTCATGGTGAAGCTATCAGTCCCGGGAGCCATAACCTATTTAAAACATTTTCATCTTTACAAACACAATAAAGTAAGCTGTCTTCAACGTAGATTTGTAGATCTCATTAGAGATACTTTTTAAAAAGGTAGTGTGTCTCTGGGGAACATAATGACAGGTTGTAATCTTTGCATCCAAAGTTTTCAAACACTTGGCGCAAATGGATTGTTTCATCTTCGGAGCACGGTTGCCACCAGATCTGCTTTGTAATCGCTCTGGTATTCGGTGGGGATGGTGAGGGCTCTGGCTACCTTCACGGGGTGGGGGACATCGGGTGGGGTGGAGCTAGAGGTCCCTGCAGGGTGCCTCCAGACTTGGCTTGGCCTTGGAGTTGAGGTGAGGGGCTGCGGACCCCGGGGTGCCAGAGAGTTCACCCAGAGACCAAAGACAAAGGATGCCTTTCCTTTGATTAAAGTCTGTTTGGTCTTCTAGGTTGTAAATGAGACTTCCCCCTTGGGTAGTGCCTGGCTTAGGTGGCAGTTGAGGGGGTAATTTTTCAGAAATGCTGCCTCCAGCGGGCCAGTGTTCTAGACGCTGCCCTGCTTAAATGGTCTTTTTATGCAGCGAGATAACGGCAGCTTGCGCACTGCTAAATCAGGCCTATTTTCTGAGGAATGGTTGCATTCAGGGCACTTCTAATTTGTCAGAAGAAATGCAGACCATCTCTCCAGGAGTCTGCTGAAGAGGACATCATTTCTCTGTGAGCTCTGCCTTGGGTCAACGTGCGGCTCGCCTCGCATGCCGGCCCCTGTTGCTTCTACCTCCCAGGGACACGCTGATTTATTAGGACTAAACAAGCCATGTCCTCCTCCTGACTCAATCCACAGGATGAACATTGCCTCTTTTTCCCCTGCTCTCTTGCCCCTTCCCTCCAGAGCTACAAGATGAGGGAAGGGGTCATTTTCCAAATGCTCCTTATGTCTTGTGGGAGGTGGTGCCAAGGAAGTTCCATTCTGCTGGGGCCGGCGATCACCGTTGAGGGGCACAGCTGGCCCGCAAGGAGGGCCAGGCCCCTGGGCGCCAGGCCCTGGGCGTGGTTTTCTAACCGTGAGGTCGTAGGGCTTCGCAGACTGAAGAGATTAAGCCAGCGCCGTTGGTGACTGGATGCAATGATTTTCCCCAGTGTTCGACTGGGGAACAAATCCCAAGTGACTCAACTGCTGATGTCCCCGGATGTTTGTCCTGCAACCATTTTAGTTGCATTTCCGTTGGCGCCCCTCCGTCCATGGAGCTGACTAAATGAGGCATGCTCTGGCTTGGCATCCATTTTGAAAACGTTTTCTTTGGCACGCATTTTTCCTATCGTTATTTTTATTCTGTAAGTAATGCAGACATGGTCTGACCTCCATCTGGGGTCCAATCTCTGTCATCTCACGTCCTTGTGATGGCCTTCACCCTTGGGCCCCCAGACACCCTGTTCAGCAGCAGAGCATGAGGGGGTCACAGCATGGACTCCCTGCTGACTCCACAGGTGAGACCTCTCTCTGTCTCTCAGCAGCTCTGTGGGATACGAGGGAAACCCCGCACAGGGTGGTGGTGAGGATTCGATGAGTTAGCACCTCTATGATCCCAAGGATACGGTCCCCCTGGGACATGGTCCACTCTCTGTAAGCAGAAGCTCTATTATTACTGTGGTTTCCTGGGCTTTCTGTCCCGTCGACTTTTCTGCCCTGGCAGCGCTGACTTGCTCTTCTGCCTCTGGCAGGGTTCCGTCTGCTGAGACCCTGGGATCTTTCTCTATCACTTGAGCTATGGCATAGAAGTCCCTGTGCACAAAGCACCCGCCACGAGAGCAGGTAAGGTGAGGACCGAGGGGGTGGGGCTTCGGGTTTGAGAACTCTCTGCGTGGCCCCGCCTCCCACGCCTGCTCTCCGCTCTGCCCAGGGGCAGGGAGCTGCTGGCTTGTGCCCTTCAGGTGGGTTCGGGTCTGCAGACTCTGACCCAGGCGCTGGGGTCCCGAGCGGTCTCACCTTCCAGGAGCAGGGCCTGCCAGTCTGCAGCCTGACATGTTTGGAGACTGAGGTCCTCCTTGGTCTCTCCATTTTAATGATGTCACGTTACCTCCCTTTCGAGTCTGCTGTATCTAATTTCACTGACCTCCCAGTTCATTCATCCATATGTCATTGGCTGATCCAACCCACGAGTCCATTTTGAGGGCCTACTTGGAGTATAAGGATTTGGGAGGGAATACCTCCCTGCTTCCCCCCCCCCCCCTTTTTAGGTGAAGGCTGGCAGAGAATGGGGACTTGTTTATTTAAATCTCTCTTCCTCTGACTTTAATCATTTTGACTAAGTAATGAGTTTGACCGAAGCTTCAGTCTTGTTAGGAAGGTTGGTCCAATTAAGGAGCAGGAGCATGAGGTGCAGTTCCTACGTTAAGTTCACAAGAAACGATATTGGGAAACAATACCCTCGGCCCGCCCCCACCTTCACTGCCGCCATTTTTATCTGTGTAACAGCATTTCCAATGGAGAAGCTGGATTGAAAGTTTTTGACTTGGTTTTGTGATCCAGCAACTGGAAATCTTTGCCCTCCTCAATCCAGACTCCTTTTCAACTCCCGCATCCTGGATTCTGCCGCAGGGTATCAGTCCTAATGCTGCACGGTGGCAGGGTGGCCAGGACAGCTCTGCTACAGGGTTGGAGACAGAGACAGGTCCTTGTACCCGGTTGTGTGAGCGTTGAAGCCATGGTAATGGCACAGAAGGTAAGAGGCTGTCATCATTCACATCAGACAGAGCAGAGACACCTTTCTCGGGAAGAGAGCTGACAAACCTTCCCCTGGTGAGGGAGGGGTGTCCTTGGGAAGCCACAGGGTGCAAGACTCAAGTTTGCATTGATCACAGCCCTTATGATGCTCCCAGAATTGTGCTGTCTAGGAAACCATTTATACTGGTGAGAAGAGAATACAGCATTTGACAATGGTTGTTTTGTTTTAAGACACATGCATTAAAAATACATCTGAAATCCAGGGCACAAAGAATCCAAATAATGTTATTAAATTTCCTGTTGAAGAAGGTCCCTTGGGACAGCTAGCTCTGCTCTTTTACAAAAAAACTTGCAAAACTCAACTTGTTGCATGAACAAAGCATCTTCATTTCTTTCTGCTTCTTTCTCTCTCTCTTTCTTATTTTATTTTCTTCTTCTTCTTCTTCTTCTTTTTTTTTTTTTTTTTTTGCATTTTCCACTTCCCTATTTCTCCTGAGGAGACAAACAAATCTCCGAGGGACTATTAAGCTGCAGATACCCAGGAGCCAAAAATAGAAGATGCAGCCTTATAAACATTTTGCATATTTTGGTGTAATTTGTTGAAAATAGCACAAAATATGCTCACAGTTGGCATCTAGAATGCAAATATTAGGAATCCAGTCCCCTGATACATTATGGTTTTTCAGCAATATGGTGCGGGCTTATCCAATAGCTATTGTGTGGCTTTGTAGTTTGTTGGGAGTGTGAATAAATCTGTGACTTGTGAGGACAATAGATGAGAGAGTTACGCGTTGCCAAGGGACGTTAGCTACTCGAGAGGTTCCGAGGGGCAAGAGCCCAGAGTGGAACTCGGGGAACACCAGACACATATATTTTTTAACATCCCTGATGCCATTTGTTTCTCTGAGCTATTTCCTTAGACTACAACCCGGGGCGGGGATCCGAGTGCGCAGGGTGGGGGGGAGGAGGGTGGCAGGCGGGCACATGGCCGTCTTTCCGTGTTCCAGAACATGGGGCTTAAGTGGCCAGGCTCTCAGGAAGGAAACCTGCTGCTCCTGTGTGAGCGGGTGTTCGTCTCTCCCGCCCAGAGCCTAAATGAGGCGGACTGGTTTTACGGCCGACGGGAAATCCGTCTTTCCTCTCCTCTGACAGGTGAGAGGCACCCTCTTTTGCATGGGCCCCCCTGCTGTACATCTGGCACTCACCTCACAGGTGAACCTTCCCGCTCCTACCTGATGACTGGTAAGAAAAACAAAATGTCTTTCTTGGTTATAAATTTAACTCTTCTATGATTAGTCTGGGCAATTAGGACACCCCTGGGGTTGAGTCTATGGCTGAGGCACAAGCTGAAAGTCTGATTAGCTCAGGTCTCTTGATGCTTGTTCCTGGTAGTAAATGCCTGGCACATATAGTATTGATTTTCATTTAGATATCTTAATGTTTCCAGACAATCCCGGCAGATGTGGGCTGAACTCAGATCGGCGGGAGCGCCGGTCTGCAATCTGCAAACATTTTTCTTGCCACTTTGTTTCATTTTTCCTAAACTTAACTGATTTGGAATCGGGAGATATAAATGAAAAATGCCGAGTTGGCCTATCAATCACGGCATGCACAAACATGGCCACTGCCCTTTCCTAACATCCTATTACCACCGGGTAGTTGGCTAGTCAAAGAGGAATAAAAATTACACTGCAAACATCATAAGTTAGGCTTGATTTGTTGAGCAAGTAGCCTGACAATTCGGTAAGAGTTATATACCTCAGCTTCGCTGAAAATCAGGCTTGTTATGGCTCTGGTACGTCTATAAAGATTGTTCATTTCATATAAAACAGCTACCTGCACTGAACGCGTTAGAAGGAAGAATGATGCGGGTTATAAATATCGAGGAAAATCTATTTGTCTGCCCCTTCATGCTGTTAGCAAGTCACATGGAGCGGCCCTTCCGAGCTTGTTGGCGGCAGGGCGAGTTCTGCACAACCACCTTCGCCTGCGCCAGCCTGGCCCGGATTGAAGTCCATCATCTCTCTTTGTCACATGAGATAAAGCAGTGAAGTGTGACCGGTGCCACCGCCTTGCTCTCTGCCCACCAGGGGGACGCTAATGATATTGAAAAACTAGACGGCGTTGCATTTAAGCCAAATATGAGGGGCAGGCTGTCTGCTGGCCAGCCCGGGCTGGCAAACAGTTAACGTCAGGAAAGATAAATAGAAATTATTAGAATGGGTTTGGAAGGGATATTTTATAGGGCAGGGTTGTGTTCGTTTAAATACATTATTGGACTGTTATATCTGATTTCAAGCTGCTGGGTAATTAAAATGATTAACATCCCTTACTCATAGGGTTCAATTCATTAAAGTTTTAAGCACCCATTGTGCTCAGAACGGAAGGATAGAGCATCCGTGTTGACTCACGCCAGGGATCCCTTGATTCGGCCCCGTGTTTATCTCTCAAGCCACTGTGTCCATTTTCGGCTGTGGGAGCATCTGCAGGACAAAGAATGGGCCATGGACATGCACCGAGGAGGAAGGGACAGAGACCAGAGACTGGAGAATCCCGCCAAGGATGCCCTCCTCACAGCTCTTTCCAGATGCTGCTGTCGGGAACCGGTGCCTCATGGGGCTCAGCAGCGGTGACCCCAAGGCGTCTCTCGTTCTCCGGTTCACGGCGTCAGCAGTGGTCTGAGCAGGATGGCCCCGTCTTGCAAAATGGGGCGCAGTAATCAGCGGACACAGTTCTCCTTACTGTCTCAACGGAAATGCGCTAAACATATTGTTTTCCATGTTACAGTTCTTCTTTGTCCATTTATAACATATTCCAACAGTGCGCTGGTGAAAAATTGAGACCTTGAGACTCAGGTGATGGCTGAATAAAAATGCTGTTGTCTTTAGGTATGCACATTTTTGCCACCTTGCTCTCCAGTGTTTAGGGAGAGAGAATGACATAACCCTCTCGACTCGCCTCCTACGTAAACCTTAACCAGCAGCGGTAGTGATTTACAAGACCACTTGAGACACAAACTTATTTTTTAAGGCAAAGATATGGCTTGGAATTTATCACCTTTTGGCAGATTCTAGGGGAAGTCAATACCAGTGCTGCCCAGCTGTGTGACCTTGAATGAGACAGTTAACCTCTCTGAGCCTCAGTGTCTTTAACTGGAGGATAAGATAAATATCGTATCTGGAGGATAAGATAAATATGCAGATAAATATATCTTATTTGTAGGATTGTAAGGATTAGAGAGTGTTATAAGTAAGTGCCTAGTATAATACTTGGCCCAGAACAGGGGCTTCACGAATGATAACTAATATTCTTAGCAGCCAATATGATATGAGTAACAGTATTATTATTTTATGCATGTCTGAATGTTGTAGCTACTGAGAACCACAAGGAGATACGCAAATCAGAGCCAAGCTTTCCTAGTCAGGGGCCTCAGGAGTGTGGCCCATATGGTGAGCTGTCATTTCCTTAGCTGGTTAAGAATTCCCCAGCCATCTCTTTGCCTAGACCATTTGTTGACTTGGAAAAACTAGAGGCAGTCTGTACTTCATTTAAGTGATGTCGAAAAGCACACATGTGCATGAAAGAGAGAGACAGAGACACAGAGAGACAGAGAGACTGTGAGAGATAGTGATATCATAAATATGGCTCCAAAAGTGGGTTTCAGGTCACTGTGTAGGGAGACGGGTCGAGAGAGGGATACCAGGGCGTATGAAGTGGGCCCAGCCCTTGTATTAGGGTCCCAGGCAGTCTCCATGACTCTCCCATTACCCTGTTCTCCCTGGAATGGGGAACTGCGGCCAGCCCAGCCATGACTAAACATTTCCTACCTTTCTCCCTGCATGGTGGCCCTGGGTAAAGAGGTCTCCAGCAGCTTGGCAGAAAGATAGCAGTTAGCACACTATTGATATTTCCATCTTGTGGTCAGGTAGGATGGCCATCCACCAGTGACTGGCCCAGGTCAGTCATAGTTCAAGCCTTTAATATCTGCAGAGTGGCCCAGTTGGTGTGATAAATTATGCAGTCACCCTAGACCAGCAGAGGCTTAGGGGGGCAAGCATTTGAGATGTTGCCCCAAGGCACTTGAAAAACCTCTTAAAACTATAGACCCAGAGGAGTGGAATCAAGGAGTCTGTCCCAAGGTCATCCATGTGAAGGCAAGGTCATGATCAGAGACTTGCTCAGAAGGCAGCAATGGTGATGCATTTGCTCCCAGGTGTGGAATCCATGCTCGTCATAAGGAAAAAAGGAATGATACAGAAAATGCCATTCTAAGTGTTCATGACAAGTGTTTACTTCTGCAGAAAAGTTCATTTTAATTCTTGAGACCAAACTGTTGGTCAAGTTTTTTTTTAAAGTCAAGGCTCCCATCCATTTCATGACTTGTTACCCAAGTGGCTCCTCTCTGAAATTCTTCAGAACAGCTTTGGTGAATGTCAGATCAAAGTCTATTGTTATTACATCAGGACATCTGTTTTCTTTTGGACTTGGCAAGAGTCTAAAAAATATCAGAAATTAGGAAGGGAGCATAAGTAAATAATGATTGTCTTTCACCTTTTGGAGGCTTGCTTTTTTATTTTTGTTATTATCTTTTTTAGTTTGTTGGTTTTGTTTTTTGTCTTGGGAAAAATGTAGTTGTCCCATATTGATGTCATTCTAATCAAAATCACAGTGTTGCATGTTGTGCTTCTAAAGTTAGTTTTCCAAGTCGGGACACAGTTGGGCCAAGGCTGCATGGTGTTTGGTCATGGGGGGCGGGTGTTGTTACCAGGAGAATGAGGAATAATTTCCCATGATGTGTTATCCCTACTTCTCTGTAGATGTTGCTTTTTTTCCTAAAAGTGTTGGGTTTGTAGGGACATTCCCTGTTCCATAGTACCTTCTTTGGTTCCCTGAGCATCAGGGGGTGCAAACGGATGCCCCCCCATCAGTTTCAATCAGAAAACACATTTGATTGTCCACCATACACACAGACGCGCATACACATGCACACGTACACACGCATGCACACACATATTTAAATGGAATGAGCTGCCTACATTTAAAAAAAGATTTCAGATCAAGCTGGAAATTTGTCTTCTTTAGGGAAAGAAAAAGCAAGGAAGAGGAGGAGACAGCAGTGCTGGACCTGCATTTCTGCGGAGCAGCAATCAGCTACTACAGCAGGAGACACCTTCTTTAAAGGGGAATGTTCAGCCATGGCCCCATCTCATTTTCCTTATACCTGGGCAACTGCTTTTGTTTATCTTCCTGGCTAGGCCCCTATGGGCATGGGTTCAAAACCCTTGATGTACCCAGGAAGTGCTTAATGAATGCTTAAAAAATGAATGTGCACACGAATCTACAAATGAATACAAGAACCACCGAGTCACCTGCTGGGTGCTGGTGTTCTCTAGTGCTAGGTAACGATGCTGGACTCCCAGTGGCCTAGCATGTTCATAATACAAGACAGATGACACCAGCCTGGGACTTACTAGCTGAGAGCATCTGTGCACATGGTGAGAAGCTTCTGTCGGTGGCCCCACTTGAATCCTTCAGTCAATACTATTGGTCACCAAGAAGGGAGTGAAGATGGCCCAAGCCAACCTTCTCCACTTCTGGAGTAAGACTCCAGATGAGTGGGTTATGTCATGTGTTTGTTCCCTTGCTCAACACAACGTGACTGAGTGTAGACTGCAGAGCGGTTACTGGTAGATCCTGGGGTACAGAGATGCAGAACAAAGCACTACTCTCACGAGCTAGGGCTAAGTGAAGTCACACAGGATTACTATGAACAGTGAGAGTGGTAGTCTGCAGCTGATTTCTTCGTTTGCCCGTCCACATGGATCCTTCCCCTTCTTCCCCATTCCCAGCCTCAGTAGGTGGGTGTGCATCCATCTTATCAAGGGGTCCCGTGACCTCTGGGTTCTGGTTGGGTTCTCCCTGGAAGACGACTGGAGAGGAGGGCTGGCAGGGAAAGTGAGATCAAAGTATTTAGGCTGCTGGGTCCCTCCCTCTGTGGATGCTCCTTACTGAAGGTCTCAGTCATTCTCATGATAGCGCAGGACTCTCTCTTTCCAGGCACAGGAACCTCACCTCCCTCTATGTTTCTTTAGGCCTAGACACTGGCTTCTACACTATCTTTTGAGGACATAGCCACTTCCCACTTTGCAATTTGCCTCTTTGTTAATAAACCTTCCTTGGAGCATACTCACTGGAGTGTGCCATCTGCTCTGAGGGGACCCTGATTGAGAGAAGGCCATGAGGGAGGCAGGGAGGCAAAACGCCCACAGAACATCTGAGGAAGGAGAGAAAGAGCATTCCGTTTGGAGGAGGCAGTCTGGTGCCGGCACACGGGGCAGAGAGCAGACGTGTTTTCTGTAGGACTAAAGAGGATAAACAAAGTGATAGGGATCGTGACTGGAAAGTCAGGCCGGGCTTGTTCTTGGAGGGACTGGCTTCTAAGTTAAGGACATTGTTCACTATAAGCTGGAGAGGTCCAGAAGGTTTCTGATCAGAGAGATAAAGTGATAGTGGCTCACATTTTTTTTTTTTTGTAGGGGGTGGGGAAGGGAGCTCACATTTTTGATAGAGAATATGAGAAACAAAAATTTCTAAATGTACATTTGGCATGAAGTTTTCCATGGAAATAGCCAAAAGAATGTAAACATAGGGGAAAATCTGTGTTCATACTGGAAACCAGGGAAGACAGCCAGCCATATCACAACATTTTGAGAGGATTTCTATGAAATATACAGCCAAGAGCACTGGTCCAAGGCGAGGACCTGTCCACGGCCGGCTGTATGCAAATGGGAAGCTTACTAAGGAGGACTTTAGGACAATCCCATAGCGGATCCTGTAGCAGAGAGGGGCACAGAGCTGAGAGGCAGGAAGTTTGGGCCCAGTCTGGGGTCCCAGCAGTGCAGAACAAGACAAGAAGCTCAGAGTTGGATACCGGTCTGATCATTTATTATCCACAGGGTTGGGGCAACTGCCTATCTAACTTGGTGCCTCAGTTCATCTCTGAAATGCAGTTAGTCAGCATCCTAACCTAAGAGGTGGGGTGTGGGTATTGATGGAGGTGATCCCGAATACCAGCATAATTAATGAGTAGAGTCTCAGGGAGACAGCACCTCATGCCATTTTTGAATTTCAAGGGCACATAAAGTAAGCCAGGAAGCAGGAAGAAGGAAGGAAGGGGACATCCAGCTGCTGTGTGAATTTTCTCCTGCCAAACTAAATGACCAGAAGGCGACAAAACTGTTTATAGAGATTTGGACAATTAAGATTGTGCCTCCAACAGGACACACAAGTGGGCTAACAGACATATCTAGAAGATGGCGTATTTCTCCCGATCTGTGCAACAATAATCCTCATGGAAAAGGGACCATTTCTAGATTGGAAGTAATTTAAAAAAAGAATCATCTGGATTATATCTAGTTGAGACAAGCCACCGGTGAAAGACAATTGGAGAAATTTGAATACAACTTGGGCACTAGGTTACATTCCAGTTTAATGCTATGAAAAGGTAAACATTTATTTATGGAGTAAAAGCATGTTACCAAACAGTGTACACAATCTTACTTGAATAAACAGACATATACACGTGTGTGTATAAAAACAGATCCAGGACGATACTATGCAGGGTGTTAATAGTAGGAAGACGATGATTTCATTTTCTTACTTTTACTTGTCCATATTTTCTAATTTTCTACAGTGTACATATACTGCCTTAGCAATAATAAAATGTTATTTTGAATTGAAAACACAATTCTACATTTTCTCAACCTATCATCCCTGAGACAACCTTACAGATTTGGAAATACGGAAGTACTTAAGAAATATACCACCTGTGTGCCCTTCATCAAAAAAAAAAAATACTCAAAGAATTGCTCCAGCTGAAAGAAGGGCATATCAATAATAAAGAACTCAAGAAATGGGAAGAAGTAATGCCAAAGAAGTGGCATAAAGCACTGAAAAGGAAACATTTATTCAGATTAATTGTTTAAAATGGGGTTACAGAGTTTATGACAAGGGCAAAAATAAGATTTTTAATGGAAATATTGAAGTTCCATTATATCAGCTGAAATTGGGAGGTGAGATGCAGAGAAGATGCATGAAGAAAGAGTCCACAGAATGTGTCCTTTTATGCAGGGGATAGAATGGATATTGTATCATTTTCAATACTGGTAGAGAAAAGTCAAGGTGTTTTCTCAAAATTTCAGCCCAGTCACGTAAGTATAAAAATAAAATATTTAACTTCCATATCACTAATTATTTACAAAAGAGCAAACAAAACTAGGTCATCAGACAAAAGCTAAAAAACAAAACACAAACTAATCAGGAAAGAAGACGGTGGAAAAAAGATCAATATTAGACATGATGAAACCCATGAACTGGTTATTCTTTTTATAAAAATCTCTCCAAAGATGTTTCTCAGTAAAATGAGAAGTGAATCAAAATCTGTGAGTCAGAAATAGAGAATATAAGCTATAAAAAGCCTAGAATAAGAATTGGAATCCAGTAAAATATTTAATTAAGTAAGTCTGTACAATTCTGGTAAATATAGTTATAGAACAAAATGCAAAATAATGCTCAAAACATAAAATAATTTAACAGCTGCTAAAAATGGCAGCAGTAGTTCAGGCCTAAATATTGCTAATTGTATTAGTAAAATTAGAAAGAGTGCAAGGGAACAATATTAATATTCTCATTTTACAAAGAGGTAGTGACAATTATAAAAATAAAGATGGGTAAGCTGTCTTTTTCTTTCTTTTTTGTGTGACTTCATTCAAGTATCACATACGTACGGAAAAGTGTTCTATGCTCAGCTTGGTGAATATTTCCACAAATGACCACCACTGTCAGTATGAAGACCATGGCTAGACCCCAGCGGATACCTCCTGCTCCCTGCCAATTACGGTCACAACCCCAGGGGGGGACTTCTACTTCAGATAAAAGGAATCCTACCATATGTGTTCTTCCTGCTGGCTTCTACTTCTCAATATTATCTTTCTGAGATTTATTGCCTTCCCTTTTCTTTGGTGAGTAGCCTTTTACTGTGTGAATGCATCACAATTTACTTGTCGGTTGCACTGTTGATGGCATTTGAGGAATTTCCAGTTTTTGACAAAGAATGGCACTGCCATGGATATTCCAATACGTGGTTTTGGTTAAAAAGATACATGCATTTTAGTTGAGCCTGGAGTTAGAAGTGGAATTACTGGGTCAAAGAGACACACATGTTCAGGTTTATTAGATAATGTCAGGTGGTTTTCCCAGATGCTTGTACCAATGTACTCCACCAAGAGAAGGGCGTGAGAGTTTCCGTTTTTCTATGTGCATAGGTATTTTCCATCTTTTCCATTTTAGCCATTCCATGCAGCAGTGTTAGCTTACATTTCACAGATGACTGGTGAGATCCCTTTTCATATGTTTAGTGTCCATTTGGGGATCCTCTTTCATGAAGTGTCTGTTTTTGTCTTTGAACCATTTTTCTACTTAAAAAATCTTATTGTGGGGTGCCTGGGTCACTCAGTTGATTAAGCATCTGACTCTTGGTTTCGACTCAGGTCATGATCTCATGGTTTGTGGGTTCAAGCCCTGCATCAGGCTCTGTGCTGATGGTGTGAAGCCTGCTTAGGATTCTCTCTCCCTCTCTCTCTGCCCCTCCTCTCTCTCTCTCTCTCTCTCTCTCTCTCTCTGTCTGTCTGTCTCTCTCTCAAAATAAATAAACTTAAAAAAATCTTGTTCTTATTTAATTTATAGGAATTCTATGTATATGTTTCGATAAGAAATGGTGTGTGTGTGTGTTTTCTACCATATTGTGGTTGGCCTTTTTACTCTTTTTGTGTGTGTGGTCTGAATATTTATATACCCCCCCCCTGCCTACAAGATGTTTCAATATACCTGGAATTGATTTTTATGTATGGTGTGAGATAGGGGTCAAGATGTATTTTTTCTCATGTGGATATTCAGTTGACTTGGCATCAAATGATGCCAAGAAAAGATCGCACCATGGAATCAAGTTTTTATAATTAGGTGACAACATCATGTGGTTTTCTAGACTGTTTATTCCATTGAGTGTTTGGCCTATCCTTGCCCTGACATCACAGAGTCTTACTACAGCTTTATAGTAAGTCTTCATACCTGACAGCGTGTCTTTCACCTTTGTTTTTTTTCTTTACAATTGTCCTGGCTTTTTGAATTTTCACAAAAAATTGAGAATTATCTTGCACACTTACCCATACACACATATGCACACATGACTATGCTTGGATTGTGATTGTGATTATAGAAAAAGTTTAGAACAATTTGGGAAATTTTGATTTTATAAATTAAGTCTTCCATTTATTTAGTATTTTTTTGTTTCTCTTAATACTATTTTGTAGTTTTCAACATGTCTTACACATTTTCTTGTTTTCTCTTAGATTTATTTCTAGGTATATGTTGTTCCTTGATGCTAATGTAAATGCTAATAATTTTTAAAAGTTTATTTTCTGTGTTTGTTGTTGACATATAGAAATAAAATTGATTTTTGTATGTTTTCTGGTGTCCAGCATCTTTTGCTAAGTTCTCTATTAATTCTAATTATCTATAGATTCTTTTATACTTTCTGTGTACACAGTCGTATCATCAGAAACTATTACAATTTTTCCCCTTTCTAATCTGGCTGTCTTCTCTTTACTTTTTTTTTTGCTTTCTTGCTCTGGTTAGATAGAACCTCCAGTAAATAGAAGTGATGAAATTGCACATCCTTCTCTCATTTCTGATGTCAAGGGGAAAAGCTTTCACTTATACCACTGAGTATATATTTGCTATCGGCATGCTTTTGCTTATTTATTTTATATTATATCTTACTTTTCCAGCTTTATTGAGCTATAATTGGCATGTAACATATGCAGGTTTAAGACATACCATGTGATGATTTGGTACGCACATATATTGCAAAATGATTACGAAAGTAAGACTAGTTAATACCTCCATTCCTTTACACAATTATCATTTTCTTTTGGTGGTAATAATATTTAAGATCTATTCCCTTAACAACTTTCAAGTATATAATACAGGATTGTTTACTACAGTAGCCATACTGTACGTTAAATCGCCAGAATTTCTTCATTTTCTAACTGGAAGTTTATACCCATTGACCAATATCTCCCCATTTCCTCACCCCAAACCCTGGCAATTACCATTCTACTCTCTATTTCTATGCGTTCAACTTTCTTAGACTCCACATGCCTGTGACAATATACAGTATTTGTCTTTCTCTGAATTACTTCACTTAGCATAATGCCCTCATGTTCCATCCATGTTATTGCAAAAGGCAGAATTTCTTTTTTAATGGATGAATAATATTCCATTGTGATATGTGTGTCTATCTATATCTATATATCTTGTATTTTCTTTTTTCATTTTCCCTCCAAGGACACTTAGATTCTTTCCCTATCTTGGCTTCAGTGAGTGTGGGGGTAGAGATATCGCCACATGATAATGAGTTCATTTCTTTCAGAATACACCTAGAAGGGATTGTTGGATCAGATGGTAGTTCTGTTTTTAATTTTTTGAGGAACCTCCAAAATGATTTTGTGACTATACCGAACTTCCGCCCCACCAGTGGTGCACAAGGTTCCCTTCCTTGCCTAGCCTCCACCCCACTTACTCTCGCTTGTCCTTTTGATAATAAATAGCCATTCTAACGAGTAAGAAGTGTTATCTCAAAACCCCCACTTCTGTTTCATGTCATTAGACTTATACAGAAATTAGAAGGTTAAGTAACAGCTAGTGAATCACCTAATTTCACAGCGATCTGAAGTGGCGATCATTATAGAGCAGCTTATCTACGATACAGAAGTTGGGGTTTTGATTTTTTACTTTGCTTTTCTGTTTTGAGTGTCATTGCAACTACTGTATTGTAAAGGATGGAAAATAATTGCATATGTTAAAAAATATGAAACTTTATAAATTAAAAAAATAAATTAAAAAAATAAATAAATAAAATTAAAAAAATTAAAAAAAAAAAGAAGTGTTATCTCATACTGGTTTGGATTTGCATTTCCCTGATGATTAGTGATGTTGAACATCTTTGCATATACCCATTGGCCATTTGTGTGTCTTCTGTGGAAAAATGTCTATACAAGTCTTCTGTCCACTTTTAAAATGGATTTGTTTTGCTATTAAGTTTTGTTGCTATTGAGTTTCTTATGTATCGTCTATATTAACCCTTCATCAGATGGATGGTCTTCCATTTTCCTTTTGTTGATTTTATTTTCATTGTTTCATCTCACTTTCATTTTCATTTTTTGATTGTTTCTTTTGCAGTGCAAAAGATTTAGTCTGGTGTAGTCTTGCTTGTTTATTTGTGTTTTTGGTGTCATATCCCAAAAATTCCTGCCAAGACCAATGTCAAGGAACTTTTTCACTACTTTTTTCCTGGTAGTTTTATTGGATCTTATATGTAAGTCTTTAATCTGTTTTGAATTAATTTTTGTGAGTGGTATAAAATAGAGATCCCATTTCATTCTTTTGCATGTGGTTATCAGTTTTCTGAGAGCCATTTATTAAAGCGACTGTCCTTTCCCTATTGTGTCTTCTCGTCTCCCTTGTCAACTATGCATAATTTTATTTCTGGGCTCTCTCTTCTGTTCAATTGATCTATGTGTCTGTTTTTATGCCAGCACCAAGCTGTTTTGATTATTATAGCTTTGTAATAATGTTTGAAATCAGGAATTGTGATGCCTCTAGCTTTGTTCTTAATCAGGATTGCTTTGGCTATTTGAGGTTTTTCGTGGTTCCATACACATTTTAGGATTGTTTTTTCTATTTCTGTGAAAAATGTCACTGGAATTTTAAGAGAGATTTCACTGAATCTCTAGATGGCTTTGGGCAGAATGAACACTTTTAACAACATCATGTCTTCTAATCCAAGAGCACACAATATCTTTCCATTTTTTTGATTTTTCCCCATTTCTTTCATTAGTCTCTTGTAATTTTCAGTGTACAAATCTTTCACCTCCTTG
The DNA here is from genome assembly GCF_006229205.1 of Suricata suricatta. Classification (NCBI taxonomy): domain Eukaryota; kingdom Metazoa; phylum Chordata; class Mammalia; order Carnivora; family Herpestidae; genus Suricata; species Suricata suricatta. The sequence goes on along the minus strand of NC_043715.1, from coordinate 38,679,839 downwards.
GTTAAATTTATTTCTACCTATTTTATTATTTTAGATGCTATTATGCATGGAATTATTTTTTATTTCTTTTTCAGAAAGTTTGTTGTTAGTATATAGAAATTCAACTTATTTTTTTAATGTTGATTTTGTATTCCGCAACGTTACCGAATTTGTTGATTAGTTCTAAGTGTTTTTTTTGGTGGAGTCTTTAGGATTTTCTATATATAAGACCATATCATCTGCAAATAGAGATAGTTTTGCTTCTTCCTTTCTGATTTGAATACCATTTCTTTCTTTTTTTCCTAATTGCTCTAGCTAGCACTTCTAGTGCCATGCTAAATATGTGTGGTGAGAATGAACACCCTTGTTTTGTTCCTGGTCTTGGGAAAGAGGCTTTCAACCTTTTACCATTTATAGGCCATTTTACCTTTCAATATTCTTTATCAGTTTAAGGAAAGGCTGGTTTTAGTTTGCCAAGAGTATTTTTGTTAAATTGTCAATGATTATTGAATTCTTATCAAGAATTTCCTATTTCTCCCTCTTTTGATTAAAAGGTAAGGGCTCACAGAATAAACAAACAAAAAAAAGCAAACAGGTTGTGTACATAAATAGAGAAAGTAAGATGTACAAGAATTTATAATGGCTTGAAACATGTTTGTTCTGTCCTGAATATCAGATCTAAAACATAGTATTTCCTCAACAAATATTTGTCAGATGAGTGAATGGGATTAAACTCCTCAATGGTTAAAAAAAAATAAGTTGATATTTAAGCTTTTTACTGCCTAAGAGAAACACTAAAGTAAATTTTCAGAGCAAATATAAGAGTAAAGGGATTTTAAAGGATATGTTAAGAATATATAAACCAAAAGAAAGCTGCATTGACAGTATTAGTATCAGAAAAAGTAAAATGTAAGATGAAATAGAATAGAAATAGTATCAGAAAAAGTAAAATGTAAGATGAAATAGAATAATTGAATAGAACAATTATCTTACTTTGATAAAAGGTTCACTTCACCGTGAAGCTAGAGTAGTCATGAACTTTTATGTCCTAAATAACAACATCCAAGTATATATGTATATAGCAATTTTTAAAATTGTTATTATAAAACCAAAGTTATGGTGAAAGATTTAAACAAACCATTCAGTCTTTAACAAAATCAAAAAGCATGTTAAATAAGGATATAGAAAAATTCATCTAAATTGCATAAATACATCTTTGTTCTTATAAAGTTAATCTTGATTTACTTGACAAATGTATAGAATTTGTGAGAAATAAACATATGGTTATTGTGTCTTTAAAACCCTCATAGGACATTTAAGGACATCTCGTCATTGTTTGCAGGACTGGTTTTTGATGGGCAAAAGATGAAAGGTGAAGATGGTTTTCATTTTTGAAGAGAGTAGTATCTAAGTGCTTATACTTTGTGCTTTCTAAGATCCTATGGTGCTGGTAGATGGAGGTCCGAAGAAACAAGTGTATCACAAACAAACCAAAAACCCATATAAAAAGAAGAATCAATGAAAGAGAGCAGGGAGCAAGTCTTCAAATGGAGAAAAAGAAGTTCCGAATCATCAAGACTGGGCAGCATTAGGCTTGAGAATGACATAGTGCAAAGATAGCACAAACCAGAAGATGCCACTGAGGAGGTGGGCCTGGGTGCCCTCAGAGATTTCCGGCTCAGCACAGCAGACCGGCCAGACGATGGGGCGAGGGAGTTCCTCTAGGAGCAGGTGGAGTCCTTGGAGGTCACGCGTGGCACAATGATACCGGCTAACAACATGATCACTTTCCCACTTCTACGTGCTGAGCAGAGTTAGGTTGCTGGAATTTAATTCTATAGGAGGGGAGATGGGGGCCTTTATGCCAAACAAGCAAACAAACAAACAAACAAACAAACAAACGTAAATATGATCTGGGAAATGCAAAGTCTTCTGCCTTGAGGGATAATGCTTGGAGTCTGGAACTGACTAGCCTCATTTCGGTGGGTATTAGGGTCTTTGTCTCTGCAACATCCCTCCTCATCTAATCCAACGGCTGTCATTCAAGTTTCCCATTTTCTGTGTCTCAAAAGAATGCTAGTCGGAACTCAGTAGTCAGGCAAGAGGGAAGTTGTGAGCAAACTCAACCATAAATATATGAATATATAATGAAGGGTCACCAGGTAAAGGTGTGTGTGTGTGTAGCAAGATAAAAAGCAAGACAAAAATATATTCTAAAAGCACATTCTGTGACATCCAAGATGTCACATTTGAAGAACAAGAACACTAATTAAAGGATAAGGATGACTCAGAAAATAAGAAGTGTCTCAGAGAGTAAAGATATGATTGCCAAAATAAAAGAAGCAATAAAGGGCCTGAAAAGAGGAGAAATTAGAAGACAAAGGAGAAATAAAGGATCAATCCCCAAAAGGTCTAGTCCTGTTATTGGGACGACTAGTAGCAGAGAACAGAGGAGACTGAAACAGAAAAACTAAATGGCTAGGAAGGAACCGAAGAAGCTTCCCCCAAAGGGTAGGAGTCTTTATATTGAAACAGTTCTCTGAGTTTTTAGAACAGTAATGAAAAAGACATCACAACTGGATTCATCACTGAGAAACTCCAAGGCACTGGGAATATTGTACGTAGAACAGGACTTGGATTGCTTTATACGCTCTCAGTTATGGTATGTTAATATCACTATCATGAAAAATTAAAGAAAGAGGAAAAAGTCACCCTATAGGAAAGAGATTCACACCATCGTTTGCTTTTTCATAAGCGGAGCTGGATTCTAGAAGGTAATACTTTCAACATTTGAATTAGAAAAACCAATATGACCTGGAATTTCGTACTCAGCCGAACCGTCCCTTGGAAGTGGAGGTTGGTTTAAGGGCTTAAGAAAGCTTATCTGCTGGGCACACTTTCAGAAAATTAGTTTTACTGAAGTAAAAGGTGCATATAATCAAAGTTTCCATATTTAATCTTATAACTCAATGAGTTTGATATATGAATGGCTGTGACCCAGAGCATTTCTGTCATTCCAGAAAGCTCTCCCTCCCCCTTTCCAGTCTCTACCCTTCCTTTTGCTCCTTTTCTTTTCTAGAATTTCATAGATATGGAATCATACAACGTGTAGTTTTTTGGTGACTTCTTTCCTTACCCCTAATACTTTAGAGATTCATCCATATTGTTTAGTGCATAAGGAGCTAATTCCTTGTCATTTCTGTGTAGTATTTTATTGTCTGAACACAGCCTATTGTGTTTATCTGCCCCCCAGGTTTTGAGGGGCATTTGGATTGTTTCCCAAGTTTGGATATCGAGAATACAGCTTCTCTAAACATTTGTATTTTAGTCTTTGTGAATGAATGCCTTCATTTCTCTTCAGTAGATACCTAGGGGTAGTACTGCTGCATCATACAGAAAGCGTATGTTGAATCCTGTAAGATATTGCCAACGTATTTCCCAAAGTGATTGTGCCGTTTGTATCCCCATTAGTGATGCACAGGGATTTCAGCAGCTTTACCTTCTTGGCGGCACATCCCAAGCCGTCCTAATAGGTGCACACTAGCACCTCTATCTCACCGTGCTCTTAGCTGGCCTTTCCCTAATGACTAATGATGTAGACCATTTTCTCACGGGCTTATTTGCCATCTGTCTGTATCTTCTTTTGTGAAACATCTATTCAAATCTTTTGCTCATTTTTATTTCTTTGCAGTGTTGGAGTTCTTTATATATTCTGGATACAAGTTCATTGTCAGATATTGTTTTGCAAAATCTTTCTTCCAGTCTGTGCCTTGTCTTTTCCTTTCCATGATGGTGACTTTGAAGCACAACATGTTTTAATTATAAATGAAATCCAATGTATTGGTTTTTTCTCTTCTAGGTCTTTTTTGTGTCTTAACTTAAGAAGTCTTTGCCTAACCTACGGCCACTATGAGTTTCTCATAAAAGTGTGGTTGCTTCCAGAAGCATATAGAGTTATATTACATTTAGGTCTGTAATTCATTTTGAGTTAATGCTTGTGCCTGATATGAGGTCAAGATTCTTCTTTGTTTCTTTTTTCTTTTTCTTTGCATAGAAATGTTTGATTTTTCCAGCACGTTTATTGAAAAGACTATCCTCTCTTCACTGGATTATCTTGGTAATTTTGTCACAGATCAGTTTACCATGTTTGAGGGCATGTAGTTCTGAACTCTATTCCTTTCTGTTGAGCAATAAATTGGTCTTTTCACCAATACCCACTGCCTTGACTGCTGTGAATTTACAGTAAGTTTTGGAATCAGATAATGTACCTTATCCAAAGTTGTTCTCTTTTTTCAAATGGTTTTAACTAATCTGCATCATTTGAATTTCCATACAAATCAATACATATTTCCATTTATAAACGTTGAAGTCCTACCAACTTTTATCAAATCCTGTTGGGGTTTTGATAAGAATTACTTTGAATCTATTGATTGATTTAGCAAGAATTTACAACACTGTTGTGTTGACACAGAATGTTATGGACATGGGATCCCTCTCCGTATATTTAGATTTTCTTTACCTTCACAACAGTATTCTGTAGTTTTTAGCTTTTAGGGCTTGCATGTATTACGTTACCTTTGTCATTTGGTGTTTCACATTGTTGATGCTATTGTGTTTGATAGTTCTTAAATTTTAATTTTGAAATGTTTATAACAAGAACATGGAAATACAGCTGATTTTATATACTGGACTTTCTTGTGGCTTTGCTAGATTCCAAAGTAGTTGGTTCCGTTTTTGTAGATTCCTTAGTTTTCTAAGTAGATGATCATATCATCTTCAAGTAAAGACAGTTACATTTCTTCCTTTCCAACATGTATGGCTACCGCCCCCCCCCCCCTTTTCTTGCCATATCTCATTGGTTAAGACTAGTGTTGGGGGCACCTGGGTGACTCAGTTGGTTAAGCGTCCAACTTCAGCTCAGGTCATGATCTCACGGTTCGTGGGTTCGTGCCCCACGTCAGGCTCAGTGCCGACAGCTAGCTCAGAGCCTGGAGCCTGCTTCGGATTCTGTGTCTCCATGTCTCTGAACCCTCCCCTGCTCATACTGTATCTCTCTGTTTCTCAAAAATGAATAAAAAATACATTAAAAAATGACTATTGTTGAATAAGTGGTGATAGTCAACACAATTACCTTTTCCTTCTCCTTATCTTAGCAAAAAAATGTTTGGTGTTCACTACTGAGAGGTTAAGAAAATTTCCTTTTGTTCTTGTTTGCTGAGAGATTATTATTATTATTTGTTTTTAGCATGAACAAGTGTTGGGGTTTATCATTTTTCGTGTGTATCAAGGTCATTATATGATTTTTATTTTTTATGAATTACATTGATTGAATTAAAAAATTAACCAATTTTGCATTTCTGGGATGAATCCGACCTGTTATGATACATTTTTTGTACATTGCTGGATTCCATTTGCTAAAGCATTTATCATTTTTGAGTCTATCTTCATGAAGAAAACTGCCCTGTAGTGTTCTTTGCTTATAATGTTTAAACACTCTCCCTCCTTCTCCTTTACAGAAAGTATTTGGATATTTTCTCTAGGGAGCTGAGGGACTAAATCAAGAACAGGCAAACAAAGGTCTAGGAAGCCTTGGTTCTCAGAACGAAGGCACAGACCTGCTTCCCAGGGTGGTGCCGTAGTCCACGTCAGCAATGGTTTATTATAGGGATGGAGCTGAGGGATGCGGGAGGGAGACATTTGGATATGATAGAGTAGAAGGTGTGATCAAGAGTTAAAAAATAATTAGATTTGATAAAGGCAAAAGGTGCCACAAGAAAGAAAAAACATACAATTAAAAACTCTACGAGAAAAACATTAGACTTAAATAAAACAACGCTTTGCAAGAATGCCATGTGTATCATATGAACTAAACTGCTCCATTATTTTAAACAACTGATGCAAATACATGAGACCCCACTAGACCTTAACACTAGGCAAATTCTTCTCTGAGTGGCCCAGGAGTCATGACATTGATGTTCTGAGAAAGAAACAGAATTCATTTTTCTTTTTTAAAAAAGTTTATTTATTTGTTTTGAGAGAGAGAGAGAGGGAGGAAGGGAGAGAGAGAGGTGCAGAGAGAGAAAGAGGGAGAGAAAGAATCGCAACTAGACCCTGTTCTGTCAGTGTAGAGCCCAATGCGGCGCTCAGACTCATGAACCATGAGATCATGACCTAAACCGAAACCAAGAGTCAGACACTTAACCGACTGAGCCACTTGGGTGTCCTGGAAACAGAATTATAGTGTATTCTACAGCCGACATTGACTAGTTGTACAGCAATGATACTGATAATATCATTGATGGGTTATGGAGCCAGCCTCAGAGCAAAGTATAGAAGGCCTGACTGATTGCATCATAACAATATGAAGTTACAAAATAGTTGACCCATGTTGGGTGGCGGAGGGGTGTGCTGGGGTAGGAGGGTTGGGGAGGAAGACACAGAAAGAAATCTTAGGCCATGGCATCCTGACTTTATGAAGTAGAGACTCAAGAGATAACATCAAACATTGATGAAACGGAAGTAAAAGTTTTAAATATATTATTGAAATGTCTAAAGGTGACCAATAAAAAGACCCAACAGTGATATAATAAAAAATACGAGAAGGAGAATAAGAATGGTACTTGAAAAATTAAATTCACATTGAATGCTGACTGGGTGCAATGTGCGGCCTTTAACAACAAAGATTCTGTGTCATATATCGCCAGTGGGAGTATAAAATTTTGCTGCCACTGGGGAACACAGTTTGGTAATTCTTCAAAAGTGGAACACAGACTTACCTTAAGACCCAGCAATTTTACTCCAAATCATATATCCAAGAGAATTGAAAAAATAGATTCACGTAGACACAGGTAACCAAATGCTCCCAGTGGTTATTCATAAAAACCCTGCAATGAATATAATCCAAGTGGCCATCAACTGATCAACTGGTAAGTGGACAAGTAAAATGTGGTACAATGGAATATTGTTCAGTCTTACAAAGGAAGGATGTACTGATACATGCTACAATACAGATACATCTTAAAAACATATTAAATGAAAGAAGCTGGACATATCTAGTAGGATTCCACTTATGTGAAATGTGCAGGAAGGGCAAATCCACTGGGGGGCAGTTTAGGGGTTGGGCTTAGGACCAACTGCTGTGGGGTAGAGGCTCTCTATTTGAGGCAATGGAAATGTTCTGGAAGTAGAGAGTGGTGATGGTTGTAGCACATTGTAAACAGATGAAGACTTGACTACACTGTATACATTAAAGGGGCAAATGTCATGCGATTTGAGTTATATCTCAATAAAAAATAATTGAAAGAAAAACAGAAACCCAGGAACCAGGGGTTGAAGAATATTTCTGGATTACTTTCTGTGTGGCCTAAGGAGGTTAGCTGATCTCTGTGCCTCAGTTCCTGGTTGGTACAATGAGGATAAAACCTACAGCACAGGTTTTTGCAGAGATTAGATGACTTACTATTTTTAAGATAGCACTATACATAAATTGTTCTGTAAAGACTTACAAAATAAATGGGACGCATCTATTAGAGTGGCTCAAATCTGGAACTCTGACAATACCAAATGCTGGTAGGACTGAAACATTGTACAGGCACTTTGGAAGACAATTTGATGATTTTTTAGAAAACTAAACTGCCTCCTGCAGTTTAACTCAGCAATTGCACTCCTTGGTGTTTACTCAAAGGAGGTGAAGACGGATGTTCACACAAAAACCTTCATATAGAAGCTTATCACTGCTTTATTCATAATTGCCCAAACTTGGAAGCAACCAAGAGGCCCTTCCGTCAGTGAGTGGATAAAGTGTGCACATCCAGACACTAGAAGATTATTCAGCACTAACAAGAAATGAGCTACCCAGCTACAGAAAGACATGGAAGAGCCTTAAATGCATATTACTACATGAAAAAGTCCAATCTGAGAGACTACATACTATATTATTCCAATTATGTGACATCCTAGAAAAGCCAAAGCTATCGAGACAGTAGAAAGATCGGTGGCTGTCAGGGACTGGGGAGAGAGGGATGATGAGGCAGAGCACCCAGGGTTTTTGCAGAGGTGAAAACCGTCTGTCTGGTAACCGTACTGATGGATACATGTCACGGATAGATGCCCGTCCAAACCCGGAGAATGTGCAATGCCGAGAGAGAAGGTAACGTAAATACAAACGTTGGGTGGTAGTGACGTGTCAATGCCATTCATCAGTGGTAACAATGGAACTCTCTGGTGGTGGAGGCTGTGCACCAGGGGAGACAGGGAGCAGTGGGAAATCTCTGCCCCTCACTCATTTTTTTCTGGGAGCCTAAACCACTCTAAAATAATAGAGTCATAATAAAAAGCTTTAAAAAGGGAAGAAGGGTCTCAGAATTGATGCAAATCACAACTTAAAAGAAATGAGGTATACTTGAAACTTACATGATCAATGTCAATTATGTATGTCAAAAAAAAAAAAAAAACCACCCCCCAAATGAGTAACTGCTATGGATGGTTATGCACAAAATTACAAAGTACTAATTGTACAAAGGAATAAAGAGGAATAAACAGAAGCACAGTTGTAATGACGGAACCTAATCTTTCAGCCCTTGATACATCAAGGAAACCAAAACAATGTTAAATCTGTGCCTTGAGCCCCTGTAACAGTGCCTTGACGTCTGTGCACGCATCCCCTCTCGTAGAACACAAGTGGGCCATCAAAATGTAGGCTGCTTAAAAAGTAGATATGCTATAAATTACATGCTTTGACCATTGTAAAAATTGTATCAGATGGCAATAGAAAAATCCCCTCTTCCCCTAACGAACCTTTTAGAATTTAAGACAGTAATATGTGTCATCAGAAAGAAAACCAAACCAAACCATACCCTGGGGCTAAAGATGAAGGCAAAACAGCGATTGCAAAATATCTTCCTCTCAGTATGGTACTGAGAAGAAAACTCATTTTCTTTACCCTTTAAGTTAAAAAAAATGAAAATAAATTAAGGATTCAACTCAAAAGCTTGATTAAAAAGCCACACGTTAAACCCAAGCAAAAACACATTAATACCCAAGCACATTAATACTAATAAAAGCTGAAATCTGATAAATTGGGAAGCGGAAGAACAATTGAGGCATAAAATAAAACAAGGAGCTGGATATAGTAAAATAGTATAAATAGGTAAACTTCTAGAAAACCCAATAAGGAAAAAAAATGCTAAAGCACAGTATTAACAAGACAAACAGAATTGAAAGGATAGACCACTTTGTAAAAATTCTGATACAAAAACTTCAACCACATGGATGAAGTGGATAATTTTATAAGGAGATATGAAGGTTAATCTTGATAAAACCCAAAAGGTAATACACAAATACTTGTAGTACAAATTGAAAACTTTGTTAAAGAGCCAAATAGTTATAGGACAAATACTCCCTTTTCCCCCCACCCTTCAAAGAACATCTATGAAATCGAGAGTATTCTTGGTAACACAATGATGATAGATATATGCATCAAAATCAAAAACTTGCATTGGATATAAGGGAAAACAATAAAAACATTTACAACAAAAGGAGTAACAGTTCAAGGGTGCCTTCTATCACAACTATTGCTTACGCTTTAACAAAATTTGATATGCTCCTTCTCCTTGATTTTCTCAGTAACCTAGACAAAAGACATCCTTCCTTAACATGATTAACAAATTTATCTAAAATGCAGCACCCAGTGAGATTCTAACGGGTTCCTTAAAATCAGTTACACAGTGAGCTTGTGCTCAGTCATTGTTCTAATGTCACATAATTCTGGAATTGATAGGCAGCGTAATTAGATAGGGAGGGACGTTGAAAAGGAAGAAGTGTTGGTCACTACTTGCAGATAATAAGACTATGCTATTTAATTTTTTAAAAAAAAATTATTCATTTTTGAGAGAAAGAGAGAGAAACAGAGTGCAAGCGAGGGAGGGCCATAGAGAGAGGGAGATACAGAAACTGAAGTAGACTCAAGGCTCGGAGCTGTCAGCACAGAGTCCGACGAGGGACTTGAACTCACAAACTATGAAATCATGACTTGAGCCAAAGTCGGATGCTTAACTGAATGAGCCACCCAGGTGCCCCAGATTATGCTGATTTTATGAGCACTTTGCTTTATTGTTTTTGAGTCAATTCCCTTTGAGTTAAGTGTTTCAATACATAATCACATCCCTTGTCAAACACTTGATTAAAGAAGTATTTGCCGAGTACATACCTCACGGTTGGTCCTGAAGATGCAGTCTGAGCAGGAGAGTCTCTGTCTTCATGAGCACGTGTCCCAGGTGGGGACAAGGACAGTAACATAGGAAACGAAACCAGGGAATAATAGAATGTCAGGTGTTGGTAGACCTGATGAAAGAAACCTAACCGAGGACAAAGCGTTAATGATGGGGATGCCACACTGGGTAAAGAGGGCAGAAAAGGCGGCTTTCCCAAATGACTTACCACATTAACACAATGCCAGCCAAAACCCTGATGGGACCTCATCCTTTCCCCATTTCTCCCTTCCTTCCTTCTTTTTGAATTTCACAGAATAATCTTTTTTTAAAATAGTTTATTGTCAGATTGTTTTCTTTTTTAAATAATAGTTTACTGCCAAATTGGTTTCCATATAACACCCAGTGCTTCTCCCCATAAGTGCCCCCTCCATGACCATCACCTCTTCCCCGCCTTCAGTCCTCAGTTCGTTTTAAGTATTCAATAGTCTCCCATGATTTGTGTCCCTCTCTCTCCCCAGCTTTATTTCCCCTTTTCCTCCCTATGGGCCTCTGTTAGGTTTCTCCTGTTAGACCTATGAGTGCAAACATATGGTATCTGTCCTTCTCCGCCTGACTTATTTCGCTTAGCATGACACCCTCGAGGTCCATCCACTTTCCTACAAATGGCCATATGT